>NC_136691.1:13079770-13442270 GCF_947650265.1 Symphodus melops
GTTAACTGTCAGTAAAACAAATCTAAATCCTATGGTCAAAAAAAGGAACAAAGTGTGTGAGAGCATTTACAAATGCAAATTGACTATTTAAACAACACATTCTTTAATAACACACATACATGGGGACTTATAGAGCCACTCAGGAATAACATTTTTAATTTAATTTTATATTACAATTTTTTTAAGCAACTGTTCGGACTTTGAAGTGGTTAAAAAACAGCCTGAAATTCAAACTAAGGACTCTTTATGACAAAAACAAACAAGAATCAGCATCTTGATTGACTACTTCTATGTTGTTATTTTTATTGCCTGAAATGTCAAAATCGACACGATCTGAAAGTTCCTTGCAGGAGCCTCAATAGGTTTTCATACAATCACGTCTTACAGTTTTAACAAATGGCCGACGCAAGAAATGATTTAACATTGTCAGGAATAAAATCAGAAATTCATCTGCTGGGGATAGAATAGCACATCATACCTCACATTAGCTTTGGATAGATGCTGAAGCATAAAGCCTTGTTATCAAACTATACTTAAAAAAAAAAAAAAGCAACATTATTTCAAAGCTATTACATAATCCCAAAGTGTCATTTTCCACATTTCAAAATTCTTGGGCTCCAACACTATACATCTGTCAGTGATGATGCAAACAATGAGTACTCACGAGTGCCCACAGACGCAGTTCTCAGTTTAGAGTGAAGTGATGAATGTTGATTAGTGAATTGATAAATTGGAAAGATGTTGGACTCTGCTGTGGTTCGTCTTTGGTTTCAGACACAAAGACAGAAGCAGCCACGACGGTCTTAAGTCCCGCCCACATTTGACTGTTTCGTGATAAGCGTTGGGTTGTTTTTGTTATCCCTGGTGATGTTAATTAATCAGTGGTCTTAATTAGCAGAGTCTGTATTTTTGTTTGTGTGTGTGTGTGTGTGTGTGTGTGTGTGTGTGTGATCCTCCTTGTCTGTGTTTGTGCTCGTCTACTTTGAATCTGTTTCAAAGGGAACTATCGAGTCCTGAGGCTAATTGGAATTCGTGAGAAAGAGACTGTAAAAGCAGCGCTGATAACCAGCCACTCATTCAACACAGCCTCATAGTGGCTCATAGGAATAGACTTGATTGTTTGATGAGCTGCAACAGTGGCCTGATGTCTTGGTTTTAATGGCTCTAAACGCGGCAGAGTTTCTGCAAACTTCAACTTCCGAAAACACTGTGAAAAGAAGTCTTTTGACCGCTCTTTTAATCAATGTAACTTTTGTACTGAAAGTTGCACTGAAGTCCTCTTCAGGACAAAACTTGCATTTTCACCTTTTACAAGTCAGCATCACAATGCTGTTACTTTGTAACGTAACACCTGTCAATGCCAAGTAACTCACAAGAGCATTGGTTTCCATATCTGGTTCCATATATTGCGGAAGTATTCCAGACCGAAGCCTTTGTGTAACTTAGTTATTACAGGTAAGCTGAGATGTAACAGAAACGGATGAACAGGCGCTCCTCTGGGGATTTAAAGAGGAAATGAAAGTGTGTACAAATTTCACTAAACGTTGGCTGGAAGTTTTTTCACCCTAACTATTGGCTACGATGGAATTACAGAGAAATTCGTTTTGGCGCGTCTTTCAAGATCAGATGATAACAGATGGTTTACAAGAAACCAAACCAAGAACTTATCCTTTTGTTTATTAAGAATCCAAAACATAAGCCATCAGAAACATTTGAAAGAAGACATTTGGCTTTGAATAATGACCAGGGTATTTCTGATGGGTTTTTTTTATTCACACATTCTTCACTAAACTCATTGTCGTACACACACGCACACACACACTGCTCCAAACAAAGCAGGCGCTCAGCTCTAAGCCCATATTCAAACGTTGATTTTGTCAATATTTTCTATCTCAACTCCTCGCTTTCTTTTCTCTCTCCTCTTTTTTTTGTCTTTTATTTATTTATTTTTTTCCTTTAGTCTTCTCTCCTGCCAATTGTCTGTCCGTCTCTCAGTATTTGTTCATTTCTGGACGGCCATCATTGTGTGTCGTTGCTCTAATGCTTCATCGTGTTTGTAACAGTTGTCCCGAGGCCTGTGTAAACTCTACCCTCCCTCGTTTTTCCTATTCCATTTCATTTCTTCTTTTCATTTTACTTTTACTTCATTTCACGGAGATTTGTCCTAATGGATTCTTCTGTGATCCTGCTTTCTGTGGCACTCGCTTTTCATGGAGGATTGTGTGTGTGTGTGTGTGTGTGTGTGTGTGTGTGTGTGTGTGTGTGTGTGTGTGTGTGTGTGTGTGTGTGTGTGTGTGTGTGTGTGTGTGTGTGTGTGTGTGTGTGTGTGTGTGTGTGTGTGTGTGTGTGTGTGTGTGTGTGTGTGTGTGTGTGTGTGTGTGTGTGTGTGGGGCCTTTTGTGCTTCTGTGTGCACATCTACACCTGTGTATCACTCACTGTCTCCCCCCCCCCCCATCTGTCTGCTCCTATTACATTAGAGTCGTCTCCCGCCTCCGTACATAATTCATAAGTGTTGAGCTCTGATAAATGCATCTGCGAGGCCTTTCGATAGGAGGCTTCTGTTGGTTCGTCGGGGTGTAATTCTTCCCAACTTCCGCCCCCACAGTTGCTTGGAGAGAAAAAAGAAAAGAAAAAAAAAAGAAACAGGACAGTAGCATCCAATTTTCCAGCTCCCCAAAAAAGCCATCTATGTGGAAATGGAGCCCCCCCCCCCCTCCCTCCCTCAGCCGCAGAACAACACACTGTATACGATTCATAATGGGAGCCATAGATAAGATAGGAGGCGGTGTGAGAGGGGAAATAGAGAAAAAAAATTGAAATAGGAGGCATAAAAAAAGAAGAAAAGAGCAGAGTTGACGCGTGGTATCTATGACTCTCATAATGTCTCCATGTTCTTGTGTGCTCTTCCTCAGCCAAAGTCTCAGGGGTGAGTTAAATCGCCTGCTTCCCGAAGCGCTCTCTGATACTTAGGCCTTAAAATTTGGGGGGGCTATTATTCCTCTCAGTGGGTGCTGGCTTCATTGTTTTTATCTTGTTCTCCTGTTCTCTTTTTTCTGTCTCGCCTCCCACTACCTCCCCTTGGTTCTTCATTTAAAATTCTAGTCATACAATATCCCGACGCCTCCATTCGTTTGCTGTATTGCCCACCAGGGGTTGCAGCAGCGTTCCTCATCCAAGAAATTCAATACAATAAACTGCCAATTGCGCCGTTATGTGATATCAACAAAAAAAAAAGGACGTCCTTTTCATAACTTTATTGCTTAGCAGACGCAGAACCTGTGGTGGCATTTTATGTTTCACACTGTTCTCCAAATGCAGAAGGAGTGTCCTTAGTTACACTTAAATATTGTACACGCTTTTCTTTTGCACAGAGTAAAGAGTGTGTGCAGAAATACTCTAACCCCCCCCCCCCCCCCCCCCCCCCCGAGTGTGTTTAAGATAATCAGTTATTCAAATCAGATTCAGGATCTGAAGCCTGCCAGACTGCCCGTGCTCCTCTTTCAGACATTTTGACAGCGAAGCCTTGAGAAAGTGCCAGCAGGCAGGGATGTGCTTTATAACAGCGATATGGTCACACTCACAGCACTGCTGAGCCGGCAGATTGCTAAAACAGTAGCCTATACTTCAATAAAAGCAGGATTTATGATCCCAGTTTTTCTTCCCCACTTCTCTCCGCTCCACCTTTCTCTCCCCGTTGCGGGTGTGCACGTGAACGTGCGCGCCAGACTTTGAGGGACAATCATTTAGACGTATTACTCCAGCTATCCTCCATTGATGAATTGGATGAGTCCTTAGACACTCTGTGTTGATGTTATGCATTAGCTTTATCCCTCCTCTCCCATCTGTATTCATCATAGGCTTACCGCTGAACACTCGAGATTATTTGCAGAGACTCTTCTCATCTGGTTTAATAAGAAATCCATGGGTCCCTTAAATTACTTGTCCCTCTCTTTCTCTGTTTCCATGAGCTCTCAAGTCTTCTTATTTTCTCATCCAACAGTGCCAAAGGACCCGAACCCCCAGTGGAGGAGGGTGGCGTGGAGCCATGACTGCACCCTGCTGGCCTACGCCGACAGCACCGGCACGACACGCCTTTTTGACCTCATGGGCAGCGAACTCTTTGTCATCCTGCCGGTAACCATGCCACTTCCTCCTCTTTGACGTCATCAATCAATATGCATATTTTGCTTCCCGGTGCATAATTTGATTGAGCGCACAGAAACGCTGTGTTCACTTGGCTTCTCTTCAACACTCTCTCCTAATGTTTCTGAGGCGATTGTTTCAGTTGCAGTGTGTTGGATCTGATTTTACAGTCTTTAGTTCATTTTTTTAGAAAAAAACAAAAAAACATTCTTCACGTGCACACGCCAGCTATCTCGCTCTGACATCAAGCTCAGGATGAGAAGCTCAGAAACTGTTAACGTGTTGTACGATAGTTTCAAATCACAAAATATTGAAGCGTAGTTTAAATCAGTGCTTTTGATCAGTCGTGAATTGTTACAGGGTACATACCTGTAGTCATGTTGTTACATTCCCAGCTAACACTTCTGTTAACTCGCTAGCTAAGACATTTTACACCATGCGCTGTTTTCACAACACATTATCAAATGCTAAGGTGGTTGATTGATAACATTATCTGCCGCTAAATAGTTGATTGTTCCCTTTGGGGAAATGTTCCATGGACTCCCTCCGGCTGCAGTTTACCAGTAATGTCACAATACAGAAATATTCCACAGAAATTAAAAAACAAAAACAGCAGCTGCAGACAGTTTGCAGCAGATAAGGAAACAAATAAGCAAGTCCACAAAAATGTAATTCAGTGAGTTCACTTGTCCATACATATCCACACATGCACACATATATGCCAGTATTTTTATTTCAAATGCTCCTTTTACATGATATGATGGTCCACAACCTAACCTAACCCAAATGCACTGCTTATGCTTTAATGGTTGATTAAAATAGGTGTTAAGTGGTTACACCTGTTCAGTTCAGTTCAGTTCAGTTCAGTTCAGTTCAATTAAAAAAACTTTATTCGTCCCTGGTGGGCAATTCAAAGGCACATAGAGCAGCAAATGAACCACAGTGCAGCTATACTAAAACATTTAACCAAAGATAAAGTGTCAAGAAAAGATGTAAGTACAAAGTTTAAATCCAAAATTACAAAGTTAGATACAAAAGAAGGTATAAGTGGACAGTGATCGGACTAAAGCTGTAAACAGAGCTATAGTGCAGTAAATAGGAAATATGTGCAAGTTGGCAGATACTAAATAATAAAGTGATAGAACAACAGACTAACTATATACTAGAGTTGCTGTTGCTAAAGAGTTGTTGAACATCAGCTTTATACGTTAATACCAATATCTCATCCATCCATCCATATCTTACTTTCCTATTGATTGAGAAGCTTTGAATCAGGTTATTCCAAATCCCCATGTTAAAAGAAGAGATATTAGCTTCCCACCCTGAGCTTTTTTCTCTCCGAGTAAAATCCCCAGACAGATGAAAAGTTGATGGATAACGTTTAGCAGCAGATTGTGACTAAAGGACACCATAGCAGATCTGACTGAATGTGATTCTTTACATTGACAGGCTTTTTTTTTAAGTTCAGACATTCAGACTGACTGGCTGCTTCATTTTCTGCTGTTTCAGTGTAGCACACTTTTACAGAGCACTTTGAGCTGCCTGTAAGAAGTCATCACCATGTCAGACATCCTCTGTGCTTCCCTTCTCTGTCATGCCTCCTTATTCACTGTCTCATTCTTTACTTATCTCTTTTTCTGCCCCCCCTCACAGTCTCCATTTCTTCTCTTCTCCATCTTCACAACTTCCTTCTTTAATTTTTCACACGCGTGCCACTCCCTAGATCCTCCTCTCCATCTCTCCTCCAGCATGTCTGTCATCCTTGCACGTCTCGGCCCTCAGTAGCTCTCCTTGTGCTGCCGTTCCAAATCCGTCTGTCCTCACTTCAGTGCCCTCTGTGTGCTCTGCATTATCATTCCTACATCTCGATCCCATCGCACCTCCTGCTCCTCCGGCCGCACCTTCAGAACTCAGGGTCCCAGTCAAACCTCGCTCATGAGTCTGTGATCTTCAGTCCTTTCCCTGCAACTATACTTGGCTATCTCCAGTTTGTATGTCTGCACAATAACACCAGCACCACCTCACCTGCTCTGCTCTGCTGTGCCGATCCTCCTCTTTGTCAGGGTGAAAGAAGTCACATGCTTTCTGGAGGACAGGATGACAACAAGTCAAGCTGAAAGATTGTTAACATAGATGGAAAAAAAGAAAAAGTATCTCATTTGAAATATTCCTCTTCTGACTTTGAATGTTTTTCTCCCTCCTCTCTCTTTTCACACAGGTGGTAAGTTTTCCTGGGGATTTCAGCTGTGCAGTGGCGGGCCTGATCTTTCTGGAGTACACAGCCAGCGCGCAGTGGTCAGCCGAGCTGCTAGTTATCACGTACGGCGGAGGACTCAAGAGTTACCTCGTCAGGTGAGACAGATCCGGTTCACTGTTCCATTTGAAAGTAGCAAAGTGTTGTAATTCACACTTGATCTTAAGTGCGATGTTTTGGGACTCCTTGGACTGATTGAAATGTATACTCTGCACCCTGCGTTCATCTTTTACCATTCAAATAGCAGTTTGACTGCTGTTAATGATTACATGGAAACTCCTTATTTAAAACCTTCATTTATTCTCGAAAGAACAGTGAGGTTTCCAATGCCGTCAAGATTACAAGCACAGTAAAAACAAGCAAAAAACACACCAAACAATCAGTGAACAACCAGATGGAGATGTAGTGGCTCAAAATCAAATTCCCAAACTCTGGTAAAGAGGGAAGAACTCTGATCCTTGGAGTGTACTGGAGGGCGTTCCTCCAGTTTGAGGGCATCAAAAGAAAACTTTGGTGAAAGTTCGAGGGACTTTAAGAACGAGCCGCTCAGAAGAACGAGTCATGTATGTGCCTGAATTCAACACGGACAAGTTTGTTATGTGGTTTGTTATGTGAGGTTTTCCAGGAAGTGCCTTGAAAATATATAAAAGACACGTGTTTGTTGCTTCTCTCTTCAAGAGAAGGCCAACCGACCTTCATACAGGTCACAATGCTGAGTGCTGAAAAGATCCCCAGTTATAAGCCTGAAGGCAGTCATGATAAGCTCAGGGCTCCATTGGGACCCCACCTGATTGGATCGCTCTCTGCGTCCCTCCAAAACATGCCTAAAAGAAGTCTTTAAGAGCATCGTGCAGACAGTTCATCAGGCCCGGCGTGGAACGGATTGCCTGCACAGTGACTCGCACGAGTATTTGCTTGAATCTCCTTGAACTTTGTGTACGTCATCATGTCGCAGCTGCAGGTTACTTTCATTTTATTTGGCGTGGAGTCAATGGATCAACGTCAAACATCGGCAAATCATTTAAAAGTCGGAGGGAGGAGAGTATTTGAGTGTTTTGCTCTGAATCATCCAGAGGGTAACTTCATGAAAGCAACGACATCCTTCATTCTGAATAAAGATTGAAGCATTTCTTACCATACAGGGCAACACATTTACAGCCTGTTAGATTCAGTAATCCCCCCCCCCCTCCCCCAAACAAAATTGTTTACATTTTTTGTCATAAAGACATTTTATTTTGTGTCTTTTTGATTTTGTAAGATGGTCATTTGAAAGTGTGAGTCAGGCTGAATTAAAATAAAAAGGTAACCACTCAAAGCCTTCTTCACCAACAACGTGTACTTTAACAACCTTCCTGGATTTTGTGTCTGAGTTGCTTTATTTTCACCGGATTTCAATGGATGCCTGTCGCACACGTCATAGGAAATTGCACCTTTATTGTGTTGAGATTTGTTTGCTTTGTCTGTATGTTATGGGCTGGTCGCTCCTCTCTTTGAATACCAATCTCCCTGCAACGATGTCCTCAATCAAAAACACCAACACACATTCAGAATATTAGATCAATTCTACCTCAGTCTGTGTGTGCGTACATGCAAGAATCTGCACGCTGCCCTGGTCTTCTCTTCCTTTTTTTTAATTTCGTATTATTTAACCTGGAATTATTTCACAGATTTCTCATTTAATTCCAGCGTAATTGCTGCAGTCACAGCGAGCCCTGGTGTGCTGACACTCCAAGACACGGGATGAGATTGTGTCTGTGTGCTGAATATCAAATCACATGACATCCTGCACTCTGTGACTTCCCTCCCAGTTCTGTGTGCATAGTGATGTTTGCTTAGAACGGGTAGAAAATGGTGATTTATTTTTTTTCTATTACAGGCAGATAAACGGTGTTCTCTGGCTTTGAAGCCACCGAGGTGTGATTGTATGTGTGTGAGGAGGTAATTAAGATGTGCGAGACATTTGCGCCCCGGATTTACTCTGAAAGCGCTGGCTTGTTTTTTTTAAAGGTTCATTTTCAGTGCGGAGCTTAAACTCGCTCGTCTTCTTCTTCATATGACTGCCTTCCAATATTGTTGTTCACACACTTTGAATTAGCATTTTAGAATTATAGCTGAGCCTCCAAACTAAGTCATCTCTCTCTCTCTCTCTCTCTCTCTCTCTCTCTCTCTCTCTCTCTCTCTCTCTCTCTCTCTCTCTCTCACTCTCACTCTGCGCCAGCTCTTCGGTGTGTTTGTGCGTGTCTGAGTGAGAGAGTGTGTGTGTGTTCAAATACACACACCTGCTCCACTTTGGCATTAACACCCAAATGTCCCGAGGAAGCGGAACCGTGGGAATCTTTCAAATCTTACGTCTCTTTCCTCTTAAGCTCACTTCCCTCCCTCTTTGGCCTTTCTTTCCCTTCCCTTCCTTTCTCTCCAACGGTTTACATGGCAATGAAACATTTCCCCAGTGAGATCCCTCTGCACAAATTACACGACACCTCCTCTAGTACCAATCTAAATTAGATTGCCCACTTAGATTAGATTATATATTTCGCCATGTCTCATTTTAATTGCAGCCGCGATTTAAATTGCTCTGTCATCTTTCCCCAGAAAACCGCTTTGTCGCACCATTAACATTTTGCATATGGGTGTTCGTGTTTTGATTGTTTGTTTGCCTGACTGCAATTATAGGTGACATTTTTTTTTCTTCTAACTATTCTCTCCCTCCCCATCAGTGTGGGGACCAATCAGAACTTCCAGGAGAATCACAGCTTCAGTTTTTCCACTCACTACTCCCATGGCATCACCTCGGCAACTTACCACCCCGTGCATCGGTAAGTTGGTTCTATCCGACTTTAGGCACACGCAAAAGATATTTAGATCAATACATATTAAAAACAACAAAACAAAAACAAACATGCTGCCAAAGCTACATGAAGCGTTATCTACACATTCTCTTGACACTCTCTTTTGTTTTTTCTTCCTCTGTGGCATCCAAAGTCGAAGCCTGCTCCTGTTACAACACTGTTTCATCAAGAGTGTTGTTCCCACATTCAAATTCAAACATCTACCGACATGCTCTTAAATCCTTTGAATCAATTTTTCCATCCATAAACTCATTGCCCATGATGATGCTACTCGATGGCACGTACAGCTTAAAAATAACCAAGTTTTGGAAAGTCGCTGAGAGATTTCAAGAGCTTTCATCATTTGATGTCCAGGGGCAATATGAGTAGACTGCATAAATATGTATTTATTGATTTTGAAAAAAGGATGGGTCAATTTTTTTGTATTAGAGTTAGGTTTAACTGAGACCTATGCAGACAGTTTAGTTCTACATAGATAAAACAAATAATGAAACCTGGTCTGTAAAAAAGCAGCAGTGAATACAAGGTGTTTTTATGGACATACTTTAGCTCAGGCATAGGGGCGTGTTACATTATGGATCAGGGCCAGGAAGCCTCCTAAGGAATAAATGAGCCAATCCTTTCAATGCAATACCTGCAGGAATCCACTAAAGCAGCATAAAACGTCTTTGGCCTCCCTCATCACGTAGCATTCAGAGGTTTGGGTTAATTATGTCTGGCTCACACCCGCGGCCTCACTGTTTTGTTTTTTCTTTTTCTTCACGCTCTCCCGGTCTGCACAAACCAGATTTAGTTCGGCTGGTGAAGCTTGGTTTGGCAGCTTAATGGATTTTGGCAGCTACTGTCAAGTGTTTGCCAACTGATAGATGAGATGAAACTTTAATGATCCCTGTGTGAAAAGTGGGTCAGCAACAGAGAGAATAAGAAAAAAAAAGGGAAGGTGAGGAGGCGGGCATAAAAAAGTAATCCTAACAGCTGAACATACTTATGAGGATATACGGTAGAGCTGTGAAGTTGCTACCTGGTGAGCTCAACAAAGACACTGTCGGAGTGTGCACCATGTATGATGAGCTGAACAGATGTGCTCACAGATACTGATGAATCTTTCCAGGTGTGAAGTAATGATTCCAAACTGCTGTCAGAGTTGACATACTGCATGTTAAGATGAATATGCAGAGCCGTGGTGGAGTCTGGCATATGCACGTTTGTGTGGGCAACATTTTAGTTGCTTTTCTTTCGAATTCAAATTTAGACTTTATTCTAGTTTAATGATGGAAGCCCCACTCCACGACACAAGATGACTTGGTCACAATTTTATTTTTTCACTCGGATGATCCCATTTTCAAAACATGTTGAGTGTTTCATGAACCACACGTAGATGGGGATGCAGCTTTTACTTCACTCTATGTCTTCAATGGTTTGGTTCCTAGATATTAATATTAACTTCATTGCTCTAATACAAATAAACAAACTGATAGGTAATTAATGGACTGAAAACCACAGTGCATGTTTGAGTATATACGAAGCAGTTTTAAGTTAATTGATTGCTTCTTTTTTTGTTGTACTTCAGAAGTTACCTACTGGGTAGAAGTGTTTTTAAAATGACCTACCACAAAGCGGATTAGGGTTTATGTTTACTTGTTATTTGTCGTCGAACATCTGTTTCCATCACAGCATACAGGAAGCTTTAATCACACCTGACCTACCCTATTGAAAGAAAAACAAACTTCCTATGAGTTTGCAGACTCCCTCACGGCTCCCTTTATGTCCAGTGTCTCTGCACTAGGGGGCAGTGTTGAGCTGGACAGCGCTGCTTCACCCAAACCTCTTCCTCTGACTTCCTGGCCGTTGTTGCATCTGCTGTGTTTCTCTGCAAAGAGAGACCCACTGATCACTGTGGTCACTGCGGTATTGTCCGTGTCTTATCTGTGCTTGGCCATTGATTCTGAAACAAACCTCTGGTAAATGACTCCCGCCTCTTTACTAAATGGCACATCAGAAGTGTGAATACTCACAGATACCCTGGCTTGAACCCAGGCGTCAGACTGACGTCCAATTGACCACCTTATAAAACCAATAGAGCCATCAGGGCAGAATCAGATGTGTGGTTTTCATGGCTATGCAGGTATGTTTTTCATTTATTTAATTTTTTTTCAGACTGCTGCTGGTGGGAGGCTGTGAGTCAGGGGATGACAGTACATCCAAGGCCTCGTGCTGCGGGATTACAGCCTGGAGGACTCTGTCTGGCTTGCCTCACTACAAGCAGGTCACCAGCTACGAGGACGATGTCAATCCAGTGAGGGAACCGACACACACACACACACACACACACACACACACACACACACACACACACACACACACACACACACACACACACACACACACACACACACTTTATTCTTGTAAATACTGTATACCTCACACACACATTTTGTCACATATCCTCCATATCTAGAAACAGAAGAGAGGTTTCCTCCGGATGCCCAAGATCAGATTATTTTCCAGACAGGGGGATGAAAAGGTAACACAGCTCTCTGTCATTGAAAACTAAATCGGAAGGATCTGGCAAGCACTTAATGTTTAAAAACATTTTTTTTAAAAAAAATCTGCATTTGTGATGTCCAGGATGGCGTGTTCCGCATGAGTCTGAGCCCCGACGGTACCCTCCTCGCTGTCATCCACTTCTCTGGGCGTCTGTCTCTCTGGGACGTCCCCTCTCTCAGGCAGAGGGCCGCATGGAGCCAAGAGCAGCAGGTACAGAACACCTCTTAAGCTGCTTGTGTTGAATTGTGTAGGCATGCATGGTTTAGCTAATGCTGGGTACACCTTTGTGCACTGCTGTTTATGGGATGTTTTTTTTTTTGGTACATTTATGACATTCGATGCTTGACTAACTGCATTAATATAATCTCTCTCTGGCCGACATATGTTTGTGTGTAGAAAGAGGGTGAGTGTGTGTATGTTTCTGTTTGTTCTGCCATTAAACAGTGAGTGATATGGATTAGGGAGAATTTATACTTGTCATGTTTCGCCGACTTCTATACGTTGTGTGTGTGTGAATGCGCTGCTTCATTGCTGCTGTGTGTGCACAAAGTGTAAACAGGGTAAGTAGATTAATCGCTCCCTCCTCTCTTCTGCTTCTTCTTCTCTTCCTCCAATCATCTTTGGTCCTCCGGTCCGCCCCGCAGCCAGGATTTGAGGAGATCAACCCGGAGTGGAAGACATCGCTGGAGAGGCGGAAGAAAATAAAAGGTAGTTTGGCCTGAGGGGCCGGGTAGAGACGACTTTGTTGCTGACACAGCAGAGCACGCTGGATACATTTTAATGATCTTTGACACTTCTTATTCACACAGTTCTACAGTTATTTACAAGTACAAGCACACAGTGAACACCAAGGCTTTGCAAATATTTTCCTCCTTCACTGTGTCCGTGCTTTTGAGTGAGCCTCTCTGTGCTTGTGTAACTACCTGTTTGTGGAGGTGTGTGGGCCTGCTCGTGAAGCTGTACAGTCTGTTTTTTTGACAGTTTCAGGCCAGTAGTGATGGGAGCTGTGACAGCTTGTGTAAGCAATAATCTGCGTGAGTCTCCATCCCATGCATGACAAGTGATAGATATGCCCACAAGTGTGAATATCTCAGGGAAGGAAAACTCCAAAAAAGTTAATAAATAAGTGTATGATCGCAAAAGGTGGGATTGATAACTACCTAACTCCCATGTAAAATTAAAAAAAACCCAATTCCCTCTTGTCTCTCCTTTACCTGGCTCAGATAAGGAGCAGTACTATCCACTCGTGGACGTGAGCTGGTGGAGTGAAAACGTGTTGATCCTGGCGCGCTGCTCCGGATCCGTTACCGTCTCCTCCGTCAGGACGCTTCGCAACCTTCTGGGGAAATCCTGCGAGTGGTTCGAGCCATCGCCTCGAGTCACTGCAGCACACGACGGGGGCTTCCTCAGCCTGGAGGTAAATGTCAAGACAGTAGTGCGTGTGCTTGCGCGTGTGGTAAGTAAACAGAGAGAGGCAGTTTGTGAAGTCAGAGAATGATCTCTAAGGCTCGTGTAAGCATCTTTTAGCACCACTCTTACATAAAAAGATCTCTGCCTTCAGGCTTTTAAAAGGCATATTGTAGAACAGAAAACAATTCATCTTTATGTCCATCTTCTTAACTGCCTCTTCAGTTCCTCTTCACATAGGCCTGAAGCCTGGCCCAGCGTGCACCAGGCGAGAAAAGAGGGACTAGATCAGACGGGTCAAGGGTCCATTATGAATTTTTCAGTGCTTTTGTTTTTGATTGAATGTTTATATCTATAAAGTTCTTTTGAATGCACTTTTTTTCCCCCTTGTGAAGCGAGTATGGTATGTAGTTATATTCGTCAGGGTTTTGCAGCACAAATGTATGCATTGATTTTTGAAGGATCTTTTGAACAGCAGGCTGATGGGGTGGCACTAAGGACAGCTTTTTTTATTCTCACCAAGGAAAAAGTCCTGTGTGATGATATTGTTGACTTTATATCATTGTACAAAAACGTGTATATATGTGTCTGTAAAATGGTAGAAATGAGTCATGATGAAATATTTATCCCTCCTTTTTATCCACCAACAAAGAGCTTGATCTCCCATCACACTTTTTTGTTTTTCTTTTCTATTTCCGGCCCTTAGTCTTTCCTTCCTTTTTTCTCTGATTGCATAGAAAGACAGGGAGACAGAGACAGAGAGAGAAAGAGAGGCATTTCTTTACCAGCCAGCTGCCAACTTTTGAGAAAGGTTTCATCAGCCTGCTTGAGCACGGGCTGGGGGGATGGGGTGCGTGTGCAGCTGCTTACACAGCTGAGGGTTTGTGTTCGGTGAAATGTTTCTTGAAATTACCTTCAACATGAAGCCCGTTGTTCGTTACGCCTCCACAGATGTGGATAACCGTGACCTTGTGTGTTTATGATGATAACAACATGTGCATCTTCCTGTCTGTGGTGATGGGGCTGTGTATTAGTGCAGCACTTTGAAGGCTCCTCCATTGATTAGGGCGCTTTAACATTTTACAGGTGCTACATATTTCATAAACCCTGTACGGGGGCAGAGCTCAGCTGGAGGGGTTAGCATTTTTCTCTTGCGAGCTAAAACCCAGAGGGGTATCATTACAGAATATGAGGACTGATGAAAAATGAACTGAGGCAATCACAAAACGACAGGGCAAGAAAAGTTCTTTGGACAGCGCAGATTTAGATGCCCTATCGAGCAGCTTGACCTTGCTTTTGTTAGACAGCCTGCTGATCGGGCACGAGGCTGTTTGAATTAAGTATGTTTACCCCGCTTAAGCACAGCTAGACGGCATTCATTCCATCGTTCATTTTTTTTCCTTTCATCACCTCCTGCTGGCAGAGTAAGTGTCCGTACTCAGCATAAGAAAGTCAGTCTGGGCAAAACCTGTAAATCAGACATCCTCAATCATGGAGAACAGGCGTTCCTCTGTTTTTGTAGCTCTGTCTTTTCAATTAGGCCAACCAAACAGATGCACTTTGATGTAGAAAGACAGCTGTAGCTTTATGATCGCTTTAAAGCCATATGTTACTGGTATTATAAAAGTAATGTTTAAATCACTTGTGTATTTGTTTTATCTCTTGTACTATATCCTCTAGTGCACCTTCATTTTTAAGTCCTTTTTTCTCAACCTTTTTCTTGTATTTTTGAGTTTACCTCCTTCCAGTTTTGAAGGCTGCTGTTATATATATATATATATATATATATATATATATATATATTTGTTTTTTTATTCACAGTGTGAGGTGAAGCTGGCTCAGAAGCGTGGGCGCCTGGAGAGCAACCTGAGCGGAGTAGCCGGTGAGGATGAGGAGGGCGACGACGGCGGGGACTCTGACTCAGATGAAGAGTCCTCAGCCAAAGCCCGCTACTTTGGCTACATCAAGCAGGGCCTGTACTACGTGACGGAGATGGAGCGGTTCGCTCCGCCACGCAAACGCCCCCGCACCGTGATGAAGAATTACCGTCTGGTCAGCCTGAGGTCGACAACACCTGAGGAGCTGTACCGGAGGAAGGTAGGAGATCGTGATCATGTGCATTTTATGAATTTAATCTCTACTCTTGTGACGCACTCAACTTGTGCATCTCATTTACGAGGCCTTAATTTTTGAATTCTGGCACCAGAATATGATGCCAAGGACAGAGGGCTCCTCTTGGCAAAGCTTTTTTTAGATAGCAGGGTCAGAAGTAAATTCCGAAGAGGGTTCACAGAAAATGTTATTGGTGTCCTCCTTTTGAATTTTAAAAAACTATTATAACCAAGCCTGAATTCATGTTAACACATTAGTGAACATCTAAATTGCAGATTCAGATAAAGGGAGGATAATGAGACACCTGTTCTTACTATTTCGCTGCACACCATTCCAACCATTCTCAGGCCCATCATGGTCCGGGAATGGTAGTAAAATTTGTTTAAAAGTTTTTTTTTAGCTGAAATGTACTTTTTCTTTTTTTTTTTTTTCTTTTTCTTTTTTTTGACCTTTGTTTTAAAGTACAGCTGAAGGACAGAACGCATTGGCAGGACAGAGTGGAGGATGACATACAGCAAAGATTCTAACCCATACAGTAGTTGCTGTAATAAGGACTATAGCCTTCATACATGGGGTGCACAACATAACTGCTAGGCTGTTAAAGCTGCACATAACAGTCTCAGGGTGGTAATTGCTTTGATTAAGGGGCATTATGGAGTTTTGGTAGAGAAACGTGAAAGTTGGATAATGTACAGATTCTGTGGTACATGTTCCTAACTCAAGACACAAACTGTCCTTGGAGGAACATGTGGTCCCTGTTACAATGTTTGAAGATAAAATGCTGCACGAGAAGTTATGGTGGAGGGTGTACAGTGAAACCGTAACGCTCCTGGGAGCTTTATAGCTCCAAACAGGGACCCATTATTTTCTTTAAATAAAATGTGTGTTTTTATTTATAAAAAAATAGAACATAGAGTTGTTTCACTTTTCTAACTTTCACATTTCACAACCAAATCTACATAGTGTACCTTTAGCATTTTGGTGGAGACTTCATTATCCCAAAAACTGTTAAATAAAATGCAATGATAAGATATATTATGTTGGAAATGATTACAGTACGACCTTGGTTGATCCTCGGGCTTTTCTACTAGCCACACCTAAAATAGTTTACATTGGTTACATGATTTTGGAGTGAAATGGATTCATGCTTGGATATTAAGCAGCATCATTAAGTGTCAATGTATCCAATATCTATGTGACGGAACAAAACCCCTGCAAAACGGAATATAGTCATCGGCATGTGCATAGCTACACGATATAGCCCTATAGCCTCACTGGGCTTCTTGCAATCCCTTTTTTGAGTTTGAATAAAATAGCCAGTTGGTTGGTTTGGTATTGAGATGTTCATTGACTAAAAGTACATAGAAGACCCATAGCAGTATTCACATTTGAGATCATTTATGAGTTGAGTTGTAGACAGGTTCTTTAGTTTGATACTTGTGGTTGCTGTTGTAGTGTGTTTAAGTATGTAGGAGCTCTAAAGGTAGCATATCCATAAACAGGATTAAGTCATATTTCTGTTAGTGTTGACTTTTTTATTTTGACACTCACAATAATAAAAAAAAAAAATCTTCATCATTCAGCGAGAAAAGCCTTTTTCAGTGTTTCTGTTGGGATTTGAATGTTCTTTAAGCTCAGCAATCTCAACAAAAATACTAGAGCTGACATGCAGTGCTCTGACTCACTGAGTTATATGAATTGGTTCTGGCAAAGAAACTGAAATTACCTATTTAATATGCCAAAGATACTCCATTTCTAATTACTCTTTTTATATGACATTTATCATATTCAGACTGCTACATGAGTCACATTAAGAGCAGCTGTCAATTGTCTTCAATGGTGGATATCACATTTACCATGCGATTCTTCATTCTTCTGAGCACTTAATTTAGCAGCAGCCGAAGGACGTTATATGAATCCGTGTGGTCATTGAATTAATTATAACAGCCTGATCTGCAAAATTGGTTTCCGACGAAATGAATCCTGTGCCAGCTCACTGAAGTGCTATTGTTTTGTTGGCTCAGCTCCAGCGTGCTGTTGAGGAGAAATGAAAACCAAGCAAGATGTTCGTTCTGCTTTAAGGCTATTTCCTCAGTCCCGGGGGTTTCTGTGAAATGCTAATTGCTGCGTTAGAAATATGGCTGTTGTTGCTGCTCGCTACAAATTGCAGCGAAGACAACAACACCCTCTATCATAAAGCACAGTATCGGCTCTCAGCGGTCTCAAGTTTGAGCACGGTTCATCAGTCATTTTTATGACCCATCATCTACTTCCTTCTTCATCATTGTCATCATCATTAGATGCCATTAGTCATCTCCATCAGTCGTAACAGTGGAGAGTTACAAAGTAATATATCATTATTATCTCTGTGTAACACTCGGTACCCGCGGCTCGTGTCCAGCTGCTGTGCTGCTCATGTTTGAGTTGTTTTTCCTTCCTTTTAGTCTGATGTAGCACATGTAGGCGTGTGGGTGCAGAGAGGAGGGGAGTCTGTCTTTATTGTCTACATGTGAATGTACTGTATGTCAGTGCTCACTCGCTGATGCATGCCTTTTTGGTTTATTGTCTGTGTAAAAGTCTGCACGTTGCCTATGCTATATTGATATTTCCACCCTGGGCTACACGCACTCACAGTTACACACTCTCCAACAGTACACATACAAACACACATTAACAAACACACACGCACGCACACGTACTGTACACTGCTGTCAGAATGACTTGACCTTCAGCTACTTGAGGTTTGTAGTCCAATTGACTCGGAATAGGTCACCAAAAGTGATTCAAGGGTTATTTCCTTAAGTCAGTCCCTTCATGTATTCGGTGGTCTAACCCTGCCTGTAAAAGTAGCAAACTGATAGGGCTGCTAACGGTTTTATTAGCTGATTCCACAGAGAGAAAGAAGCAGTTTTTGATGTCCTCCTACGTGAGGTTTAACTGTGTGGGGTTCTTATTGCCCTCAAGGAATCACAGTCTGGCTAATGTGTTGCTTTGTACTCCTACACACAGAAAGAGATGGATACGTTTTGTGTGTCTGGGTGTGCGTCTACGTGTCAGACGATGCACTCTCACACATTTACCAGACACACATAGGGCAAAAACTGAGGTGTCATACGGTTGTTGGATCAAATCATTTTGTAAGACATTGATATGACATAAAGCCTCTTTGGCATCATTATGTTTTTACATCAAAAACAGCCCAGTTAAAAAAACAAACAAACTTATTTTGCCGTCAAAAACAAAATGTATAACAAGATTTTTGCCATGCCAACAGCTCACAAAGGTTTTGCTTTGGTCGAGAAGTGTTTTGGGCAAAATGCTAAAATCAATCTGCTATCATGACCATGCTAACTTGCGGAGATTGAACCTGGTTATCCAGGATTTCGGGAGAAAGTTTCTTATAAAACTATTTCCTCGCCTCAAAAAATGTTCATTGGCGGAATTGGAGAATTGGCCAATATAAGCAATTCCTTCAGATACTAGTACAATAAAAAAAGATTTTTGACAAGAATAGGCTAATTGTCATTATGCTGGTTTTGGCAATTACACTGGTTTTTTCTGGCTTCATGCTGTTGTTTAATATTGTCACATAGTCAGTTATTTTATATTAATTATTTGTATTATATTTATATTATTTTCTAAGTAGTATATTGAAGCATGCTAACAAGATGAACTGAGATAACCGAAGTAAACATACCATGCATGTAGCATTATGGCTAGCATTATACGTATTATAGCGTCATGCTTAAAACTGCTATTAGCATGACTGCAGCTAGTTTTGTTATTTAAGTCCAGATTCTGTTCCATGAATTCCCGATATCTGGTTCTAGATTCTTTGTGTTTTTGTGTTTTTTTTTGCTTTGTATCTTTGATTTTCTTTCTTCAAATATCTGAAAATATTTTATCTCGCTCCAGCTTCTCTTTATCCCCTCTGTAGCAGACAGTGCAGACTGTGTCACATTGCAAAAAGCTACAGAGATTTAATTTTTGTATGAGAGATGTTTTTGATCCATTTTTTTAGTATTCAAAGTACAACCCCAACATTGTGATAGTGCCTTAGCTTGTACACACGTTTATTTGAAAACTTCCTTGTCATTCAGCGTGAACAAAGATTGTGCTGGGGACTTTCTCCTATCATGTGGCTGGAATGAAGTCAACTCAAAATGCCCCAAAGAATCGGGAACGAAGATTGTGAATCTAACCTTAAAAACAGGAAGAAAATTGTCCATTGTTGTTGTATGCTTAACACAAAAAATTTACATTTTCACATATGTTCTTTTTGTATATGTTTTTGTTTTTAATGCTGTTTGGCCCAGAGTGAGTAAGGAAAACATCCATATATATTGATCTTATTCACATAATGTGTTTATTTTGTGCATATCTGTTTATTCCACAGATTGACAATGAAGAATATGGCGAAGCTCTGTCTCTAGCCCAAGCGTATAATCTTGATTCAGACCTTGTCTACCAGAGACAGTGGAGGAAGAGTACTGTCAGCATCGCTTCAATACAAGATTATCTGGTAAGAGATAGAGTAAACAAAAGAGAGAGATGCGAGAAAATTAGGCAAGGATGAGGATGGATGATTTAGAGGAGTGAGATAAGCAATTCTATCTCAGTTTTAGTGTTTACCTCTGATTATTAGATCTCTGGTTTGAAATGTACAATATATTTGTGTGGGTGGCTAGAGCTACTGCACATGCTTAAGTGCAGCACAACCCCCTTACTTTATTTCACGCCTCATTTTTACCAATTTGTAGCACATTTTCACACTCTTCCCTCCTAATTTTTTATCTAATTTTCCTTCTATCATTTCTTCTGAACTCATTCCTGCCCTCTTCCAATCCCTTCATTCCAACCAGAGCAAGATCTGCAAACGCTTATGGGTGCTGCATGAGTGTGTAGAGCGCGTCCCTGAAAATGTTGACGCAGCCAAGGAGCTGCTGATGTACGGTCTGAAGGGGACCGACCTGGAGGCCCTCATAGCCATTGGAAACAAAGAAGATGGGGGCAGGTATGTAAAACACAAGCCTACGAAACATCACTGATGCAAACCTGAGGCCCATTGTTCCTGACACCGTTTGTTTTTCCACATTTTGTTTTTAGCTGCAGCTGTATGTATCATTTCCCTTGTCACCCTCCAGGTTTATCATGCCAGGAGACGTCGACCTGGATGACCTTCCCTACGAAGACATGCTGCCAGACGATGAGGAGCTGGAGATGAAGAAAGAGAGGGAGAGCAGGAAGAGACGAGAGCTGTTGGCCAAGGTCGACTTAAGCAGGTAAAAACACACAAGCACTCACGCTGTTGGTTTAGTCTGCTCACTTATTAAGTCAGACAGCAGAGATGAAGACAGAAAGTCAAACCAGGCAGAACTGCTGCCAACGATGTGAATATACAGAGTCTAGAGTATTCCTTTGAACAAAATCACCCAGTCTGGGAAGTGGTTACTGAGGCCATCCTTCAACTGGAGGACCAAAGCCTGCTTGGCAAGCATCTGCCTCAGTAAAACATCCTCCAGCAATTTACCAAAGCCCACATTCAAATATTATATTACTTTTTACAGCTTTGTACACAGTATGGCACTTTAGTCGAGCTTTGGACCGTACTGAAATAGATCAACAACAAAGTGATTAAAGGCTGATTTTGTTGATGCCCTAAGTTTTCCCCTTGTGCCACTCTTAGTTGTGTTTATTTTTTAGGATAAACTCTTGACAACTCCAGGATGGATTTCTCTGAAATCTGCCACAGTGGGTCTCAGTGGATACATTGTAATGACCTGACTTCTGCTTTAGTACCACTTCAAGGACATTTTCTTTCATGAATCATGTCAACTCAACAATCTTATTTGGCAATGAAGGATTTCCAGATATGAACCCAACTCATTATGGAGCAGACATCTCCTCTCATAGCTAGAGCTGTTAACCATCTTGCTTCCCAACTATTGCATGATTTGCTGTGATATTTTAGGGACGGCAAATTATGGTCACCAGAGGATGATTTGTCAGATTTGAAACTGGCATCATCATGAGGTCGAAGTTTCTGTGTTCAATTCTTTGGTTTATGCCTGAATAGATGCTAAGCTAATAATATTTCCATAAGAGTCAGCCAAGCTGCTTGTAAGTGAATTTGAAATATAAACACTTTTGCAATTACTAAACATCCAACTTTTTGATATCAGCATATTAACACAGCCATTGCGAGCAAATATTAGTAAACAGATTAGACTGTTGATGTGCCCAGTACAGCAGCACAGCATGATGTTAGACAAGTTTTACACATATTACTGGAGACTGGTTGTACAGTATTTCATTAAACATAAAGACAAACCCCAGCAGATTTTACCAGCAGCTTGAGACGCTCAAGTAGCAGTTGTTGTGTGGGAAGTAAAATCCCACTAATGTGAACCTGTTGCTGACCGTGTGAGTCGCCATTTTTACAGGTTTCTCTCTGCTGTTTAGAGATCTTAAAATTCTATCATAACCATTCATTGTGTGAATTATAACGATAGCTTGGTTGACTTTATTTGGATTTGTTGCAACAAAAAAAAAAAGATGATAAAGAAAAGGGCAGATTGTGGTGAGGGTGTTTAAGGTGAAGAAGAGCTCAGTGTGAGGAATGAGGAGAGAAAGTTGCCAAATGTAACGCTGATTGTTTGATTAGGTGGCACACCAGAGAGGGGATCATAAAGGCGGGGACATTAATGAGGATGAGGGAGGAAGAGAACGAGAGAGAGAGCGCTGGTGGAGATTAGTGGGTAATCTGCTGGAGGTAATTTATGCCTTTGAGTGCCCAGGGAAAGACTAATGAAAAACCCTTTAGTGATCACTAATCACCTCTTACACACACACACACACACACACACACAAACACACACGCAAATAATCACACCCATGTATCATGAAACAGTCTTTAGCACATCACGAGTTAACACAATTAATGATGCACTTCTAAAATGCATATCCATATGGTGTTCACGCAAGCAAGAAGGGTGCATAAAAATATCTCAAGCGTCAGGAGCTGGACTGTGCTGTCTCTTTTTTTTCCCCCTCTTACCTCAGACACTTAACCACTGAGCCTCCAGCCTGCATTTGAATGAGGAAGAGAAGAGACTGTAATATCGTGCTCCTGTATTATCTCCTCCTCAGTCAGTTCCCTCCTTGCTTACTTGCTTTGTCCGTTTCCCCTTTTTGATTTTGTCTCCGTTTTAACTCATCGTGTAATAAAAGTGTTTAGCTTTATCGCAGAGCTGTAGTCGACAGTAGATAAAAGAGAAGATGGAGGAGATGAAAAAACACATAGGAGAGAGGGGGAAAATCGATAATTTACTTACTATTAACAAAAACCTATTACATTTAATCCTCTGTGAGTTGCTTTCTTTAAATATGCCTATTTTTCTCCTTTATCTATATCTGCATTAAGGTGTCTGCCAGGCTGCCCAGACACATCTCCCAATTAAAAAAATAGAATTAATACGAGTGTGTCAGCGTGTGGGTTTTGGGTGAGTTGAAGCCCCTCACATAAATGGAGCAAACCAAGTTGCCTCAAGGCCCGCGGTGGAAGCCTGAGACAGATCATAATTCTCTTAATTTCTTTTTAACTACACCACCATTACAGAAATGGCTTGATATCGATCACAGATGCTCTTTTTTACTTGTGTGTGTGTGTGTGTGTACGTGTGTGTACGTGTGTGTGCGTGCGTGTGTGTGCGTGTGCACACGCTTGTGAGGCTCCTGTGAGTAGATAAGGACTGTATTTACCCCCCCCCCCCGAAAGAGCTTGAAAGATGTAATTAGAATGGTGAGTTTTTTTCTCATCAAGGTCAGTACAATACGATAAAGGGATGATTTCAGATTACTTTTATAAAGTCACTTTTAAGACGGCTATCGACAGTTCCTGCCCAGGAGTCCCATTTTCAATAAATAGTCAAAGTCAAAGCAACTGAATCGATTTCTTCTCTCCTATATCAGCTGCCTAAAGATGCTTATTTCACTCTCAGTAAACACAGATTGTGTTTAAAGGACTCGATAAAATGATGAATGTTCACAATGTGCATTGTTCTTGTTCCTACCAGCTTTACTCCTATAGGCTATGTGTTCTTCTTGTTCTGCATTCAGTTATCCTGAAATGAAATATCACATAAAACACTGACTTCCTCAGGACCTAGTTATTGCTGCTTATTTTTCACTGCCATGCTGCAGTCCTGTGTTGTTTTGGCCGCATGCAAGCTTTGATGTTGCAGCCTCTTTCTCATCAGTTTGTGTATGAATAATAAAGTATAATTTAGATGCTGCCAAGGGCCATTGTAACTGCTGCTCGGACTCTCTGCATACAACAAGATGGACAATACTGCAGTGTGTGTGTGTGTGTGTGTGTGTGTGTGTGTGTGTGTGTGTGTGTGTGTGTGTGTGTGTGTGTGTGTGTGTGTGTGTGTGTGTGTGTGTGTGTGTGTGTGTGTGTGTGTGTGTGTGTGTGTGTGTGTGTGTGTGTGTGTGTGTGTGTGTGTGTGTGTGTGTGTGTGTGTGTGTGTGTGTGTGTGTGTGTGTGTGTGCGTAAAAGAGTGAGGGGAGACAAAATGAGCAGTATGCTGCAAGGTGTTTATGTTTTTATCTGATCCGATTCAGACCTCAAACAGAAGTCCAATTTTCTCATTTTCTTTAGCACTGGTTGTGTGCATTTGTGTGTATGAAAGTGAGCGTGCGCACAGATGGTGGCATCCATGTGTACTTGAAGGCATGAGCTGCAGTGTCTGTTTATGCAGTCCTGTTGTATCTCTTGCACTGTGTGTGTGTGTGTGTGTGTGTGTGTGTGTGTGTGTGTGTGTGTGTGTGTGTGTGTGTGTGTGTGTGTGTGTGTGTGTGTGTGTGTGTGTGTGTGTGTGTGTGTGTGTGTGTGTGTGTGTGTGTGTGTGTGTGTGTGTGTGTGTGTGTGTTGGCCTGATAATGTTTTTCAATCTCTGTTCAGCATCGCCATACTCAGGGTGTTTGTATGTACAGAGATGAAGGAGCAGTTCCACCTTGATTGTAATAGAGTTTGATAGCTGCGAAATACATAACGCACACATGCTCACAGACCTTGACGTTATCAGGATCCCCCCTCTCCTTACATAAGACAGCTGATGTGATGATGTGTGTTAAACTCTTAAGCACAGTTGAAGTTGTGCACATTACATACAAAAATACCCTTCACGACCTTCTAACTCCATTCAGATGTGTCGCTGTGTTTTTATTCATTCTCCTTCTTTAATCATCCCTTTTTCCCTTGCGATGCTGTTTATTGTAAACGGGCAATTCAGAGAACTAATATAAACCTTTTTCAAAGGCACAGGTGTTCAGCCGGCCTCTCAGAGTACAGACAGGCTGCTCATTTGTATGTGTAGCAGTGTACTACACACTGTTTATGCTATACTTGAGTGGAATTCAGCAGCAGGATTGGCAATTTAGAAGCAAGGGACGTGGACCTGAATTAATTCAAACATTCAGCCACCTCTAACCTACTGGTGACCATTTCCACAAAGCTGTTTTAATATGGAGGAAGCCTGAATTCAAAAGGTACATGATGGACTATTTCTGTTTGAAATAACTTGAAGCAACTGGAATGATTTTATGTATTTTGTTGAACTGCCCACTTGTAATAGCCCATTAACTCTGAGAAATCCATTAAGCTCTTTAAAGTCACTCTCTCATTTGGTTTCCTGTCATTTAGGGAAATTTTGGAGTGTGTCATACTAATGTGTCTTTCAGGTTAATTCTTGGTCGTCTTTTGACAGAACCTGTCAAATAAACGAAACTTGATGTAAATTGAACTTTTTACCCTGTCAGAGAACTTTATTCTTCCTGAGAAACAACGGAAAGGATTTCATCCAAAATGATGCTTGATTTGCAAGAAACCATCAACCATGATCCCATGCTACAACCTGAGGACATTCAACTATCACTACTTTTATGATATTTTCTGATTGAAAGACCCTTTTTGGCAGACATAACATACTCATTTAGGACCTTTTAAGTCAATAACTGTTGTTAAAGTGATTGAAAAGTAATGTTTAAAATACTACTAAACAGCTATGCTAAGCAGCTCTGTGGGGCTGCACTGTAGACTATATAATTATACAGGAAATGTATCTCCACATTGTTACCAATAAAATTGTCAAATATCCCTCAGTTGGGTGGAGTCCAGAGCAGAACAGTTGTGTCTTGGTTTGAAGCAGTCGATATCTGTTGTGTTAGTGGTTGTTAAGACAGACGTTACAACATAGGATCATGGGAATGTTTAAGCCTTAGAGCACTCTGTAACTGGTTATTAAAGGAACACCAGTTAATAATGATTATGAGCTACAAGAGAAAACAAGAAGACAAGACTAATATTTTGACCGTTGTAATCTTGAATGCCTGTAAGGGATACGACTGATGTTTATTTATTGTCCCAAATCAACTTAACGCCTGCATCATGTACTAACTACTGATTCATAGAATACATTTTTCATCTGGCAGATGAAGTGTCCTGTTCATTGTCAAACATGTGAGAAGCTGGTGGCATTGTTGGGAGTCTTGCACCAAAATAAGTCTAAAAACAAACATTGGTATCTGAATTAGCCCTGATTTTCCCAATCGGTGCATCTCTGCCACATGCAGTGTCAGAAGAGACAAATAGCAGCATGCTGCAGAAAACCACTTTTTTTTTTTTTTTTTTTTACTTTTTCCAAACAAATGCCAACAGGGGGCGCCAAAATCCACAAGACCCAAAAATCCTCACAGGAGCTTTAACGTTTTACAATCAGTCTGAATTTGTTTTTTTTTTACCTGACATACGGGCTGAATAAAAAAAAAAAGAAAGGATCACAAAATATATTTCTACTTCTTCTTCTTCTGCGGCCAGTTTGTGTTTGTATTATAATTCATGATTGAGTCATCATCTCAAACCTCAAGAGGAAAACCGGCGGGGAGCACAGCTTCCTAACATCTTGTCTTATCTCCTCTCCTTCCTCTCCCTCAATCCTCCACTTTTCCAACTTCGCTGTGAAGAGGCAGAGCAAAGCAATAATTACCACCAGTACGAGTGTTAAGCCGGTGCTCTTTGATGTGCCAGAGAGTGTGTTGAGCCAGTGTTAATCTCTGTTAGTCTGCGTAGAGGAACCCTGATAAGGCCTGATAGCGCCCTCTGTAATGAGGGATTAGGGATTAAAGGCGGAGGTGGAGGGGTCAGCTCCCTTGTGGTCACACTGCGGTTGATCCAGTCTGGGGTTTTTTTAAGGGAGCGTTTGGGACCGCTGTGCCTGTTCAGGTTGTGGATTAAACTTGTCATCTCTGTGAGTGTGTGGGGAGAAAAATGTTTTATTTCACTGAGTGTGTGCAGTGCTTTTTCCGCCTTGTGGTTCCTATCCCCTGAGCACCTTGAGTGATTGAATTGTAGGTAGATTCTATACCGCCCTGCGCCGCAGTGTTTGTGGTCATCCAATTTATTTATGGTTGTGATTAAACAACATTAGAAATGGATTTGATTCTGACAGGGCAATCACTCACCTCATTGACATCTGGCATCCCATACATAACAACTGAAGGGCTTTTGTGGTTATAAGGACGTGATTTGTTGCCCTCAAAAAATGATTAGGTCTAGAGGGCACTATTTTGTACTGTAGTGAAGTCCAGAGCATTGTTATATAGGTCCCTGCGGAGTACACTGCACTGTAGGAGACATTTAAAGATCGAGTCTGGTCTAAACTTAAAGGTTTTGCTTGTGTGTAGTAAGAGCAAAACACTATTCAGATCTTGTAAATTGACTTTCAAGGTGGCCTTGTGGATGTTTATTGTGGTATTTTGTCAAAGTGCCTGGATTGCTTTTGATTAGCCTGTGTCTGTTTCTCTCTCTGTGCGTGTGCGCGTGCACGTGTGTGTTTAGGCTGACTCTGGAGCAGAAGGAGCTGTGTCGAAATCGACTGAAACTGCTCTCCTACCTGGACCGGCTGGCAACGTACGAGGTAACGGCAACCATCCCCCTGTTGTTGTAGCGCCCTGCGAAGATGACCACAGATTAGCATTTTTAAAAGATTTACTGAAAAATACACGTCAACCAAATCAATTACTCCGTTATTGAAGGTTTTGCTTTAATTGGCTGTCAATCGAACTGTTTCAGCCCAGGATTAAATATCAAATCCTGATAATCTCAATCAAGAACTGTGAAAGTCTGTTTAGATCTCTTAATCCTTAACAAGGGCAGTCACAGATCCACTTGTTACACCCCGCCTTCACTTCTAAACTGTCAGCAGCAGCTTCAGGCCTCTGAACTGTAGTTAAAGTCCCCATAAAACAGAACTTTGAGAGCATTTAACTGCTGTGTCGTGACGTACAACTGAAATAGAACCAGCAGGACATGACAAGAGGATGAATTTGATTAGATCACTTAGCTTCGGCAAAGATTTTTAATAGATGGAAAAATGTGTCAACCAGGCTGCAGGATGACTCATCAGACATTTGAAACATTTTTACGATGTCAAAATACTGCAATGAGACTTTTGGAAAATATATTTGACAGATAATAACAGAGAAGTTGATATTTTCCACAGTAACGCTGGATTTAAAAAAGGGAAAATGTGCCATTAATTTCATGGGGACTTTAAAGGTAGGAAACATATCCATGTCATCAGATTAAATGCACTTATTTTGTCGGCATAAAGTAGTGAGCTTTTTTTTTTTTATTATTCTTCAAGGGCCTGTTTAAAAAAAAAAAGATACAGTTTTTATCTTTTCATTGTTGGAACTACCTCTAACATTGTTTGTCCAGCTTTGAGCCAGTGGGCTAAATGCTGTCTGGCTTGCTATTTTTCCCGACTAATGTCTCAAACTGAGCTCCCAAGATTTAAGCTTGTTCCCTGTGAGTACTTTGGAAGGAGCATGTGTTTGAAGTGCTTTTACAATCATGCTTAGTTTGAGGGTTTCTGAAGGCTCATAGCATGTGTGCTCAGAAGCTCATTTAATATTAGTGTTAAAAATTGCTCAACTTTCTCTGCTGTTTTCCCATTGGCAATCTCACTGTTTCATATCCAATCCCTCCAAAGCACAGAGGCTTTTCTCATATCACTTTTACTGATGCTCTCTCTTAAACCCACTAATCTCTTTAGAAGAAGTGAGAAGTTGTAGATGTTTACGTGATCGGCATTAAAATAGCATTCAAAAGAATAAAAGGTATCGTACCTACATAGCTGCGTTTAGTTATGTATGATTTAGCTGTAACGCTAATAAGCTTACAGGATGTTAGCATCAGTGTAGCATAGATAGATGCATTTTGAAAGTGGCTTTTTGACACTTGCAGCTACCTAGCGCTCTTGATTTCAGATTTACGATGAGTCATGTTCACATGCGTGCCCCGCTCTCCCGCAAATATATCACAGACGAACAGGCAGGGACACCTCCCATACACGAGACGAGAGATGAGATTTTTTTCTTTCTTTTTTTTTTACACTGCTGGATATTTAACTCAGACAGAGTGACGTCTCTGTCTTTATTCGGACATTGTCATGGTAACTGCAGCGCTCGTCAGATTCCTTTTGCCCCAATCCATTTTCTCTGGCTGTCTATGAATATGATATTAGGGGTTTTATCATAGCGATTTTGGGCTGGCTCTGTCTGCATACGGGCCGTTCAAAGGCTATCCATCAGACACACAGGCTCACACACACATCTATGCAGAGCTCGACACACATACACACACACACACGGGGATAGAGGATGGTGCAGGGATTTTTTAACAGACAGACACATAAATTAGTCAAAGCCAGAGGCCGGGGAAACAAATATTCCCTCCTGACATATGAACGTGCACACTTTCACAATCAAACCTCGTCTTACATAGTTCAAACCAACAGACTAGACATCTGTAAAGTTAAATAGCATCTTTGTTGACTTTGAGTTGCAGTCTCATCCCCACATCTTTACTCTGACTTTCTACCCACTTGTACCTCTGGAAAAAAACAACAAAAAAAACAACACAACAACACCCTACGCCTCACAAATGTTCTTTTTATGAATCCTGGTCGTATCCCCCCCCCTTCTTTTTCTGTCTCTCTTTGTCTTTCACCCTCTCCAGGAGATACTTGGCGGCCCTCATGCAGCTGAGGAGAAATACGACGCCGAGTTCTTCAAGAAGTTCCGCTCGCAAAATATCGTTTTGTCAGCAAGAAACTACGCCAGGGTAACATCAGACTTTTGATTTCTTATATTATTCTCACTGTTGCAAAGCAGTTAGCGATAATGGGCAGCAAAGTAATTTGCTAGTTGATTATAATATGATGTGATTAGTTTTTTATTAGTGCTGTGGTAACTGTC
The DNA here is from genome assembly GCF_947650265.1 of Symphodus melops. NCBI lineage: Eukaryota > Metazoa > Chordata > Actinopteri > Labriformes > Labridae > Symphodus > Symphodus melops. The sequence goes on from NC_136691.1 coordinate 13,109,406, forward strand.
TGTTTTTGTTGAAACATGTTCTTGTGGTGCTTTACACAGAGATTTGACTCGACTGTGTTGTTTACACAGACTGGGATTCAAAACCAGTTTAGTAGCAAGACAATAAATCCCAAAAAGAGGCTATGATTTTAAACTCCCACAGAACAGTAAAATGTTCTTGATGGAAGGTTTATTGCAGCACTATTGTATGATACGGCATTAAGTGATGCTAGGTGAACCTTATGAACCGCTGACTTTGTGCATTTCTTTGTATTTCTTGTTGAATTGGTGTTTGCCATCGAATTAGAAAATGCAGAATGCCGTTGTGCTTCTGCTTTTGTCTGACGAAATCACATAATCTACCGTTGAAAATATATTCCGCTCAAGATTTCAGCTCATCATCGACTTCATTTGCTTCCCTGCAGGAGAGTAACGTGCAGGCTCTGGGTATCCTCTTCTCGTACCACGGAGCAGAACTCCTCCAGCACCGGCTAGCTATCCTTCACAACTTCCCAGAAACCACCTCTCCTCACGAGTACACCATCCTGCTACCCGAAGCCTGGTGAGACACAAACACAGAGACACAGAGGGGCCGCCCGTCTCTGTTTAAGTGACAATATCTACTTAAAGGAGAAATTCTAATCTCAAACTGCTTTCATGAGACGCGGAGCGGCGTTGGTTGATGCAGCGCTCGAAGTAAATGTACTGAGATGCTTTCTCTAATAGACTGCACAGTTTTCACGAGATTTTTCTCTTCAATTATCCTGCCAAAGAGAAGAGGTGAAGCTGTAAAGAAACAGATTGTGTTTTCACTCACGTTGTTAAGATCATTAAGAACGTTGCTTTATTCTGTATACTTTAGATATTTAACATTATCAAAGTGATTCCATGAAGGGGAACTCACAGAAACACATTGATACTGAATATGAAAGCGTTTTGAAAAGGTACTTGAAAAGCCTTAATTGTAATAGAAATAAATGCCAGTGTGAAATCTTAACATGCAATTCAGATTTTAGAAGAAAAGTTTGGAAAACAGCAAAATAACTTTTCATGAAGATGTTCATCAGTCCTCCCTTCTGTGTTTCTATCTTCACCCACAGACAGCACTGATCTTATGCTTGTGTGAATGCTGATCACACACAATCGAAATCAGATGCGGTTCGCTTATTTCCACTTCTTAATATGGATGCAAACATCTCAAAATGTTTCCAAACTAGCTGCAATAATGGCAAATTATCCCCCTTTTTAAGTGTGTCATTCTGCTTTGGGTTTCGAGGAATGTTGTAAGGGAGAGGATGGAAGAGTTTTTTTTTGATGGGAGGAAATCGTTCCCTTCTCCTTTATGGTCCACTAATAGAGGTGAAAGACATCGGCTTTACCGATGAGTCCAACCAGCCATTCATCGTGCTTTTTTAGTTTCCTCTCACGCCTGCTTCCATTTTTCTCCTCTCCACTTTTTTTCCTCTTCCTTCATTTGAGGCCATTCCTCGATTCTTTGTGTCAGTGTCTATATTGATATCGGACCAAAAAATAAAATTATAAACTAAAAAAAAAAAAAAAGCAGAGAAAACATTTTGTTACAGCTAAAGGCAATGCACACGCTGCTGCTCCTTTTTATTAGCCATGTCTGAGTTTGTATGGAGGTCAGGCAGCTGTGGCTCTGCAGTGAGCATCCATCATGGCTCTGACGCTGTGGGGCAGTTTCCTATTTTCCTCAGCCTGTGAGCTCCAACTGCTCCTCCCAACAGCGCTTGCTGCTACACTGCAGCAGACGGAGCCGGCTGAAGCCATCTGTTTGGAGCTCACTTTATTATATACTCAAGTCTTGCTTCACTGCGAGGAAAAAAATACTCTCTTGTAATATTGATCAGATCTGCAAAGGGGGACCTCAGGAAGCTAGAAAGATGCAGAGTCGTGTTATATTTTTTCACTTTTTTTTTTTTTTGCCTTAAGCTTGACAGGCACCGGCCTGGTGGAAATAAAAATAAACTTCCACCTCTCAGTTTGCTTTGCATCTCCATTTTCCCTTCCGCCCATCTTTTCTCACCTTTTCCCAGTCTGACGGGAAGTAGATTAGGGCAGCGGGCGTGGAATAATTCATTCCTTCCCATCGATATTGAAGTTCCCGCACCAATATTTACTCTCCACCTTCTAACCTGGCCGACTCTAATGAGGAAAGTTGAGCCGGGTGGCAAAAAGCTTCTTCCATCTCTGTGGGCCTTTTAACAGGGAAAAATTCCAAATTTCTAAATCGCTGTCATCTCTGAAGTAAAATTCCTGTCATAATGTATGAACTTCTGCAAAAGTGCTGGCAAAAAAAAACGTCCTACTTTTGTGTTTTGACATAAATCACATCTGCTACTAGGACACTTCTTATGTATTTTGTGATTGGAAAGAATTTATGGCAGTGCTGAAAAACTGCTGCGGCGTGTGTGCACTTGGCCTTTAATGGCACCAAAGCTATAGATGATTTGTAGCCCGCTCTATCTCCTTGAGTTTTACAGCCCACAGTACATATTTTTCTGTCCATGCATACAGACAAATAGATAACAAGAAGTAATGCAGTAGTCCTGGAAACAGATGAAACGGCTTCTGTTCATTCCTGTTTCTCGTATCGGCTGCATGCATTCATATACGTCTGTGCGGGTCTCGTCGGCATCGACACACCGAGGTTTACAGAGTCATTCCTCTCTTTGGTGTCTTTCATGTGTATTCCCTATTTATCTCCCTCAGACCTGTCACACTCAAGGAGACCAGGAAGAAGTAAAGCTCAGTGCCAACATGGCGTGTAGAAAATAAAAGTCCCCAGTATTTACAACCAAGGCACGACTTCCCTCTTTTCCAAACTTCTTTGGCTTGTTTATTGTTGTGGTTTTATTATTTCCCATCTTCCTTTCTCCCCTTATTATCTTCGGTTGTTTCAATTTCCCGATTGTTGCTACCTCTCCGCAGAGTTTCCCTGTTGTTTATGATCATACTTACTTCAACACTGTAAATGTCTTCTCTGATTTAGAAGTTGTCATTACAGGTAGGTCGGCCGGGTTTCTTTTCTCACCAGTGGTGTTTTAAATACATTCACCCAGTTATGACGTTTGTCCTTTCTTTTCTTAATTTGCCCCTTTTTCCCTTTTTTCTTTGTTCCCACATATTTGAACTCCTTCTGAATCTTCTCTTGCCTGTTCCTCTTTTTCTCATTCTGCTTGTTTTCATCCCTCTCAGTCTTGATGACAGAGGCGAGCTGGTTTTGATCCCATGGGACGAGCAGAGACACCGAGACATGGACTGGTGTGAAGCAGAGGAGTGCAGGTAAACGCTGAAGCAGAAACGCACAAAGCACCATCACAAAACTTGAGAAATACCGACCTGCACCATAATAAAATCCCTCCATCCTCTTCATAACAAAGCCTCTCGAAGTATAGAATTGTGTTAATCCTGGCTCCACGCAGGCCAGATGCTTGTGTTGGCTTCATTATGTGGAACAAAACATGACATCCTGTTATCTCAATGTTAAACAGAACCTTAGCAAACTAATACCAAATCTTGTTGCGCTGCCAATTTATGCCATTTGCCTGCTTCTTTAGAGAGCCAGCTTCATTTACAACTTTATTTAGCAGCCTCTTTTCATTACTCTTTGGTGTAGAGTCATAAAATCTGTTGGCAATTGGGATACACTTGGCCAGGGATGCAGACTGAAATAGCGATACTGCAATTGTGTGATGCCAGCAATATTTAGGATTATGTTTACGATGTGTTTTCTTCAACACATCTCCTTTTTCACTTAATGTCTTAGTTGTTTTGTTTGTCTCCTGTTTGTGTTTTCCCTCTTCTCGCTCTAACTCTATATCCTCCTCATGAAAGGACACGGGTGGTAAAATTGAACTATGAATTCTTAAAAACTCCCATCAAGACAAGAAAAACACTATTGGCTATTGATACTTTACAGCTTTCCTATCTGGTAGGTAGTAAACTCATGGCTATTATTTTGTGCATCTTTTAAAAGGAGCTTGTTAACTCAACATTCAAACCGGTCCCCTCCTCCTGGGCTCGTCGCTACTAAAAGCGTGCACACACAACAGGGCTTAAATGCATCTGTTTTGACTGCTTGGAGCTGCACTGCAAACTTCCTGAGAATACTTCATGCCTACTATTGCCTGCTCCATTTAGCATGTTAGCACAAGCTAACCAACAGTGTTTCGCACCCGTCTGTCCAACAGTAAGAAGGCCATTTCTGCATCTGTAGGGGAAATCCAAATTTAACCCTGATTTTGGAACAAGCTTCATCAGCTTGTGATTACATTTACTCTTCTTTGTCACTATGCGAATTTGCATCAAACCGCTTCTGCTCCAAATGCAGCTAAAATAGCGTCTGTATGCCTCCACTGCCGGTTGATGCACTTTCAATACCTAGGAAACTTTTGCAAGCATTAGTTTGTCATAGGACCAGTCGGACACAGAACAATATCCGTTTGATGTGCTATTTATGTGCTATTATTATGTAATATCTATTTTATGTGCTATTGTCAAATTAACTTTATAAACGGAATTTAGCACCTACTTGAAAGCAGAAACACAATGTAAAAAAATGTAACAAATTCAGGCGTCAAGGGGTTAACTCACCTCTGTGCTGTCATTGGTCAGGGTCTCTGCAGACAGTCGCCACCACACATGTATTGAGGCAAGCTATTACTGAGCAGTATTCCTTTTGTATGTCTTTATTTTATTTTTTAGGAAAAAACTACTGTCTGCCTTAAAAATAGTTGAGTGTTTTGGCACACAAGTATTTGAATGGCAGGCTTTCAATAAACACAAAATACATATTAAGGGTTTTTGCTGGTTTTCCCTTTTAATGATTTTTGTTGATTACAGAATACTTAATGTTACCAGATCGAGTCGTTCACTTTTCAGCCCTTACTTTCTTCTCCATCTGTGCGGCTCTCTTAAAAGTGAGTGAAAAGACTAAAAACACATTTTCACTCACCTGTGTGTGTTTTTTAGAGTGACGCTGGACCAGAACTTGTTCGATGACTTCCTGTACGAGGAGGCACCGGAGCTGCTGCGTTTCCGCACAGCTGAGCCCTCCATCGAGCTGCTGACCGACTGGTACCAAAGCAGAGCAAAAGACATCGACTCCTGCTCCAGACAGGTACAAACACTCGTGACAGTGTGCAAGGCTCTTAACACTTGGTTTTAAGAAGATGGCTGGTCGTGTATTTTTTTCTGCAGAAACGCAGCGTTATACAGTTCAGAAGATTTATTCAAAAAGGAAAAAGCTTTCTCAAGAGATCTTACTTTATTACACTTCTGTGGACTTTCTCTCTTAGTATTTTTATTTATTTATTTATTTTTTATCAAAGTCAGCTACAATCTGTGTGAAAACATGTTTTACTCTGCTTAATCTCAATCTACTTTTTTTGCACAAGGATGCAGCATCCATCTGTACACACCAGATTTTAGTATGTGTGTTCTGGTTTTCATTAGTCCAAGTACTATTTATCTTTCGCATATCAACAAGCTGTGGTGTTTGCAGGCAAAGTTGTCCATATAGAGAGCCGAGCGCTATTCAATGAACAAGAGTTTCAAAGTTATTTTCTTCTCCTTATGAATACCTTTTTACATCATGGTGCTGTTATTTTGGAAAACCTTTGACCAATTAATAACCCGAAATTTACAGAAAAACCTTTTCCATTTCAGGCTCAAAAATGTGGAAGCAAGCCAGAGTAAAGCCTCTGTGTAACTTAGTATTTACAGTGAAACTGGGGCTCGCCAGGAGTAGATGACGATGTGCTCCTCAAGGGGAAGAAATAAACAGACGTTTCAATATTTATTCTGAAGACATAACGAGAGGAGCGCTTTGTTTTTCATGTGAACGAAGTTGCTTATAGGACTGTAAGCAATGCGTACTGTAATCATGTAATGCTAACAGCTGCTTAGCCATCTTTCCCAAAGACTACATCATCCTCCGACGATATCAGATTTCTCTCTGCGAAGGTTTCCTTTTTCTCTTTACTTGGTTCTAACCTAAAGAAAAACAGAAAGAGGAAGGAACGACTCGCATTCTGGCAATTGTGGAAGATAATTTCCACAGCACTCTCCTTTTCAAAGATTGGAGCGAGAAAATGTCACACGCCAAAATGCAGACTGCAGAAGAGATGATGCCAACCTCCATCAGTAAAGGTCACTCGGATCCAATCGAGGATGCTCATTATCATATTTACCATATGGACTTCTAATGAAGAGTAACCAAAGCTTCTGTCACCCTGCGTTCTGTTGCTGTAACTGAAAAATCAGATTTGATAGAACTTGTTTGGCGGAGTAATGGAATGTAACCGCTGGAGCTGCCCACTCTCTCCACCCACCCGATCCTCAAACGGCAGCTCTTCTGTCCCCGCTCTCCTTCCTTCACAGTGATGGATCAAGGTTGTCACTGTCCTCCCTTTGTCTTTGTGAAAGGACTAACTGGGGTGCAGTCATATCTTTCCCCTTCATTTCTCCATTTGATCCCTTTCACTGGGTATAAGGAGGATGGAGGAGAAGAGATTTGGGGGTCCATTGCTCATTTTTTGAAGACAGTGGGGGAATCGTGCCTTTCATCATCCGCTCAGGAGAGGAAGAAACTGAAAGATGAAGTGTGTGTGTAAAATGAGTCTTTGTTAATCTCTAGAAATAAAACCAGCTCTCTTTCATTCTCTCACTCGCTCCTTTTTAATTTGACTTCATTTGTTTCTCTCATATGTTACTTCAGGAGACTTTAGGGATTGCCCCTAACTCTTACATCTCCTCCTTTTTTCTCACACACTTTCTCCCACTCAAATATTCTTGCAAAACAGAGAAACACTGGAAAAGCTCTGCTGACATTCACTGAGCCTATCCCCCCCCCCCCTTCTCTGAAAACGTTCTCGTCTCATTTGTTGTCTCTCGTTTTTGCCTCCTCTCGTCCCTCATCTGGCCGTGTTTACGCTTGGGAGAGCGTTTTAATGGAGCAAAAATAGGGTTTGATTAAAAGGAGACCCATCAGAGGAAGCTGGAGTGTTTTAAACTGGTTACAGAGCCGGAGGAAGCGAGGCAATGAATGGGAAGATTGACAAGATTTTTCTTCTTTTTTTTTTTTTTTTAAAAGCATAGAATGTGAGTGCGACCTAAAACGAAAGATAGAAAAACAGGAGATAAAGGCAGGGACTATGCGACATCCTTAGTTAGGTTAGAGTGGATTACAAACAGACATAGGGGAGGACAGGGCTGACAAATGTTGAGGTAAAAAGGGAAAGCTATCTGGTGGAAAGAGCTGTCTGTAGGAAAGAAAATCACTGGTTAGAAGAGGGTTGAAAGGGTAGAAATAAAGGATATTAAAAACAAGTGTTGTTTGGAACACTGTTGGCAGAGAGAGAGAGAGAGCACAAAATGAGAAGGTAGCTTTGAAAAGCAGACAAAGACGGCAGACAGGCGTACAGAGGAGGCAAGGGGCCAGACATGGGAGTTCAAATGGAGGCCAAACGTTTTGGCGGTTACGGAATTCACGCAAGAGGTGGGAAGAGGATGAGAAAAATTAAGCAGAGATGAAGAGAAAATGAGGGAACAGCGTATGAAAGAATGGACGGAGAAAGCAGAACAAAGGAGGTTCAAATTGAGTTGGAAAATGATACCAAAGAGTAGCGGGGAAAAACCGCCGGGGGATTTGAAAGGAGAGGTGGTGCAAAGAGAGAGAGAGAGAGAAAGTGGATAAGCTGTGTTACGGTTGCAGAGAACGGCGGAGGGGGAGGGCATTGAGACGAGGTCGTAATTAAAACGTGTGAGATTTTAACGTCTGAATTGTGCGTGGTTAACTGGGGAATGTATCTCCAGAGAGCAGGGAGGGAGAGGAGGAGTAAACGAGGAGGATCTTCACTCACAGTTAGATCAATAGACTTTTCTTTCTTGTTGTATCTAATTGCTCGGGCTCCGACTCAAGGCTGATTTGGGTTTTTCCCCTCTCCTTTTTTTCTGTTTTCTGTGCATGTGTGCAGTTTGTAAATGAAGGCACGCACTTATTCATTCAACTAGAAATGGGTTTAGATAAGCTGAAGATGACAAGGTTACAGACCCTATGAGTTTGTGTGTTAGTGTGCATTTGTGTGTGTGTGTGTGTGTGTGTGTGTGTGTGTGTGTGTGTAAAGGGGGAGATGCTGTGCTAACCGCTGTGCCAGAGGACTCTCCTTTTCTAAAAAGGTGGAGAGAAAGCAATCATCACTACAGGACCCAGCGGCTTCTGCTATCGATTGGCTTGGATCCACAGGTGGCTGAGCATCGATTAGGCCGGGTGTGCTGCCAGCGTATAGGTGGTCGGTTATCGATTGGTTGCTCTTCTGGATGGAGTTTTATTGATTAGAGAAGCAGGAAGCCCACATCGTCCCTGTTTTAGAGTCTAAAGACTAATGATTGGATATTAGTAATGGGCGACAGGTATTATTTGATTTCAGATTAGTTGGGATATTGTTGTTTTTGTTCACGTCCCAGTTCAGCGACCTCTGCAACAGTTATTTAATGACTTTGCCTCCTGCTAGATAAAAGCTCTTTATTCACCTGCTGCACAGGTTGTTACTTTGACTGGGTTAACTGGATTGTAAAAAGTTGGAGAGATAGAAGGAATACAAGACAAGTACACGAGGACAGGAATACAGAGGTACTTTGACAAATGTCATATGATAAATAGATCACACATCATAGGTTTCTCATATGTTGGTTTTTCTATTGTGCCTCTCTGTTGCTTTGGGCAAGAATATACTGAGTCATTTCTGACCCGACACATTCTATGGCAGTAATTGTTAAGATTTGAAAGCTAACCTTGGTTCAGGTAAACAGTTAGCATTTTAAGCACATGTATACGGAGGCTATGTACACTATGATGGCTCGGCTCCAAGTCCGGCCTTCAGCTCCTTTCCCGCATGTCGTTCCTTTCTCTCTCTCCCGGATTTCTCACTCAGACTGTCCTGTCTTTACAATGCCTGCAAAAAATGCCTCAAAAATAAATCTTAAAAAAAAGAAAAGAAGAAGCTAAAGTTGATTACATTTCCTTCTTGCAAAATTAGCATTTCAGATTTACACAACGTCTTTCCTCCTATCCAGAATTAACATTACGGATATCAGTGAAATTCCTTGGAATGCTTCAATTTCAGATATCTGCAACCCAGTTGTTCTAGTTGTTATTTTAATTTAGGAAATCCACAGTGAAAAATCTTATATAGATATCTAAATTGTCTTTTTAAATATCCAAACATGTTTGATATTTTCCTGTTTTTCATTCTTTGCACATGAAGGTCTTCTGAACTAGTGGATTCATATGAAAACAACACTTTGGTTGATCCTTTTCCAACAATGAATTTGTATCCCTCACAGAACACATTTTTATCACCTGATTTATTCTCATTGCATTCTAACTTTTTACAAACAAGGGATTTTGCAAATAAGTGTAAACACATTGACACTGACTCAGCATTTTTGTCCTATGGCTGTCTCCTTGTGCTTTTCCAGTCTCTTATTGCAACTCTCTGTGTCCCTCAGGTGGACTGTGCCCTGTCTCTGGTGCGTCTGGGAAAGGAGCGGGAGATCCCAGGCCTTGAGCTGCTATGCGATGACTTGGTCACCATGGAAACGCTGGTGTATGAGACATCAAGTGAATTGAGTCTGACACTAAAAGATTTGCAGCAGCTAGGTGACATCGACAAGCTCCGCCTACTCATGAAAAATGTAAGCTGGAATTAAGCACAATGCACATGTTTAATGTTTCACATTTACACTTTTTATGGTTTAAAGTTTGTACTTTTTTAAATCATTACCAATCACATTAAGGATGCAAGTGTCTGCAAGCTGTTTTCCCTTGGAATATGCTTACATAAAGTTTCAAAAAGAGAGTATCCTGCTCCTTTAATAAAAGGAACCTGTACTGCTTTACTGTCAGAACATAATGTTGTTGGCGATAGTGTTGGATAGTTACATTCATGGGGAGACATTTATTTTGAAAGTAATTCCATAGCTCAGACAAAATGTCATCGTGAGAGTAATGCATTGATGTTGCTTTTACAATACATCCTCTGCTGAGACAATACTGCTTCCACAAGTTTCCCCTATGATAAATTTGCACTTCCAAGCACTCAACTGTGGGTGTTAATTTTCATTATAAAAAGAAATCCCGCCTTGCATATATACTGAATTTTGAGGTCTGCATAGTGCGAATACTGTGACCCTGGGCTTGACAGTAGCAAATCAAACACTAGTAATGCTATGAACTAGTTGAATTGTCAACGGCGCAAACTGAAAATGCTTTAAAAGTGGCCCCACAGAAATGCTTTTTAAGAGTTGTCGCTTGACAATACATACTTCCATCCATCAGCTGCTATAGTTTTGAAAGCTAGTCCATGGCAGGTACCACAATTACAAGTCTCCTGGGAGAATATAATATGAGCTGTCGTCTAAATTGTAGCTAATAACTGCCAGCTTTAGCTTGTGAGGACCACTGTCAGTAGTATTCACATTGAAAGCAGGCAGCCAGAAAATGTTGTTGACTGCACTAACACATGTCTGATTGGTACTCCCGTGTGTGTGTGTGTGTGTGTGTGTGTGCGTGTGTGCGTGTGCGCGTGTGCGTGTGCGCGTGTGCGTGTGTGTGTGTGTGTGAGAGTGATGTCGTCCTTTATCAGAGACACAGTACAGAAAATAAAATGTTTGTGTGGGTGTGCAACTTTGCATTAAGCGTCTGAACATGTTTTGAATCTCATTGTTCTCATGCATGCTCTCCACTGTCTCTATACCCTGAGTCAGAGCTTTAGCAAGGTGGGTGCGAGACCCTGTGTGAATTTGAAAAGTGTCTGCACAAATCACAGCACAACCCACATGCTGTAAAACTATTGTAGTTTGGGTTCATGTTTAATTGCATTGCATTGTTAAATGTAAATGCAGCGAAAATCACTTTAAGCTTCTCTAAAATTGTGCTAAATTTAATCTCAGTTCATATAGCACTTTACAGTTTTCAAAATTAACATCACAAAAGGAGATTAAGAAGTACAGCTATACACCGCACGTAGTAGATGGTAGACCTGAGCTTAAATCAATGTATGCAGTAATTGTTACAGGTCAGTTTTTCGAGAGACTAAAATCCGCTGAAATATAATGGATTATAAAACAGTTATGTTGTAGGCTTGCATGCTAAGAAATCTTGATCTTCTTAGGTCTTTTCAACATAAAAGAACCTTGTCTGAAAGTCCTTTTTTTTGTTCACCAGTCCAGCACTGAGCGCTATGTGAAGGACGCCTTCCAGTGGATGGTGCCGTTCCTGCACCGGTGTGAGGGACAGAAGGAGGGTGCTGCTAAGTCTCTCCTCAGAGAGTATCTGGTCAGCTTGGCACAGCAAGACCTCACCCTGCCCCTCATCATCTTCCAGCAGTCCAAACCTGACGTAAGTGTTCAAACACACATACAAAGCCACAACCAGAGGGTGCGTCACACTTGGATGACCATAACGCACACACACACACACACACACACACACACACACACACATTCGCTGTCTCTGGCAGTTTGTGCCCTGTCAGGGCCAGTGTTGTGTCCCTGCGCTGTTAATGTTATATTTATGACCCCATAAGGGCACAGCCAAGGACAGGTCTTCTGGCTATTAGAAATCATGCACAACACACACATACAAACACTCAAAGGGAAAGAAAGTGCAGTACCTCAGTGTGTATGTGCAGACACTTCAACAGGGTCAGTAAAGCGTTTATGTATACACCCTCTCTACTTTTATGTCCTTTACTCCAGTGCCAGCAGAAGCTCATCGGGGACCCAGACCAGCTGATGGCTGTCGCTCTAGAGTGCATCTACAGCTGTGAGAGGGACGACCAGCTCAGCCTTTGTTATGACATCCTGGAGTGTCTGCCACAGAGGGGCTACGGGTTAGACACGCACACACTCACAGACTTTATATTTAGACTATATAAATGTAGATATGAAGACGGAAAGGCTGTATACTACAATAAACATCCTTCCCTTTCATTTTCTTCCACCTTCCCCCCCCTCTCTTAGGACATGTCAATAAACTATCACTTGTCTCCCTCCCCTTTGCATCCTTCTCCTCCTCCTTCTTCTTCTCTCTCTCTCTGTAATGCTTAACTCTTCCCCCAAGGAGCCATCAGTTAGACCAGATGCAGTACAGTCCATGGTCCCACCTCCTACTATTATGGTCTCTGTGCTCTCTCTCCCCCACCTCTTCTGTAACACAATTTATTTCACATGGCAAGAGGGCCTGTCCTTTAAGTCTCCCATGTGGCCTTACGGGTGTGCAGTGCATTCGAGGGAGAGTATGTGATAATAAAAAACTAAGAGGAAGGACGTCAGAGTACAAAATAGCACAATGTTGGTAAAATGTACCTGTAAAAAAATCTGAGTAATTAAAATGACTCATTCTGTGATGGATTAGCTGTCCTGTGTGCACCTTAATTGGAAAATTGGACCATTACTGTTAGTCGAGTTTCCTCAGCAGTTAGCTGCTTCTTGGCAGCCATACTTCTTAACAATGGTATCTTTTGCCCTTTTCAACTATCTCACAGAGCTTGCTTGTGCTTATAGCTGGAGAAAATGCCACTGAAACACAACATTATGGTATTGTTGCGCTAAATTGAACACGTCTTATGTGAGCAATTAACGCTTTACAATGTAGCTTGAAGCCAAATTGCTATCAATCAGATTTTTCTCCCCCTTTTACATTGTGTAGACTTTAGTTCAAAGTGTTGTTTTGTTACCTTCTTTCCTTTCCATTTATGAATTACAGAACTTAGTGACTATAAACGTTTTACTTTCTTAACTGCCTCTCTCTGTTTGAGTAAATAAATGGTGGGCAAATGGTGGGTTCAAATCTCTTCATCAGCATAAAGTTATGTTTCACTGATCTCAGACAGATAAGAGGAGCGTGACCAGCATTCACTGAAACAAAAAGTTCTTATTTGGGGGCATTTTCACCGAAACCTAGAAGCTGTCTTAATAAAGAGGAAAATCAGTAATGTTGACAGGAACGAGACCATTGTCTGTACGCACACATAAACAAGTCAATATTTATACTTTTTACAAACTGGTAATTGTTATCTGAATAAAGTGCTCAGAATATTATTTGATTAATATCACTGAAATTCATGTTTTATTGACCATTATTATAAAGGCTGGTGTTACAATGCTTGATGCACAATTACAATATTGTCGACTGCCAGAGAGAGCAAGTAGTGTTGGAAATGTTGTTTTTTACTTGCAATGAATGAGTGCACTGTAAAGTCAACTACAGAGAACTAACTGTTTATTGATTGGGGAATGAGGTTTGGTTGAATACAACCAAAGGTACAGTATAATACTGAAACCCCTCAAACCATTGTAGAATAGTACTCCAATTTACACTAATGGTCTTACTATCTGTAAAATGTATAAAGCTTAATTTTGGTGTTTTAAATTAGAAGTACTTTAAGTACGACCAGACATTTTGAGTTCAGCAAGCTAGAAAGTAAATGAAAAATATGTTAGATAATGCCATAACTTTTGAGTTCAGCTGGCATTCAGATCGCTCGTAGATTTTTGTCTCTGTTTTATTTTATCAACCTCTGCAGTTGACTTGCATTTGTTTCATTTGAAGGATTGCCATCCTAAATAATTTTGCTACCACACCATTAGCGTGTAACAAATGGATTTCTGTTATGGGGAACAAAGCAGTTCAACAATCTCGGTTTCCAACAGACCTATTTTCTTCTAGATTCACAGTCCCTTGAAAACACCGACTTTAAGTGGAGCTGCAATAGAGCAAAAGAACAAAACCTTACCATTATTCTGTGAAGCACGAGTCCGGTACCAATTGTGTTCTGCTTCGTGTTCTGATAGATGAAGAGCTTGGAGGTGAGAAATGCTGGAGAGGAGATAGAGGTGAAAATGCATTAAATGAGGTGATCTGATTCAATTCAAGCAGGGGAGTGCAATTTATCTCACTGAGCACATTTACAGACTCATTGGTGGCGGTAACGCAGCATCTGAGACTGCAAGGTGTGTTTCTTCCACGTCGAACTGGTGGAACAAGATTTAAAATAGTCTCCTAACCGTCATGCAATACTGCCGTTTAGAAATTGAGGTCATAACTGCTCTAATAGGGAACTTACTGTATGAACATTTGAGTGTATATTATACTCATGCATGTTTCTCTCTAAAGCAACGTTGGACTTTTTCAGACTGGCTCTCTTTCTGCAGTGTACAGATTAGCAATGCTGCAAGGCCTTCAACTTCACATTTCTCCCAGGAGGGATTTCACTGGCTTACTAAACTCCAAAATTGCCATCCCAGCAAAGAATACTGTATTACAGATTGGCGAGCTCGAGGAGAACCCCATGACTTAATAGTTTCAACCCAATTTTCTGATTTTATTTTTTTTTATTCTGTGAGACAGCTTAATTAGGTCTAAATCTGCTCAGAATGTAATGCACATTCACCCTTGGAGAGTAGAAAATGTGGAAATGGGCAGGGGATTAGATGGTGAGGGAGGGGAAGAAGCGGAATGAGGGAGAAAAGGATATTTTAACGAGGAGTAGCAGGAGGTGGAGCAGCAGAGACATTTTGAAGAAGAAGAAAAGGATGCAGAGAAATGGATGGATAGGGCAAGATACAGTGTGTGTGTGTCAAAATGCAGAGATGGTGTGTCTTGAACACAATCTTTTACACACATTTGATGCTAAAAAAAACACTGACATACACACAAATACAGACAGAAGGTTGTTTCATCAGGGTCAGTTCTCTGTTGGGGGACAGGCCAGCCTGACCCAGAATCCTTTGCCTCAAGGCAAAGCATCATGGGGTTTTATTTTTAGTGAGGAATCAGTATAGCTTCACAGTGATAGGCTGCACTCACACCCTCCGTTTAGTCCCAAATGTGTGCTGTACTGGTCTAAACACACACACAAATATGCTCTTAACACACTCTCTTGTGCTCAAGAAATTTCTCTAATGTGTCAAAAAAAAAAAAATCTAAACTCCAAATACTCTTTTTTATGGCTAAAGTAACATCTCTTTGTGTTTTATCATCCTACAGACAAGACACGGACATCACCTCATCCCTCCATGATCAGGTGGACAAACTTGAGAAGCATCTCAGGTATGTCAACACACACCAGCTCGATCGTTCAGCTGTCAGTACTCCTCTCTCATACGTCTCCTTCTGTCCATCCTGTTCAGCAGGGCGTGCAGATTAGAACTTAGTTAAACAAAAAAAGAAGAAGCTAGCTGCAGGCATTGAGTTATGAGGATTTCTCTCCAAAAGTTTAACCGAACATTTTGGGATTTGGAGTTTTGGCCGAGCAAAATATTGAATCACTTTGGCTTCGCATCCATACAACCCTCCTGTATTCGTTAACAGCCCATCAGTTTGTTGATTGGTCCTGCATCGCTGGGATATTTTCAGTATTTAAGTTGCTTATTACTTCCCTCCCCCAATTATGCGTAGGCCTGATGGAAAACTCCAAGAAGGAGATAAGACATGGATGTGCTCAGCATACACACACAAACAAATGCACACAATTGATATCAAAGGACTGCAGTGTGTCCCCTGGTATTCAAGCAGCCCCAGGCCTTTTCTCTGTTACAGGTTAAAATCACCTTCATGTCTCTCTCACTCTGCCTCCGTCTCCCTTATTCTCTGTCTCTCTCTCTTTCCCTCTATCTCTCTCTCTCTCTCTCTCTGTGTCTCTGTCTCTGTCTCTGTCTCTCTCTCTCTCTCTCTCTCTCTCTCTCTCTCTGTGTCTCTGTCTCTCTCTCTCTCTCTCTCTCTCTCTCTCTCCCTCCCTCTCTCTCTGTGTCTCTGTCTCTCTCTCTCTCTCTCTGTGTCTCTGTCTCTCTGTCTCTGTCTCTCTCTCTCTCTCTCTCTCTCCCTCCCTCTCTCTCTGTGTCTCTGTCTCTCTCTCTCTCTCTCTCTCTCTCTCTCTCTCTCTCTCCTCCGGGTAAACTTCCAAACACAGAAAAGTGGTGAGGAGGAAGAACGGAGGACAGGGATTAAGGAGTGGGCTGTAGGGGATGTAGATGATGATGATGAGGAGGAGGAGGAGGAAGCATTAACAGGAAGGTCTACGTCAGAGCTGAAAGTTGGCCTTTACAGATGTATATCTCCACATATTTACACACAGACGTAAACAGACACACAAAAACACCCCAGGGAGCATCAGAAGTGTGTTCATGATTCGTTGGTGAAGAAGCCTTGTGATGCACCCACAAAAAGACAGACAGACATACACACACACGCACACCCACACCCAGACACACGCACACCAACACACTCTTACCCAGATAAATCAGAAATCAAGTAGATGCAAAGTGTCTTCTCTGAGCACACCTGCAGATATAAGCTGTTTTCAGCTGCTGCCACGACCACTCGCTGGCACATTAATGCACAGGGAACATGCAGACACTCCCAGACACACACTGACCCTCTTGTAAGCACACACAAACACACACTCACAGTTGTAAATAGCAATACTTGTTGTCTGCATTTTAGCTTACATTCACACACACACACACACATACACACACACACACACACACACACACATATAGCCTCCCCCCCCCCCCCCCCCCCCACACACACACACACACACACTGTGGCACCTGTTTACTATGGTAATGAGTTGCAGCAGAGGGCGAACATCTGTAGCAGCACGACCCTGTTGAGACCGGGGGGTTTTCAAGCTAATCCCACAGCAACACAGACGCACACACACACACACACACACACACTGCCAGCATCCGCATGCTCCCAAACACATGCTAACACACGCTTGCAGAGTGTTGCTGTTTCATTGGCATGCAGTTCATCATGTACACACTTTCTCCATCTGCACCGTGTCTTGCGATTGACTTTCTGCTGCCAAAATAATACAAATTAGAGCATGCAGAATCTTCTCTACGTCTTTCTGTCTTGGATTTCTAAGTTATTTTATTTTATTTTTTTAAAATATGTTTTACTTTAAGTCTTTGGCATTTCCTAATGTGATACCGACCCTGCCAGTCATCCTTTCCTATATGTTGGTTGTTGTGACCTGTAATTTTTTTTTCGTGCATTTTGCCTTGTTTTGCAGAGGTTGTGTCATTCTATTTGTGGTTACCCAGCTGATAGCGCCTGTCATTATTTATTTGCATCTATCCGTGCTATTACCCTACAGTGTGGTGGAGGTCCTGGAGAAACACGGCCTCCAGAAACCAATTTCTTACGTGAAGAACAGCCAGAACAGCACAGAAGAAGCCCACCAGCTGATGGTGAAACTGTGCCGGCACACAGGACGCAAGTATGGACTGAGAAAGTTGCATCAAAAACAAGCGCAAATGTCTCTCAAGATCAGCAGAACATACTGAAAATGATTGTGCGCGTGTGCAGGAATCCACCTGTGAGTGAGACGGTGTGGAGAGGTCTACTGCAGGATCTGCTCGACATGCAGCAGAACGTCTACACGTGTCTCAAAGGCGAGACATGTCACCAGGTACTGCACTCCAACCACACAGCAAAAGGCAATTATGTGATAGGATCTGATTTTAGCTGAAATATGTCCACTCTTGAAGGAGAAAGCTGCGATGTAAGGCGACAGAGTATCACATTTCACACCTTGAGCTCCATTTTGGTTCATAATTCACACATGGGGTTGCGTGTTTCCACCTCCTGAACCGCTGAATCCTGAGCGCTTTGATAAAACGCATAAAACAAAATTTGAAGCGTTACTCTCTCACCTACTGAGTTATAGCCACTCTCCTCCCTTGCTGCTTCAGGTCTTTGTGGAGTCCCTGCTGTGCTCAAGCCGTGTGGAGAACGTACGCCTGGCAGGGCAGCTCATGCACTGCTCCAAGGTAAATTAGGTCTGAGTCATGTCTTCACTTTACTGTGTTCTACTGTACACTGCACATTGGGGGGGGGGGGGGGGGGGGGTGTTAAAAAACTTTTAACCTAACCCATAGGGAGATTGAATCTGGAGTCTCATTTCTCATGACATTTTCTTGTCATGTTCAAACAGGACAACCAGGATGTTGGCGCGGGCACCTCTTTCCGCGGTAAAGGTTACGCTCTGAAGGTGGCCTACGTCAACAGCGTGGAGTTAGTGCTGGCCGCTGCTCGGGAGTACTTCAACTCCTCGACTACTCTAACAGACCCCTGCATGGGCCTTGCCAGGTGAGAAGGGCAAACGTCAACATCAACCGTTTCTTCACAAATTAGGGACGTCTTGAAACTCGGCGTTGCGCAAAGTAATGATGAATGTTAGTCATGCTGTTCCGAGGTAAAAATAGGTGTTGGATGTCCAAAGATCTCCAAGCCAAGGTGTTTGTGTGGCGTCTGAGATGACCTTGTTTCTCGTCTCTTATTTCTATGTGGGTGGATGCGTGTTCTTGTGCTTGGACGACTGACAGAAAAAACAAAACCCTGGCTGCTCTTTTCATCTCCCATAGAGTGTTGCGATAACTTTTAGCCAAGTGTTTGCGAGGGAGTGCATGGGTATCTGTGGCTGGTTATAGATCTCAAAGGGAGGCCGCTGGGTGTCTAACCTTACCGTCTGTTCATAGTGGGGAAGTGGGACAGTAATTGGGTCGTCATTCATTTATAGTAACTAATACAGAGGTCCCCCTCCCCTCCACACAGTCGGACAACATCATCCATTGTAACACTCCCGCTGTGTTTGTGCATCTGCATCCGCGTGTTCGCTGCATGGGAATTTGAGATACGAGAATAGAAAGTAATCTCCAAACGTGTGCCTGTCGCTTTTAAATAAATAGTTTGAACACACTGGCAGCTTGTGTCCGTAAGATTTAAAATAACTGCTCCACAGACACACATTTTTATCCCATGAATTTAATCCCAAGGACACGCATGCTGGGACAAGTTCACAACAGCTCCTGCCTGTGTCCTGAAAGGAGGAGGTTAGCGACACTGGTTTTTTCTCAAGGACAGGAACTGTTTTTCACAAAACAAAACAAACTATGGAATCCCCTCTAATCATACAGTACATAATGTGCACACACAGACTCAGACGTGATAACGTAGTCAACAGATCCTTACTGTGTGAATTACAAGAACAGCTTTAAGTTAAAACGTCTCCTTATACAACTGTTCTGACTGTTATTGTTACACAAACAATGCACCCAATGATTCCATTCAAAGCGACAGTGTCATGCATGGTTCAGATTGATTATGAAGGGGGATTGGTTTGTAAGGCAGCATTTGCTAAGAATGTTTTTTTAAGTAAATGTGGGCGTCTTTTGTTAATATCTTTCAGCCTTGAGCCCTGTGTCCGTCTTGCGTTTTGTTTTTTTTCCGGGCAGAAAAGCGCTTGCTGTGCACTCAAGTGTTTGATTGTTTATTTCCCTCATCACACACGGAGCTAGCAGGATTAATAGAAGGTACAAGACATGATCCATAGACGGCAAAACTACAGGAAACATCATAGAGAGGCGCTGCTGGTCAACAGACAACTCTTAGGGGCCCCAGACCAGTATGAATGAATGACAGTAGGAAACCTCCCTAATGGGGCCGACAGCACTTACTCTCAATGCCCCTGCTAATAGTAATAGTAAAAATATAAATGTCGCATGCATTATTACTGTGAAAATAATAATGGATGCTGATTGGAGGGGCCCCCAACAGACCCTAGAGGCGCCCTATATATTTGGAAAATATATGGGGCGTCTGGTGACGTCAACTGCGCCTTTTTTTTTTTTGGATGAAGTTGAAAGATGTTCAACACATAGCACTCTGAGTGGCCTCACGATTGGTGCTTTTCCTCCAGGTGTCCGCCTGCTGCTGCAAAAATTCCTAAACACAGTGCAAAAAAAAAAGTCTGTGGCGCAAGGAGAAAACACACCAGGTGGACACGGGGCCTTATTGGTGACAAACCTATTTGGATGTCGTTATTGTGGGCCGCATATCGTTTACCATTTCATGTGTGGCCCTGCGATTCCCAACCCTAGGAGAGTAACTGCTCCAGAGTACACTGTGACTGAAATAAAATATTTCACCACTTTCTTATCTAAGTCGGTCTGCACACATACACATCCACCGGCCTGCAGACACTTCACAGCACAAGTACATAATCAACATGCCCTCTTTCTGTCTCTCATTCGCCCATCCACAGCCCTTTCCATTTCTCCGCTCTCATTTGCCAGGACGAACCTCTTGTTCTTGGCAAGAACACCAGCCATGCTCAAAGAGTGCAGGATGTGTGAAGAGTGTTTCGAGTGTGTGTGTGTGCTTTAGTCTGCTAACCATTTTGAGTAAACTTGTATGTTTCGGATTGCTTTCATTACACTGACAGAGCTTCTAAAGAACGTCTTCTTCTCTGGTTGTTGTCTTTGATCACAAAGCGTGAGGGTTCAGAAAAACTCTGGGTCACTGTTTCGTCATTGAATGCACAGCCTGAGGATACATTTCAGAGCTCCTCTCTGAGCTGTTATTTAAAGTGGGATTATCTATTTGTAAATTCATCTTTTTTCCCCCCTGTTTTTCTCTCCTCCCTTAGCCTCTGCTGTATTTAGGGCTTCTGTGATAGAAACCGTGCTGAGAAACTAGAAAAATGACAGAGCACACTTGATCTGAAAAAGGCGCACACACTCACACATCGAGTATGCTATTACATATGCTGAGTGATGCGCTACATAATCCTATTAAGGGTAATGAGTGTGGATTTTGTTGTGAGAGAAAACTCCCATGTTTTAGATCTGTCAAATTAGTCGAGACTTTGTAAATAAATGTGTCTGGTTAGTCGCATGTCTCTCATCATGATGTCAAAACTTTAGGACTTAATATACTTTGGCTTCAACTTTCAGAATGAGTGCCAAAACAAGTCAAAGTCATGATGGCGTTCTCCCTCAGAAGATGTCAAGCTCCTGCTTTGGAACCATGTATACTAATAATATCCATCCTTTGTTTTGAATTTGTACCAAATTCCCACAATAGCAAAGGCAGTGAATGGTTTTACTGCTCACCTTTCTGAAGGAATAGTTCAACATTTCAACGACAAAGATCAGTTCAACTCGTGTGTTTTTTTTTCTACGAAGCTACAGACATCTTCTGATCAGCCTGAACCAAACACTAAGAAAGGATAAAACAAAACAAAGAGAAACAACGAAGCCCAGTTCTGTCCTGAAAGATTCCCAGCAGTACTAAACAGATGATACAGTATATCTAAAATGGACTTCATTGTGTATTGCAAACGATTGGAAACGAGTGGTTTAGACAATAAAATAACTGCCAACTTAAGTGGAGAAGCTGGCCTTTAGAAAGAATGCAGCTGACAGGCAGTTTCTTCCTTTTTAAAACCAGCTCCATGCAGGTTATAGCTCAAAGTCAGAAACGTACTACATAACTCTAAGTGATGCGGCAAAGATACAATTTAGCAATATTTCATCATGTGTTACCTTCAGTTTTGTAGATTAGCTTCTTCTAACCTCTCTCTCTCTCTCTCTCTCTCTCTCTCTCTCTCTCTCTCTCTCTCTCTCTCCTTTTTCCGTCACTCATTTATTTGATCGATAAATTCGACTTCCTTATGCAGATTCATATTATTACAGTTCATGATCAGCAACCAGTCGCCTTTTTCGTAAAGGATTCTTCGTCTTAAGGGTGAGGGGTTATTTATTGAGGGTCTGAAGACCTTGGCTATGCATAATTGACAAATCAGAATCTAGAATTTATCAGAATTTATTTTATTTTATTTTACTGGGACAATGCATATTAATAAACATTCCTGTAAATTTACCATAGTTAGCCAAAAGGCTCATTTTCATGCTTCAAGGCTCCCTAGAAAATCAAAACAAATTTAAACATGGCTAAAAGCTACAAATAGAAAAAACAACATTGCAGTAATTAAACAGACGGGTAGTCATAGGTGAAAATACAAAAGCCAAAGCCATGCAAGTCAAACAAGAAGCAGCATTTGGTTAATATTAAAACTTACTGTATTTAACTCAGTTGTGTAATAAAGCCTTTTATTCATTGTGTGTCCCTGATTTGACTGGTTCACGTCTTCATCAGGGCGTGTCTCCAGCTGATCATCGACTGTCCCCCAGCCATCCAGGACGAGCTTGACCTCATCAGCGCCCTCAGCCAACTGGGAGACTTCAGCGTCAACATCCTGCCACTGCAAGGTACTTAACCAAAATTAACCAACAAGATTCTTCAATTCCTTTGTTTTGTTGCGTGCACAGCCCAAGGAGTCGTCATTCAAGCATTCTTGAGTTAAACTGTAGAGGATGCAAGGACACCATCCCATAACTCCCTTACCCATGTACCATCCAAAATGTCCCCCCCCCCCCCCCCGCTCTCATTTTCTCCATCCTTCCATATGTCACTCCTTCATGCCACTATATCGCTATACAGTGTTATTTATGGTTCATCTGTTGAGCAAACAACATCTGCCTGATGGCCTAATTAGGAGCAAAGTGTTTGGTCTCTCTGTGTGCTCCCACAAACATAATCACAAACACACATTCATATCTCTTTTATATCTTTGATCCATCTGTAAACCTGACCAATCAGTATTCACCTCCACGCTCCTATGTTTCTGTCTTCTCTGGCTCCACATCGGTACCCCCAGTGCAGCAGTTTCTTAGGCATGTCTCTCTCCCTCCCTCTCTCTCTCTCTCTCTCTCTTTCTCTGTCTCTCTCTCTGTCTGTCTCTCTCTCTCTCTCTCTCTCTCTCTCTCTCTCTCTGTGTCTCTGTCTGTCTCTCTCTCTCTCTCTCTCTCTCTCTCTCTCTCTCTCTCTTAAAGGAAAACTGGGGAGCCAGAATGAACCAGCTTTGGCCCCACATCGCCTCACCTCTGAACCGAGGTGTTGTTTCCTCACAGGCCTCTGCTTTCTTCCCCCTTTTTGCCCTCATCAAACTGAGCTGCCATAGAACCCTCTGTGACAGAGAGACAACCTTTTCTCTCTTTGCATCACTTATTCCCGAGGTTTTTTTTTCTCTCTCTCTCTCTCTCTCCCTCCACTTCTTCTTCGTCCCCGTAACCCTCACTCCTTCTTGTCCTCGCTCCCTGCTGTCTATTCACATCATTTTTCCAACGTCCACTCATTCTCACCTGCGACAAAAGTGAGCACTTGAGAGTAATAGAAGGGAGGAAAAAAGTGAAGGATGGGAATAAAAAAAGAAACAGAAAGAGAAGAATATAAGATGAAGACTTATATTTTAATTTTTTTGTATTGCTTTTTTTCCATCATTGTTTATTTTCTGAATTCTATTAGAAGCGATAAATGTCTGCCTGGCCTTGCATTTTCAGCAAAGCCTTTTTTATTTGTATTTTTGCCCTCAACACAAGGACAAAAATACTGTCGACACACACAAAAAGACACAACCCTTTTTTCATTTTTCAATAAAGTAAAAGCTCCATCCCTGTAACTGTGCACACTCCTGAGATAAACATACACAAGTTTGAAAGGATTCAAGCGTGTGTAATCCGTCTTAGTCTGTCTCCTGCAGCCCTCCTACGGTGCCTCAGGCGATGCTTCCAACACATCACCCTACCCACAATTCCCTTTAGGCCTCGCCCAAAGTTATGCAGCGCCATAAAGATCCTCAGCAGGGTGCAGAGCAAGCACAGAGGCCTGCTGAGGCACTAAACATGCTATTTCTCAGCTTCTTCAGAGAGAGTTCAGAAAATATGTGGAAGATGGATTCTTTGGGGTTTCTGTCTTGAACTCAGATTGTGAAAAAGTTTGAAACCTGTCTCAAAGTTCAATTCTTTGCTGTGAATGGCGAAGAACTGGAGGTTTTAGTTGAATTAGAGACATTATTTTCATGTTGATGGTGCATTGGATTTTGTCACTCTCTGTCACTAGTATAACATTTTGCGATACCGTTTTGTGTGTTACTGTTTTAAACATATGGGTCTCCAGACCAACAAATGGATGGATTGAACATGAAGAAACAGGGCGAGCAGATTTTCGTACGTGTTTGTGATTTTGTAGGATTTCAAAGGCCGTGTGAACAAAGTCCCCATATGCAGGACCAGATAATTGTGCCGTCTCCTTCTTTCAGAATGATTTGAAGCCTTAGTTCTAAACTCATGTGTCAGTACCCATGGGTCTGTAAAACCCTGTTGCTCGCTGACAAAGTACTCCTCCTTACCTAAACTCTATCATCCCGGTCTACACGCCCTCCTGCACACTACACTCTGCCACTGAGAGGCGTCAAGATAAGCCAAAGACACAGCTCTTTTAACCTTTCATGAACACCTGTGCACTTGATCATATTGGCAGATGATGATAATTATGATGATGATATTTTTCGATATTTTTGATGCTGATTAGAACTCTCAAGATCAGCTGTTGACTTTGTTGTTGATGGTGATATGCTAACTTGCTAACTCTAATATTTAAAAAAAAAGAGAGAGATAGAAAAAAAAAAGTGCTCTGCCTCTTTGCACTGGCTGTCCGCTCCTGTGTCTCCGACTCACAGATGTTTGTTTGCACTTACTTTACTGACAATGTTTGCTCCTCTATAGATCTTTGCTTTTGCTGTACTTACTCTCGATGTTCATCGCTTTGGATAAAAGCGTTGTTTAAGTAAATTGTACCTAAAAGTTGAAGCTTTTTATCAGTGGGTTTCAAATGAGTGCTCGGAAATAAAGGCAGCATAAAGTCTTCTGCTTTTTCAGTTTGTCTTTAGGAGTGAATGTTGTAGTTCGGTCGCTATTCATGTCCAATTTAGTGACGGTGATGCATGACTAAATAAAACCTTCTGAAATGTTTGTCATCCTGAGCGTTAACCAGTTAAGATCCACCACATGTATCCAAACGTTTGCAGATGAATGAGCGTAGTTTGTGATAATTATCACCATTAGTTTGTCATTTATTTCAATCAAATTGGTACTTCAACATTTGAAAGTTGGTTGGCTTGTCGGTACTTTCAGTTTTTATGTAATTGATTCTCCATAAATTGGTTTGATTTAAGAAATTTCTTTTTCCTATATTCGTATTTGATCTAAAAAATAAAAAAACCCTGTAATTTTATTCTATCAATATTAACCGCTAATCGATTGGATGCAGATTTCAAGTGTACTTAGACTCTACAAACCACACAGAGTAATACAATACTAAGCAAAGCAGTCTAACAACTCTTCCCCTTCCTCCCTCTTTTCCTCCCAGTGCGTCTGCGATCAGACCGTCTGTCACTTATCAAAGAATGCATCGCCCACAGCTCCTCCGCCTACAAGCAGTCCACCACTCTGCTGAATCTCGCCTCACTCCTCAGAGTGGCAGGTATTTAAACACACACACACACACCTACACACTTACACACTCAACACTCCGTCTGTCACACTGACCTCATTGCATCATCCGTTTGTTTTTTTCTCTTTTCATTAAAGTTGGAATGCCTTCTGTTTTTCAATGAACATTCAATGAACCAGACTCTCTGGTGTGGTTAGTATTTCTCCACCTCTTTCTCTCTCTCTCTCTCTCTCTCTCTCGCTCTCTCGGCACGTTTATGACAAGGCTCACGAGATGAAGCATGAAAGCAACCACCCACACAAAGAACAGAGATGTACCCCGGCTCGCGTGGGTACTGTCATCAAGTGAACCGACATTTCTCACACAAGAGGGGAAAATTCATCTATATGCTCCTATCCGGTTTTACGGTTACGTTTGGACCGCACACAGACTCAAGACGTAAACAAATTCCGCACTCGACACATTACTTTGATCGCTTTAGCACCATTTTTTTGTCAGCTCAAGTTTCAGTTCTAACAGTTGGGAAGGTTCAATGCTGACTGATGAAGTTCCAGTTAATGTTAAAGGGGCTTTCTTTATGACTGTCCATTCTTAGCGCTAACATCACTCGAGTTGAAAACACTCTGTTGTTGGCTTTCTGCCTTTGTTGTTGTCTAAATCTTAGTTTCAGTCCTGAATACTAAACCCTCGCTATACAAATAGTAGAATTTATCATTTGACCTGCAGTTAAAGCAGCAGCAGGTCTGCCTCTTTGAAACTCTGTTTGAAGCCTCATGTTACTTAAAAAACAACAACAGGTAAAACTATTGATCCTTCCAAGCTGAAAGCTGACAGATGTTGGCAAGGGGCTTCAGTTCAAACTTAATGCTCAGTTGGAGTTTAAAGTATTAACGACTCTTGTTTTAATCTTTTTATTTGTTTGTTCATTACTCTTTTTTTTAATCTAAATGACTAAGCCAATGCATTCCCCACATTAGATACTGTATATCGTGTTCTCCTTTTCACCCGTTTTGAATAAGTCTCTGAGCTCCCCACAACACGTCTGTGCCGTTTCTCACTAAGATATCTGTCCGATCCTGTGTATGATCGTGCCCCTCTAGTTCAACCCTGCTCAGAACAAGCTGTTTCTGTGTGTACAGCTTTATCTGCATATGAGCTGTGACTGACCACACCTCTCTGTGGAAGAAGATGTGCCTTGGGCTTTCACGCACTGTGCCTGATTATTCATCCCAATGGCCTGTTAGAGCACACGTTCTTTCTGAAAGGTGGTGCAGGCAAAAGACAAAGGGACGGACTTTTCTCATAATTGGGGGTTTGTTGACAGACTAGTGACACATATTCGTCTGCTAAAAGCTTGGTAAAGTGTATTATGCATAATGTGTGACCCTTAAACATTAAGCGGGAAACTGGAGCAGAAAAGCTTAATTGCATGACATGGCATCAAATATAAGATACGTTTAGAGCGTAAACAACAATTGCCAGTGCAGTGAAAAAGCTCAGACTGTGCATTAAGAGCACTGAGCTTTTTGAAGATGCGTCAGCGCAGCTTCCTTAGCAATTTTGTGTGTGCATGTTTACTTTCAGTGAACTTTCTTCAGATGTATTTTTATTTTTCCATCCTCTCATGTTAGCTTTCTTTGAAAGTACTATAAGCCACTTGACCTGAAAAATATTTTCATCAGTCCTCTGGTGGGAATTTTTAAATCAGTTTCTCCCATCTTTTGATTCCTGTTTTAAATTTTTTCTTGGGTAAGTTTTCATATATTTATATCACAAACGTGTCAGATTCTGGCTGTTTTTGGGTTGGATTTTAAAACCTTCACCACTTGATGTGGTGAAAAAAAAAAAAAATCCTATTTATTGAAACTTTTTCCAACCCTGCGCATCTATCCTCACACACAACTGACAACGTGAGATGGAGTATAAGGTGTCCTCCTGGTGCTGCTTGTCCTTCAAAATGACACGGCTGTCATTCTCTCTGGCTCGCCATGTTTGTTTTATCACTTTCCTCAAACGTGTATGAGAAAGACTCCTCTGTCTGTCTCTCTGTGTCCATCACTTTCCGTCTCTTCTCTGTTCTTCTGCAGCTCTTCAGTCATAGCTCGAGGAAACCTGTTAACCGTCCTGGTGGCATTTCTGGTGTCTCGGCTGCTCACATTCAGTCAGCGGGCAGCCCTCCCTGTGTGGCTTCAGGGAGGGGAAAAAAATGAGTCAGAGGGAGATGAGAAGAGGAATAAACATATTTTTAAATAAATAAATGCAGGGGGGGGAGGCTTTTGAAGGGCGCACAGCTCTGGGGCTTCTTGGTGAATATTTAATGCAGGTACCATCACACCAGTGTAACAAAAAATCCATCAGGGTGTGATTCCTGCCTCTGTAGAGAAATACACCGTAATGTATTCAGTCTAATGGGGCAGAGGTTTTGAAAAAAGGTATGTTTGTCAGAAAGAATAAGTTATGAAGATATTTAAAATGAGAATACATGTGTGTTGACTTGGACAGGATAATCCAGTAAAAAAAAAAAAAGTTGTTGCTGAGGCTTTAAAGCATTTTCTTTTTTTCTTTATTTTATAATTTCTTTATTTTATAATTTAATTTTAGGCAGAACTGTGACTTGTGTTGTTGTTTTAGTTCTTGTACAGAAAGGTTAGAAAAATAAAGACAACAACAATAAAGAAAAACCCACAGGACAACTAGCAACTGTTCTGTGTGATAACAAACAGAAATACATTAAGGAGATCCCAAAAGGTAGAGAGAGCACCAGAGATTCATCGAGGACTTGATTCTTCTAGTCCTGCTGTTTCACTACTCTTGGAAAGGTATCTCCGCAAAATATATATGTTAGTATAGCGAGTGAATCTGTTTAATCGGCACCTCAGTGAACCGGCTGTGGACGGAGTCTTGGATTAAGTCATCCTGTAACTCGGATCCTGAGTCTTTATGTCAGGCTTTTCAGTACAGCTTTTACAGGAAAGCAGAAGGGGCATCCCAGTTCATCAATCCATCGCAATTATTTATAACCAAAATGCTGTCCATGGAATAAAAGAGAAACGCACTCATAGAAAAAGGAGAAAAACAACCGAACAATTCGCTTTTGAGCGAACTAAGGTCAGAGTTTAAGGCACATCAGGCCGTTCAGCGCGTTTGAGACTTCTGTGGATTTTACACGAGAGGTCTTACGTTTTAGGGCAGCTCTGTATCATATAAGTCAAAGTACCCTCCTCACACCATTACATCTCCAATCTTCTTTGATTTGTGTTAACCGAACTCTACAATGCTCGTTGTGTTCTCCGTCACCTTTCATCCAGACCCTTTGATTGGCCTGTCAACAACAGGTAAAGGATTTCGATCCGATTCCCAAGGTGTGTCTTGAAAAGGAAAAATTGCTGGAGAATGTCTTCATGTTGGTACAGTGAAAACAAACACACACACACACGCGCACAGACACACACAGACACACACACACACACACAGACACACACACACACACACACACACAGACTAACCCGGGGCCATCAAACGTCTTCTTTAATTCTTTGATCTTCACTTCTGATTGGTTTGTTTAGAAGTCCTGTTACTGCCTTTGCCTCTTTTGATCCCTCTGTCCTCTTCTTTTTATTTATTGATCTCCGGCTGAGATCAAGGTTTGTCCAGAGTCGTAACATGAATTTTAATCACACCACAGCTATTGATACAAAACTCTGATTTATTCCTCTTTGGAAAGAGGTTTTTTTTCATATTGTTTGCTCCCTCTGCCAGATAAACAATTACAGCAATAACCTTTCTTCGTTGTCGACATGATTGATCAGTATGTATTACTGAGTTTTGCCATGAATTCGGTAAATACACATATTGTATTGTGTCTGATAGATATTTTATGAGAGGTCTATAAAGCTAAATGTTGCACACAATATGCTGGATTGTGATTGTTGAGGGCGGCGGTAGCTCAGTCCGTTGCGTTAGTTTGTAACCAGAGTGTCACCGGTTCAAGTCTCGTTGTGGACTTTGATATAGAAGTTGGTCTCTTAGCTGGAAAGAGCACTTCCTGAGTACTGCAGAGGTGCCCTTGAGCAAGGCACACAGCCCCCTACTGCTCTAGTTTACTTCCTGTGTAGCAGCCCCATTCTGATGTCTCTCCACTAACGGTCCACAGGTCCTGTTTGTGCATATGTGTGATTCGGGCCAATGTTTGTGAGAAGCATGTCTCTAAAATAACGTCTGGTTAAGTGTAAACCAGAATTTCCTTTAGGGGAATAATGAAGTATATTAAAAAAAAGAAAGAAAAACAGAGATTCACTCATTTATAAGCTCTGACATGTAGACATACTGTATCTATGTCAAGGTAAAAAAAAAAAATTAAAAAAAAAAGATTTTAAAAGTGACCACAAGTCCATTTTATACTGTATGTTGAATCTCTTAAGTGCTCAAATGTGTGTGTGTGTGTTTTTGTATTTCTAGGAGATGACAAGGCTACACGAAAAGGCCAAGTCCTGACCCTGCTGGCAGAGCAAGCTCTCCAATGTCTGGACTTCAAGGCCTCCTACATCCACTGTCAGGATCTCATGGCTGCAGGTATGTAGCTGACAGCCTGCACTGAAACCTGTCGACAAGCTCATTTGAATCTCCCTGCTGGCTGTTTGCCTGTCCCCTCATTTGGCTCAATTAGAAAGGGGAATGAGCACAATGGTTCTACACACAGCTCTCATTATCTCAGAGTCTTAATAGAGGCAGCCTTTGATAACAGAGCTCCACCTGAATCCATATTTTTTTTTAAAGTGTGTAGTTTCTGATAATGTAAGAAATGTTTTTAGCGCTCTTGGTAAACAAAGCAGCATGACAGTATCTTTGGCTAATAGCAGACTCTTTCTTTTTCTCCACTCGTGAGATGAATAAAGGATTATCTTATCTTATCTTATCTTTACCATTAAAGGAAGAATGTGTGACATTTCAGACACATCAAATATTCCCTCTGTAAATGTCCCTCTGAGTCATGGCTGACTGCAGTGACTGAGAAAAACTATTGCTGTCGAAGCCGTGTTTACATGGACTACAGATGGGAATTAGCCTATGGCTGTAATTTGGCACATTTGCATGTTTATGTACATTAATGCGCACTGTCCCTATTTAAATCAAAGAATGGGCGGGACGGCCAGCTCCTCCGCTTGTGTCTAAAAGTCAAGGACTAGAGAACAGAAGAACATTCTTACTGCTTATTTGGATGAAGTGTCTTTAGATCACTCTGCCATTCCGTGTCACTTTCTATGCAATGCCAAACTACGAGCTAGCTAAAGAGTGCTAACACTATCCTGCTAACACAACTATGCAGGCCACTTGAAATTGCAGCTGGAGCCAAGGAGAATTTCTTGCTCTAAACTCCTCCGTGCAAACGAGAGTGGAGTGGGATTGGAGGTGTGTCGCTGAAGGAGAGCCGGAGGCTTCCGTGTGGCTGAGGGGTCGCCAAACAACAGATTGTTTTAATTTCATGCTGGAGCTCAATGGCGACATCTACTGGACCATAAAGTTGTACATTCTTCCTTCAAAAAACAGACTTTCAGACCTTTTTAATGTCATTGTAATGTTCCAGTGCGTCCCCCATGCTAAAGTCCTTCACAGACGAATCATTGACCATCATCCACTCTCAGATGGGGAAAATGAAGTTTACGTGACCGTGTCTCGTCATGTACAAGAATAATGATAAGGAGAAGGAAACCAACATAATATATATCGTCTGAACAGCCATGTCCATAATGTTTCTCCTGTGGGGATTTAACGCGTGCACTGCCATAATGATGTTTTGCTCGACACCCGTTTTTTTCCTCCACCACAGAAAAAAAATATTGCATCGAATTTCACAGACACTTTCCGATGTGCTGAGGAGGAGGATGAGGAGGCGATGAGGATGTGAAAATAAGGTGCCTGGAAGAAAGAGAAGGTGTAATCAGATAAGCACCGGTGTTCTGTCTGTGAACACCGTGGGAATAATTGAATCTGTTTGTACGAATGAAGTCAGGATGGCATTGTGTTGCTTTTTGACTGTGATAAAGCTGGAACAAAATGTGGCACTGTTATTACAATGCTTCCGCCTGATATTTCTTCAAGGGGAACCGTGTTTAAGAGATAAATATGTATTAATATCTCAAGGGCTTGGAAGGTTACACTTTACTGTGTCATCACTCTCTCCGCGTTTTATCCTCCACCTTTTTGTGCTACATATTATGAGACATCATGCAGTGTGTGTGTGTGTGTGTGTGTGTAGGTCTTGGTTTATGTAGAGCCCCTGGTTTCCTAATATTCAAGATAGATTAAAAGACATAAATGAGAATGCATGAACAGAAAAACTACTTCTGTGCTGTATTAGTTTGTAAAACGATTTGACCTCATCAGTTTTCCATAATCTCTACCTGCTGCTGAGCCAGTCACAATATATAAATACCAGAGTTTTTTCTGAGGTCAATGCCTGTCTTCTAATAGTTTAATTCAGTCTTTATAAAGTGCGACACTTTCATCTCTCGATCAGAAACTAATCAAGTTTTTCTTCCAATGCAGATAGAATCTCTGTAATAGACCACAGTGATATTCTATATAAGGAAGCCTCTTTAGTGAAAATGTTGGACTTCGTTGACATAAGATTTAGGATGAGGTGTTTGGGTAAGTTTATTTTTTTATCTAGCATTTTTTTTATCGGGTTAGTTTTGGGGCTTTTGAAGCCTTTATTTACAGAGAGCACAGTGGATAGAGTCATTAATCATGAAGAGAGAGAGAGAGAGAGAGAGAGACAGTGGGGATTGACTAGCGGGAAAGTAGCCAAGTGTTGGGTTCAAACCCAGGCCTCCTGCCTGGTGTACTTTAGCCTCTGTACATGTTGCGTGCACACTAACCACAAGGCAACAGATCCCTTTATGAGGGTTCATTAACCTGATTCCTGTCAAAGCAGGTGGGCTTCAACTGGTTTGTAAAATCACCAACATATTTTGCAGAGCTTAAGAAAGGGGCAAAGCATTCCCAAGTTCAGGAGCTACGTACGGTAAGGTTGTATCACACCACACGGGTCTTTAGGTGTGGATGAGGAACAGAGAGCGACTGTAGAGGGTTTGACCTTAGGGTACAGCTCTGCCTGATAGAGTTGGAGGATTTCAGCCAGAAAATTGGAGCCTGACCATGTGGGGATCTGTAAAGTGAAAGTGACTGCAACGGGAGGAGCCAGTGAAGGAATATAAGGAGCACACAGGAGCGATGCTGCGCCGTTTGTTTGACCTTGTTAGCACCCTGACTGCAGCATTCTGTACTGTCTGCGGGCGACTGAGGGGGGGACAGACTGAGGTTAAGAGAGAATTAGAGTAATCAATGTGGGATATTTCATGAGCTGTTTCATTTGGCTGTCAAGCTAAAACGATTGATCAAAAAGAAGTCCTACATTAGGAAGACCTGCAGTGGCAGCATGGGAGAGGGACCAAATATTCTGCAGGACTGAAGGGATCAACTTAACTTACATAGGAGTAAGGATTATATAAAAAATGTTCACCTTTTGCACAAGCTCAAAAATGTTAAACCTGCTTTCATTTGGCATTTCTAATGTGTCTAACCTCTTTGTCATGTAAACTGTAGACTATTGTCTGTTTCTACTATGTGCTGTTCATGACGTCTTCTCTGACATCGACCTTGCTGCAGTGGTTTAAGGCACTGAACAAAATGATACAAAAAAAGTCAGTGCGTCTGTTAAAGGTCTCCTTTTTTTTACACTGACGTCATGAATGTGGCATGAATATTCATTTCTGTCTTTTTTTCACCCAAATAAAACATCAGGAGCTTTACATTTAAAAACCTTTAATCATTTACATCATTCTTGTTTTCTCTTTGCCCCTTGTCACCACCTTAACTTAACCTCCTCCGCCCTCTGTGTCTGTCTCCATCTGTTCTTCCTCCAGGTTACAGTCCGGCATGGGAGGTGTGCAGTCTGCTCGGCCAGTGTGAAGGCTACACAGCACTGCAGGCCCGGCAGGAGCTTTTAGCCTTCTCTCTCACCCACTGTCCTCCCGACAGCATCCACGGCCTTCTGGCTGCCT
Organism: Symphodus melops; assembly: GCF_947650265.1. NCBI lineage: Eukaryota > Metazoa > Chordata > Actinopteri > Labriformes > Labridae > Symphodus > Symphodus melops. The sequence continues at coordinate 13,142,682 of NC_136691.1, forward strand.
CCAGTGACCTGCAGACTCAGGTCAGTCTTCATCGTTTTTCATCATTAGACCAGTATGACTTTACCAGCCAGTGCAGTACTTACAGTACAGGTGTTTGTTTTTCTCTTTTCACCGAGGTCATAGTATGTCAACAAATGATAAATATCCTGAAACAATTAGATTAATTAAATAAAAACTTTTGAATCCACTTTAGTTTCAAAATCAGTGACTTAATAATTTAATTGCAATGAGTGCTGCTCTCCATTCTGATATGCAGCCCAAAGATGTACATTCAAGGTCGTTTCTCCTGAAAGTCTGTTTGTTCCCTTGTACCCTTGGGACGACACTCTGGGCGGAGTGGGGAGGGCCGTCTCTCTTCCCCCACGTCTAAGCAGGGCTAATGGTTGACGAGGGTATGAAAGGGAAAAATGTATGAAGCATGTAAGTCTCTGTTAAAACAATTCTGCAGTCATTTAGGACTGGAGGAAGGAGATCGGAGTCAGCTAAAGGTCCAAACAAGGTGTTTATCTTGTCGAAGAGGAGCATGCAGGTCCGTTACAAAGTGAAGACTCAATGTCTTCGGAGAAAAGCTTGGAATTTATCCGTCTCTGTAGGCGTGTTATCACTCTGATGGATGCTAATTAATGCCCTCCTGCAATTAAAGAAATAATTCACAAAGAAGGAGGTGATAACAAGGAGGGACTACTCACTACCTTGAGTGTGTCACAAGACAACACAAAGGGTCACACGTCACAGTTACATTGAACATTCCTGTGTAAGACCTCGTTCACAACTCTCTTTATGAAGTAAAAAAAAAAAAGTCCATCACAGTCTTTGAGTGAGTGATTAACAAGCTGAAGAAAGCGCTGTCCAATCAGTGTGAACACAGAGCTCAGAACAACAAACAGTCAGTTTGACTTCACTAGTCTTTTTTTATAGAAAGTCAAAACTCCATGAGATATTAACTTTGGATATATAATCCAAAAATCCATCTATAAAATCTGGTGGGGGGGTGGCAGAGAGAAATCCCACTACTCCATCTTTGTTCTAGAGATCAAATATTATTTCTTTAGTGGTTCTCTCTCTCTTTAAGAAATACATTCAGAGGCCAATATAAAACTGACCAAAGAAGTGACTTATAGATCCAGTTAGATAGAATAAAAAATCTCATATTGAAGTGTCTTTCTTTTCTCCTGTTTCTGTCCTGCAGGTGTTGTACCAGGCAGTAAACTATCAAATGGAGCCGGTTAATACGGAGAGTGGACAAGAGGCGGACGAGACAGACTCTGTGAAGGTGTGTGTATGCACATCATTGCTTTGTGATATCCTTTTTATCTGTAAGTTGATGTGCTGCTAAGTGTTTCTCCTGTCTTTGTCTGAAATTCACACCGTCCGCCTTCGTCGTTAGTTTATGGGTGTGATCCCGTCCTTCTTTTTTTCAATTTGTGTGTTTTCCTATCGTTCCATATTTGATGAGCTGTAAATCTAGTGTTAAGGTCTCTCAGCTGCCGTGGTTTATTTATGCCTCCCCTCCCTCCTCTCCTTCAGCACCGCCAGCTTTATGAAGCCTTGAGTGGGTGTTAATGTTTCATGACTTGCATTGCATCCCCTTTGTGAGAGGATGGGTGCTCATTTCAAGCTGTCCGTTGTCGTTTTATTGCTGTATTGATGTCCTGACTCCTCATCCGTGTCTATTTAAGCCCTAGATGAGTGTATGCTGGCACTCTGGAGCTTTGTTATTTATGTGTGTTTACGTTTTTTTTTTTTCCCCCTACAGTGTGTGAGTTTGACTCCTTTCATTCTATGACCCTCACTCCCTGGCCAAATAAAGTATTGATGAAAGGCACTGAACGATTTGGCCCTAGCCCACTGGCCATCTAAAATTGCTTTTGAACTCTTTTTCAATTGTGAAGTCACCAAAACACTGTTGAAACTGTTGGTTTGCTAATAAAAATATCCAAGAATGCCACTCGGAGTATAATACACTATTTCTTTTAGCTTGATAGTTAAACAGATACATTTATTCTGAGTGGCTTAACTCTGGGGATAATCTGATTTATTTTAATGTTGTTCCTGTTTGCCCTTAAAAGGAAACCTTCGGGCTGCCAGTTTAACTCAGTCGGTCGAGCACTTGCTCCTTATTCAGAGGCTAAAGGTTCAACTCCCGAACCAGCACATGCTGACATGATGCATGTCTACCTCACTCACTCCCCTCCCGTATGTCCTGTCTCTCTCAAGCTGTACTTTCAATAAAGACAAAAAAAACCCGTTGATTTCTATGGAAATAGGCTCATTAGCGCTCTGATGGATAGCTCGATGAGATATCTTTTAAAATGAACTGGTACCAGGAGTTCTGTTACATATGACACTGTAGCCACATGGTTCTGTCAAAAGGTTAAAGAAAAACACCCATCTGTGATCTGTAAAATTGATAGATTTAGATGTTATTTCATTTGTAAACTTAGGTGTGAAAGAAGTAAGTGTAGTGGTCATGTCCTATATGTCGACTGGAAGCCATTTCTAGTCAAACCATCAGATGATCAGAGCTGAGGAATAGTCACATAACTTCCTGTAAGATAGCAGATTGTCTTGTTTAAAGTCACGTTTAGCTCTTGTACCAGTTTTTTTGGAGGTATCAAACAGTCAAATACATAAGGATGATCTGCAAAGACGAAACAACACGCCGCAAGATTGACTGTTTTTTATTTCCCTTTGGAGACACTAAGTATATCTGACCTTATTGTATGTTATCTTGTGTATCTTTATTTTAATGCCCATAGGGGAAAGGTGTCTGAAGAAGTGAGTTCACACAGCATGCTGCGAAAAACAGACTTTGTTTAGAAATTCCAAAGCAAACCCCCAAAGTGAGCAGCATATTAAGCACATTTCCCACATTTTTGGCCCTATTGTGTTGAATTATCGATTTGTGTTTTCAAGGTGTTCGGGCTGATTAATTCAATTCAAGTCAGTAGAGATGAAACACAAATCACAGAGCTGCTGCCTTCTGTAATGAATCTGTTCCCCACCAACTTGCACAAACAAATGCTTCCTGTGTGACTGATGCCACAAAGTTCTCTTGAAGTGCTCGATGTCTGTTGATCGTGCAGGGCTTGCGGCGCGTATTGTAATTCCCTTACGCAACACTCAAAACAAACCCACAAACACAAAGAGCCCTGTGCCTTAGAAGTGCTCCTCTCTAGTGCCTAATAAAAAAATCCGAACACAACCATGTCTAATACTGCAGCGATACTCAAGAGTCCTCAGCTCAGAATTTTTCCTGAGGTCTAATATAAAGATGTAGCGATCAGAAAACTCCTCTGATGCTGCTTTTTCATTCACTGAATGGAAAGTAGTGTTCAGAGGATCCTTTAATGGTGATGCAGGAGGATTTCAAGTTGTGTGGACTTCAGAGTGATGAGTTAGAATAATGTTGGTGTCATGTTCACCCTGCCTTTGTGTCATCTTGCTTTGCATCAGGCTGGGACTCCTCCTGCAGGCTCGTCTGTGGGGACAGCAGGAGACCTTCTGCACAGGACTACAGCGAAGACCATGGAAGTCCTAACCACGACAGGACTGACCACCAAGGCTGTGCTGAGCGCCGTCAGCGATCACCGCTGGTGGAAGGAATCCATCAACTACCTCCGGCCACTGCATGTAAGAACACTGTTTTAACTGACGTGATCTGTGGTGGCGGTGAGCACAGCTTTCTACATCTGTAATGTAGTTATAAAAATAATTTAATTTAGTGTTATCCAATACTTAGAATACAAAGGCACAATTTGAGACAAAGAAAATGTAAAGGGGTTCAACGTAAACTATAATCGCACAACCCTGATCCTTGCCTGAGACTTTGGATTTCTTCACGTTCTGGTGACATCATTACAAAGACTGAAAACAATCAAAAAGAAAAACATCCAAATGTTCGTGCTCTGTTTATCTAAAGACAAATGTGTGTGCTTTAAGGGTGTGTGTGTGTGTGTGTGTTGAGCGCGTGCATCTTAGTAGACACAGCTACATGTCAGCCCCAGCTGCCATCTCATGCACACACTCCTGCTCGCCAGACTTCCTACTCCTCATCCAAAAACAACCAATCAAGGGCTCATCTGTTGCATAATTAATCGACCCGCCTGTTGAATATTTCAATATCTGGCGGTTGCCAGCGGCTGGACCGCCTCGGTGGTCGCCGGCGTGGAGATTGATGGCTCCTCCTGGTCTTGCCAGTGACTCGGTGGTGGTGGTGGATTTGCGGTGGCGAGTTTCTAAGACGAGATAAAAACGACAAGCATGTGAGCAGTGGGATAGAGAACGGGATGACAGCGCTGAAGGCAGGGTGTGAAAGTTTAATGATGTTTTGATGGCTCCTCAGGGTCATGACGCCAGTGACAATCGCCGGGGAGAGGCGTGCGAGAACTCCAACCTGGAGCGCCATGGCTGCAGCCCCTTTTATCAGGAACTCATTGAGGATCCCTATGTAGACCTGGTGAGTGGCTGATGACCGCTGTGTCACATTGCCCATTATTTTCTCTTCATTAACAGTCCTGTTGTCTTTATTTTCCCTTTTCTTCTTTAGCTTCCCTCATTTGCAGCCAAGATGCCTGAGTAACTTTACAACTTAAGGCGTTTCATTGGATTTTTCCACCTATGATTCATAAATTCTCTCAGAAACGGTGTGAAAAACTAAATGAATATTGATTTCAGACTAAGTAATTCAATGCCAGAAGCAATTTAAAAAGAACTAACTGTACTTTACAGGAGAGGAAAGCTAAACTTATGAATGATGGTGCGATAACAGCTAAAAAAAGTAGCAGAATAATAAAACACTAAGAGGGAGAGTGCTGTTTCCATAAGGAGGAGGGGGGGAGAGAAAGTCGTAAAAACTTTTAAGACAACACTATCCACAGACAGAGGTGTGGAAGTAAAAAAAAAAAGAACAAAAGTTTTTGAAAAAAAAAAGAGTAGCTTGACCTTTTGTACCCAGAAAATGGTCACCCCGGGCTATGACTGGGCTTTTTACTCAGAGACACAAATCATGTGGATAGCTAAAAGAGTGGACGTGGGGGGGAAACAGAAGGCCGATACATCTCCTCTCATGACACTTTAATAGGCCTCTCCAAATCCCTTCCCCTGCTCCATATCCAGCGCTCATCCATCTTCAATCATCCGTCCACCAATAATGGCTCCCCACATCCATCCATCCATCCATGAGCAGGCTGATCAATGGGATTTTTTTTTTTTTTTACCATAACAGTTTCAATGAGAGAAGGGGGGAGGGACTGATTGAGAGAGAAAGAGCGACAAACACAAGGAGACAGAAAGATGGATAGAACGAGAGCGCCGGAGACGGACAGGAAACATCTGGGGCTAATGGGAGAGCTCCGATGCTAGCATGAGCAAAAACTTTGGTGTCTCGTGGAGGCACCTGAGAAATAAGTTGGCATTTCAAGAATCCTAAAAAGAAATCATCAATAGTCCCCTGTTAAAAGGCTTTATGTGGCTCTGAAGGTAATTTGTTCAAGCCATCGCTCAGCTGTCTGACTCCCTCTCACTGTTTGTGTTTTCTGACCTGCTCTCGCCACTGTTGGGATTTCCTCACAACAATGATAGGTGTGGAGGATTTATTTATCACACTGTCTTCTCCGTCTCTTCTTGCAGAGTCAGGACGTGTATTCGACCTACAAAGACGTGCCCCAGGAAAGCTTTGCAGAGGTTTTGTTGAGGACGGGCAAACTGGCCGAGGCTAAAACTGAAGGAGAAACTCTGTTTCCAGCTACAGAGGGTACGAAAATACCATCACAAGTCACACATGGTTACATACACACACTTACACAGTTAACTTTGTTATTAACTCTCATAACACCTCGGACTGGTAGCCCAATCTGAGTATAGAACGGGGCAACTTTTGTGCCAGATCGGTTGTCATTTGATGTTTTTTTTTTTTTTGTCTGTCGCACAGCTTGAGCTGTTCCACACTCCAGTTTTCCTCATCTTCTCTAAACAAAACAACAACTTTAATGTCTTCAAATCTGTACTGAGCTTGTCTTTCAATAATAATATTAGGAGTAGTATTTTACACATTGTTGCTCCCGACGTCTCATCTGAGACTGTGCTGTGATAGAAATCAAACTGAACTTCTGTGCAGCCCAGACAGAGCATATTGTCTGAATATTCCAGCCATCTGCCTTGTTTACTGTTTTTTTTTGTCTTTTTTTTTTTTTGTTTTGTTTTGTTTTTCTCTGCCGGCTTACTGTTCCTTATAGAATTCACAAAGTAAGGCTTTTATGTTCATATTCACACCTTAAATCATCAAGTTCACATTAACTTTAGTGGAATTGTCAATGAAAAAGAAAGATGAGGAGCTTGGCTGGTTTATGATCCAGAGAGCGGGTACATTTTGTAAGTGCAGAAATACAGATCAAAGCTGTCAAATGACTTCAACCACATGGTCTTTTCCTATTTGTAAGTTCCAAAATGGAACAAGAAGTTGCCTTTTGCACTTCATGGGATCATTTGGAATATCCTAAATAGTTTGTATTATTATTATTATTATTATTATTATTGTTCTAAGATTATTCTGTTCCTACTGTGAATTGTTTTCATTTCCTTGCTCGCTAGTGAGCTTTTTGGATAGTTTTTCTTGTTTTCAAAGTCACAAGGTAAAGTGAGGCGGGAGTCGGGTTTAAAGTGTTTACGAAAAGTCAAAGATAGATGGAGTATTTTCACCTGAGCTGGGTCTCAGTGTTCCGTCTTGGTGAAGCTGTGGTATTTGCAGAAGCGAGTAGTGTCCGCTCAGCTCGCCCGTCCTCTCCTCATCCGTCTCGCCCCTACGTTTAGGACTGGGGGAGGGGGAAAGCAACAATAGCCTCATATTGATCAATTAATGTAGACCCATGCACCCCACGGCAACAGTAAATAATGACACATCAGCAAGAGAGATAGCATCAAGTCAAAACATCAAGGCCGTGCTGCGTGATGGATTGCAGCGGCTTGCCAAAATCAATGGCACTACAAAAATAAAGTGCAAAAAACGTGTCTGTGTGTGTGTGTGTGTGTGTTTGAATACCAATACATGGAGGTTGAGGAATGCAAGGCACGCTCTTTGAGTAGTAGCTGCTAATGCGTAGACATGGATAAACGCGTTTTCCTCGCACGTACGTAAAACAAATTAACACGCAAACCAGCTCTCTGTCTCCCTGCTGCCGCCATTCCAGTGAATATCTCTCTCCTTAAAAGTCACCTTTCTTCCAAAGGTGCCGTGTCGTACGACGTGGCAAGAAAGAGAAAAAGGCGGCCTGGATGGCATCTCGTCCGATAACAACCTTCGATTAATGACTCCCGTGTCGGCCCGCCAAGCTTGCCGTCCTCAGAAAACAGACTGGGAGATGGCCTTTAAGAAAATAAATATATTGATTTCTCACCTGGCGCAGATAAAGTTTGAAGTAATTAACGATGACAAAGGTGGAAAGTGACTCATTGGGTTTGAGCTGAGTAAGGTGCACACGAGGGGAGACGCGCTCTAATATACATGCACACACACACACACACATAATGGAGAGAGGCTGTTGGCTGGTTGTTGACCAGGCCGTAATCAGTTGTTTTTCCACGCTGCCTGCACAGGTAAAACAGTAATAAGTCACTGTCTCACTATCCAGCTAACCATTTTCACGATTTAGCTGACACAGAAGCCCAAGTATGTGTGTGTGTGAGTGTGAGTGTGAGTGTGTGTGTGTGTGTGTGTGTGTGTGTGTGTGTGTGTGTGTGTGTGTGTGTGTGTGTGTGTGTGTGTGTGTGTGTGTGTGTGTGTGTGTGTGTGTGTGTGTGTGTGTGTGTGTGTGTGTGTGTGTGTGTGTGTGTGTGTGTGTGTGTGTGTGTGTGTGTGTGTGTGCGCGTGTGCGCGTGTGCGCGCAGAAAAAACACACCCAATCTCACGCACAGACTCCTCCACGCTGCGTCTCTTTATCACCCTCTGTTTCCTTCTCTGTCTCGCTCACAAGCAGAAATACTGTATGCTTTTAAGTCAGGGTTATCTCCTCTATGAGTGTGTGTGTGTGTGCGCGCGTGTGTGTTTACCCCTCTGGTAATTCCTGTCCCGATGGTATCAGTAGCTTTAGAGAGGCGTGTAATCAGCTCATTCTGAGGTGTAGCTCATTGAAAGCCAGCGGGTAGGAGAGGAGAGGAGAGGAGAAAAGGAGAAGGGTGGGCACTGCTTGAGAGAGTTGTTTTGGCTCGTTTCTGCACACGCACCGAACCTCCAACGAACATAACAGGTACTGGCCTGCGTGTGCACAGATGCATATTAGTGTGCATTTTGTCCTACATTGTATGTCTCTCTCTTTGCCACCGCCTCTGCCTCTCTCCCAGTGTCCATGCTCTACTTTTCTCTGTCAGTTCCAGTTTGTCTCAGGCTCTTATCACAGACGCAGGCTTTTGTTCTCCTTGGGCCTGAGACTACAAAGTGATTCTGTCTGCCTCTGCTTCTCTCTGCTCGCCCCCAATGTTACTCCAAGTGAGTGAGTGATTAACTAAAGGAGTCAGGGTGTTTACACTGTTCAGTGTTTATCTAGCAAATAGAAAGAATTAATACATCATAATACAAGTTTGTGTTTGTGTGTAAGACTTCATTCTTACACACAAACTTGCTGTTTGTATGCCCAAACCTCTATTTGAACTCAATGTCCCATCAGCCTTAGGGATAGTTAAAACACAAGCTATGTCAAAATGTTGTACATTTAATATTGTATGTTTAAAAAATAAACCCTCTAAGTTGTAGCTATGTCTGAACAGACCTAACAATCCTGGACAGAACCATGAAATCAATGTGCAAACTTCATTGTGCTTAATTTTCAAGTTAGTTTTTCTGTTGATGTGTTCCACAAAGCTTTGCACAAAACAAATAGAGGAGCGTTTCACAGCTGCAGAACATTAAAGCTTATTGCACATGGGGGCTGACACAGCTTGGGGAAATGCTTGAATTATTGTAAAAACAGTTTTTCTTCTCTTTGTGAGCTTTAATGCTGCACTGTCAGCAGAACAGGAAGAACTGGAAAACCTCTCATTATTCTGACTCAGAGTCGGGAGTGATAGCCTTGTAGTCAAAGTCTTTTAAAGTCTAAATGATGAGCACATACGGCTTTATAAATGTCCTGAATCAATTGTGTCAGTGTTGTATTTGTGCACTGGAATCAGCTTTTTGTTTAGTTTTAAACGTCTGTATCCGATTTGCTAACAGGTTGTTGGCTGATGTGACCGTGTTCACTTATTTGGAGATGTTTATGACTCCTTATATGTCTTCCTTACTCAGCAGCTAATTATTGTAGTCTAAAATGTATGACATCAGCAAAACAAAGTGGCAGCTTACTTTACGTCTATTTGGGCATTTCTTTCTCATTATCTGTTTGTACTTACAAGTTAAATACAATACATTAAATACACATAGTGTGCACTGTGACAGTAAAAGCACAGTATGACAAAGCATTCCCGACTCAGTCCAGCAAAGTTTACTCCTTCGCTTTTCCCTGAGCTTTCAACCAGATATTATATCAGTGGATCTCATGTGCCATGGATGTGAATCCATACATACTTAAGTCAGTTGATCATGACTTGATCCATCTTTTAGTATTTGACGTAAACATGTTAGCAGTTTGTAGAAGCTGTTTTCCAAAGCTGAACTCATTTCTTTTTCTTTTTTTTTGTCTCCTTAAATAATGAAAACCAATACTCACATTATTTGGTTATGCTATTGTTCTGCATAGTCAATTGTCTACTGCTAACATGTGAGCCCAGCACCTTACTGCTGTCATCCATTGATTCTTAAAAAAATCAATGCGTTTGAGTGGAGCTTTAGAAACCTGCCGACATGATCTGCTCGACCAGATAAGGCGAAGTTTGGATTCATCTTGAGAGCACTTATTAGAAGTGGGCATGTACTTCCTCTTTAAATAATGAATCCTCTCTGTGCAAGAAGCAATACATGCACACGTGCACATATTAACTCGCACACAAACAACCTTTAGTACACAGCATATGCAAATACACACACAGACACAAACACAATAGCCCAGCCAGAAGATGGACAGAATCCCAGAATTCAACGGGGGAGGAGGGGGGGGGGGGATTTTTAATGATGCTTCTTGACATTCGTCTCATCTCCCTCTATTTTTACCCTCCCTCTCTTTTGTCTGGCCCGCAGAGAGGTGTATTCTGACAGGCACTGTCGTCTGTATTCAACAAACGTGGGCTGAGTCTCGTCCAAGAGGGGAGGGTTGCTTGTTAATCCACAGTGCTTTAGTTAAAGTCTCTCCTCCCTCCTTTCTCTCGCCTTCCTCTCCTTGTTTTTCCAGTTTTGCTTCAGCTGGCCAACGATGCGTTTCCCAGGGACTTGATGCTGGCTCTGTCCTACTTACTAGCCCTGCCTCAGGTACTGTCCCACACAAGTGCACACACTGAGCTTTATTATGAACAGACTCTGGGAATACGTGCAATAATACAAGCGTGATTATATAACAGAGACATTCTGGCAGGATTGACTGTGTATCCATATCCACTATTGAACCCTTGCCTTCCTGGATAAACTATTGTGTGTGACATGTTGCATCATCACTTTGTCAGATCGAGTAAAAAAAAAAAAAACAGCACCAGAATGTTGCCACTTATTGGCATACAATAGAAGCAGTTCATCAAAAGTGTGACATTGTGACGACCTCGATGTTAGACATGTTGTGTGTCAGAGAGTTTCATGTCTCCGTCAGTTCAGTCGAAATTCCTCCATTTCTTTGAAGCACTTCACACTGCGCGTCTGCTGTCACCTTGTCTCAGCTGTCAAAGGAACAGCTGGGGTACTTTGACAGCAAAGACAACTAAACGCGCCACGGCGAAACCCGCTGGTGGGGACTGCAGTGAGTTGTGTTCAAGTGTAGGTCATGAAATCCCGCCTGAGTCTCAACACCCCCTGCAGTGCAACACTCAACTCGTAGATATTTCCTGCAGAGCTTGTTAACCCCACTTGCACAAGACAAACTATGAGTTCTGGACTGGCTAACAGAGGAGACATGTTCACTCTTAGGGTTTCATTGATTCGTTATTGAGCTCAGCATCTGTTTTTTGAACTGATTATTTTTGAACTTTAGGAACTGAAAGGCCAGCAGACATTACTTCTCATATCAGTTGATTAGATATTGGGATCAGGGAAGGGGGTAGCTCATGCTTTGTTGCTTATTTTCTTCCACCACCGCCGTTCCCCTTCTTACTGTTTTCTGTCCAACCATCTGTCCAGGTGCTGGATGCAAACAGGTGTTTTGAGAAACAGTGTCACTCTGCCTTGTCGCTCCAGCTGGCCAGCTACTACTACTCCCTGCAGATCTACTCTCGCCTCATGCCCTGTTTCAAAAACAAGGACCACACACTCTACCAGGTCAGTGTTCAGTGTCGTTTCAAATGTGTGCATTTGTGTGGTGGAGAGAAATGAGTTACTGGGTAGAACACAGACTTTGGAGATGTCCAGGTCTCCATTATCCTCCTCTCTTCTTTTAATAGAAACCATGTCACTCAAGTATACTACTCTTTATTTGGGGCGGCAGTAGCTCAGTCTGTAGGGACTTGGGTTGGGAACCGGAGGGTCGCCGGTTCAAGTCCCGGCACGGACCAAGTCCGGAAACTGGTCTGGTAACTGGAGAGGTGCCAGTCCATTTCCTGAGCACTGCCGAGGTGCCCCTGAGCAAGGCACCGAACCCCAAAACTGCTCTGGAGCGCTCGCTGTGGGCAGCCCCCTCACTGTGAGACCTCTCCATTAATGCATGTCACTAGAACCCTGTTTGTGCATGAGTGTGTATCTCGACCTATGTGTCTGTTCATTAGACAGAGTGTAAACCGAATTTTCCCTCGTGGGATTAATAAAGTGTAAATTATTATTATTATTTGAATGTGTTTATTCAAATTTTGCTGAGAAATTCCCATTAAAAAAAAAAAACAGGCATTAGTCAAACTGATAGAGCAGTCTGGAAGTTTGCGCCTGTGGCTTCAACAGCGCAAAAAAAAGATTGATCTGTTTAAAGCAGATTGATTCTGAAGCAGTTTCTTCTAACCTGAGAGGCTAAGTGCAGGGTCTAGCTCTTCAGCTGTAGACATTTTCAGCCAGGGACCAAAACAAAGACAAACCCTTTTGCAGCCATTGGTTTAAGTGTGTTACAGGGTTGCTGGAACAAGCAGAAGTGGACTTGAACAGTTGGGCTCTTATGGCTTTCCATTTCCAGCACAGAGGTTGGGTGGAATCTTGACTCAGAGTTTTCTTAAAGTCAAAAAGAGAGTCACCAGGAGTCATGGGTTTTTGATTTGATTCAGAGTGTTTAGGAAAAGGCAGGATAGAGCAGTCACGTTTGGCTGTCCTGGAAATATAAGTAAGTGTGTCATCTGCATAGCTCTGGATCTCAGCCCATACTTTAACCAAGCACTGACTCCAAAGCATTCATTCAGGATATAATGCAACAGTCTTTACATAATCCAAATCAACAAAAGTTACATCGGCGAGCAAAGACAACCTTTAAGAGGCAAAAACCTTGAGCAGAACCAGACTCTTGAGCAGCTGTCTGCTGAACTGTTCCGGGCTTGCAAAGTGTGATAGAGGGAGATGCAGGAAGAAGAACACAGACGGAGACAAACAGAGCAACAACAACAATGACTAAGATCAATCTATAGCTACAGTGTCAGTAACAATGGTAAATGTTTGTGTAGTATTAGCGAGGCCTGATACGACTCAAAATGTTATCTCAGGAAAAATGTCAGTCGATATCGCTAATTATCGAGATAGTTGTCAAATCGCTATTTCTTTCAAATTAAAAGGCTGATTTTGCTCCTGAATGAACGTGAAAGCGAACCAGATAGTTAACTGTGGTTGAATTATTCTTTATTGTCAGAACGTGACAAACAGAGGAACGTTTCACGATCATCAGCACAGTGCTGGAAAACACTCATCTGCTGCCGGGCAGTTACACAGTTTACTGGCCCGCTGCTTGCTGAGGGTCCAGTTACACTCGTATGAGCTGTTTGGTCTTTTCTTGCGGTATGATATTGTTTTAGATTTTAAATTTGTGGTGTTGCCCGTTTTAGCCTTAAGTCTTTGGGTGAAGATATGTTATATATAAAGTCAAAAAAAAGTATTATCGTCCAGCGCCAGCCTAGTATTAACTGTAACTAAAAGCTAACAGTGATAATAACCAGATGAGTCTAATATTAATGTTAACAACTGTAATGTAACTATTTCTACCCTGACTGAAATACCCTGGGAAGACTTTTTTTATGCAACAACCATTGTCCTTACTTCCATGCACCATTAAAATAGTTTAAAATACAGTCAGACTTTTTTTTCTCTGTGACATTTCATGTAGACTTTGAAATAAAGTGACTGTTTTGACCAGCGTTTGGCTGCACAGCATGATGTTGTTATGACTGTCCTGCCGGCGAGATTGAAAAGCCACAAATAATCAGAAATCCCAGTCATTGTAGTGGAGTGTTGTTTCTGTCTGGATGTTATTGTATGGAACATTTGATAACTTTTTGTGCTGCAGGCTATTTGGCTTAAATAGACATTGTTTTTGACAAAGCGGGAATACAAAAGGCTTTAGAGTGATGTCGAGGGAAAATAAACGGAACACAATCCGACATCATAATTTAACTAACTGGGAAAAATAAAAACAGAAAGAATTGTAATCATCATCATTTATTGATTCTCAAATTCTGTGTGCCACTGTTTGATGTGGCTTTGAATGTGTCATTGTGTTAATCTTTTTAAGATTTGTTCATGAAAGCATTCGGATGATTTTTCATAATTAACAGGCTGGTTGAGTTTAGTCAGATGTGTATGTGTGTAAATTAAACATTTGTCCTGTATGGAAGCTTATTAATTTTCTGAAAAAATACTTGCCATGAGCAGTCACAGGAGCCCAGAACACTGTGTATATTTTGCGCACTCTGTAAAGAAAAGCCAACAGGAGAAGAAGAAGAGATCAGAATAAGTTAGAAACGAGGGAAAACTGCATGGAAAGAGATTGGCGGGCAGGGGTGTCGAGTTGCTAGGCATTGAATAAGAGAATAAATGGCACTGACCTTTTTCCTTGAGTGGACTGTGGCTCTCATGGGTTTTAGCCTATGTGGATTGAGGGAAGGTAAAATGATGAAATAAAAGGACGGAAAGAGGAAAAAGAGGCCAGCTGAAGAAGTGGATAAGTGTGTCCTCATTGACATTCAAGGTCAGGGCTGTGCACGAAAACACATGCGCACTTGCACACAATGTAAAAGTTCCTACTCAACACTGCTTGCTGGATCCCACACACTGACACACGCATCCTGATGGCAGTAATCACTCTCCAACCTCCTGCCTCAAGTGAAGTTCAAGTCCATTAACAGCTTTTTCCTCTTCGGTGCTACACTTTGGCAGTTGCTCCCTCATTTTTTGGTTATTTCTTCTTCTTCTTTTTTTTTTATCTCTTCGCCTTTGAGGTTTTTTTTTTTTTTCTTTTAAATGTGTTCTACCAGAGTGTGTACTTGTTATCATTGTGTTCCAGGTCTTGCCTTCACTCAGCTCTTATTGATGAGGTAGTCGCAACTTTAGATCTAACACTGAAAGAAACAGGAGCAGAGAAAACCATTAAACCCCTCTTCCTTGGTGTCTTTCAACACATTCATGAGTTTGATTTTTTTTATTTATTTTTTTTTACTTCTCTCCTCTCGTGCTTGCTCTCTCTGCCTCTTTCCATTCCCTTTTTTTCTGTCAGTGTACTGTAATGAATTGCTTTGTTGGCATGACAGTTGTGTTTTTGTGTGTCTCATTCTGTCAACATTATTTTCTCTTCCTTCTCTCATTCCTCACTTCATCTACACAGTTTAAAGATTTTTTTTTTCTCCCCCTGCCCTGTTTTGCTCCTGTCAAATCTCAGGCCTCTCTGTCCACATAACTATCTTGGCGTTGAATATTTTATATCTTTATCTCCTGCTTTCTTTAGATCTCTTGCTTTCCCTTTATCTTTTAAGGGCACACATTGGACTGCTTGCGATATTTCATTTTAGATATGTTTGACATGGTGCGGGTATCAAGATTTCTTGCACGTGATCAATTTGCATTGCAAATGAGGTTTGAGAGAGATCAAAAAACATGTTAGTTAGAGGAGCATGTGTTTTATAATCTCACAATACGTATGCATACATGTATGTAAAATCATTTGTTACTAAATTATTCTTTATGTGTAGCGTGAATGTGTTTATTTGCATGCGATCTTGTTCGTGTTTATTAGCATGGCAGAGGGTGATGTGTGTTTTCGTGTGCGTCTATCTCAAGCTGTCTCCAAGTGTTTCCCAATATCCACTTAAAGAGCAGTGACACTGTATCTCAATACCTCTCACGCTCTTTCAGTTCTCTTGTCGCTAACACATAATTTCATACCCCGCCAATAAGACACCGAACACTCAAGCCACAGAAGTCATTCAGTTGCAAAAGGGAACACAGCTCTCCGAGGGTTTACAGGAGGTGTTAGATGTGTTTTTTAAATCCTCAATCTACAGCCTGCCTCCTCAGTATTCCTTTAAATAAAAGAGGTTTCGTATCGAGAGATGCCTGTGAAGCAAACATTGAAACTGAAAGTGAAGGAATAGTCAAATTAAAAAGAATTTTCCAGACCACAGTTTAAAGCACATGATTAAAAAAAACAACCTTAAAAAGAAAGCAGCCATGACATAAAATTCACATCACATACACTGAAAATAACATCACACACACATACAGTGCATACTTATTCATCAATGTCACATATATGAAACTCAGCACCTTCCATTGTAAAAATGCCATAACTAAGAATATTACAGTAATAAATCTTATGTAAGGATTTCCCATTGTATGTTACAATAAGCATAAAATATACATACAGCTCTAAAGACAGCGTAGAATGAAATCCTCAAAGTATCATTGTGATGCCAGAGCTGAGCTGACAACACGAGACAAACAGTACCCTGGTTATTGCCAGTTTATGTTTATACATCCTCTCCTTATCATCTTCATCCATCTATGAGTGTAAAAAAGAATAAAAACACTGAAGTGGAAGTGACTGGAGTCTCTCAATGGTGACCCAACACAATTTGGCACACATAAATTGTGATCATTTGTAGGAAATCTTAAAAAACTTACAGTACCAGCTCACCACAGAGGATTCAAGTACTTTCACCAAGTTATTTGTTTACAGAGATGACGCTTAAGTGACGACGTGTAACACATTAGTGATCTTAAACTTTCTTGATCACCTTATAGAAATATGCATGCCGTGTTTGACTTTCATTCTGTACTTTAACTTTGAGCCTCAGTGGATGGCCACAGTCTAGTTCAGGGAGTGAGTTGTAAAGCCGGTGGTTTGGTAAAGACAGTCACAGAGTGACACGGACAACTAGAGATGTAAAGATTACTCCTAAAATCGTTTAGATGAAATCGATCGCATCGATACTCTGAAAAATGAATCGCAATAATATGGGGACTATCAGCCACTGTCGAGCAGAGGCGGTTGGCAGCTGCAGAGCAAGATTTGAAATTGAGGACGCACCACCGTCTTTTAAATCGAAGGTGTGGAAGCATTTTGGCTTCCCCCAGACTGAAAATGAAAGAGGTGAGAAGATAACAGACAAAAAAAAAACTGTGTGCAAATATTGAAGTAAGACAGGGAACTACACAAACAGCACTGCCAACATGATGCAGCATTTAACTGAGACCACAAAGAGAAGCTCCAATCACCTCCCCTTGTTGAGAGAAAGAAAACATTAAATGGTCAAACCACACTGAGGCAGTCTCATTTTGCAAAATAAGCCGTGAGTTGTGGAGTTTTCGTGAGTTGAGTGAATCGGTACATCCCTATAGAGAACTAGATTATCAGTCGATGATAGAGGAGGTGAGCATCCTTTCAAACAGGAATCTTTGGCCCTCTTGAAAAGTAATTTATACAACCCTGCTCCTGTGCCAATTTGCACACAGCAGGTTGGTCTGCGCCACAGCAAATGCATCGGCACACATCCAAAGTTAATTTGTCAACAAGGTATTTTATGAATATTTCATAAATCATATTGAGTCATCGTTTAGCGGGGCAGTTCATAAATAGGCACACACACACACAATGCTAAAACAGCAGCATAAGTTCCACTCTGCTTAGCCTCCATTCAAACCACAACACAAAAAAATTACCCTTTACTCATCTTCGTGACACATTTTACCATACACAATATATAAAGACCACATACATAAACAAAGACACTTTTCAATTCTAGATGCTTTGCAGACGAGCTTTACATCTAGACATGCCTCAACTTGCATGGCCCATTTACAGCCTAAACGCACAAACCAAACAATGCTTTCACTACGATTTTACAGTATCAGCACACATTACATGTCCTACCTCTTCGTGCAGTTTCAGAGCAGGGAATGGTTTTGCCTCGCACCTTATGCCAGTTGGTCTTCCTTGTGATGACAACAGCCATAAACAGGAGGGGCGGCATGTTTGTGGAGTCGGTCGTCTCTTAACCGGAAGGTTAGGCAAGACACTTAACCCCAACTCCCGCTCCTTCGTCAGCAGCATATGAATGGGATTATTTACTTCTGATGGCCACAAAGCGACCACTGCCGTCAGTGTGTGAATGTGTAGGTGTGACATACAATGCAAAGTGCTTTGAGTATCAGAAGACTAGAAAAATGCTAATCAAGCAAGAGTCCTTTACCATTTACCATGTCAGTCGTTTTACTGTAATGATGATAATCAGCAAGCTAATAACTGAGGTCTGTTAATGTGGCAGCATAACTAAAGGGAAGTCAGAAGTGGCAACAACATTTAAACAGTTTGAGTCTTTAAACACAACAAACGCATGATTGGTTGCTTCTCTTATGTTCATGTGGTTCTCAGAGCAGAACAAAGTCTAGCGACGTAAGTCAGTCTCTTCAAACCGAAATGATCCGAAAAGTTCCTTAATCCACATTCTTAATGTTCTCTGAAGCTCTTCTGGCTTGAAGAAGTTGAAAAATCTGTTTTTGTGTTTGTATTAAGTTCCTTATATGTATTTCAAGAATACAGACTTCTCTGAAGTTATCACAATTTCAATCAAATTGAAAGTTGTTGTACTTGTTATGAAACACAACATACAGCTTTCTGCTTTGTGAAGATTTTGTTGCTCATCATTGACTTTCAAAGTCTTTTTAGCTGCTACTTTTCCATCCGATTACAGCTCGCAGGCATGACGGAGCAGCACCAGGCTCAATGACATGCAGGCTGGGTTTCCATTATTCCCCAAGGCATAATGAGCCGATTTCCACTTGCTTGCTCTGGAAGTTTTCATTATACAGACTAAAGTGCTCGTTTGTGGAATAGAGGCGCGCTTTACAATAATTGTTCTGTTTGTGGTGTTTACACGATATTGCACAATAGTCCCTGTTTATAGAAGTGTTTAAGTCTGTTTACCTGGGTTTGTCAATGCTTAAATATGTGAACTTTTCTTTTTCTTGATTTTGTGTGTGAACATGTTTAGGATAATTGTTGCTGTGAATGTGCGGCCGCTGTAGGACAATGTGCTCAGAAAAGAGACTGGGATTTTTCACTTTTCAGCATTTATCTTTGCCTGAAGTCTTTCACTGAGTACTTATTGTTCACATGTTCATACACACGTGCACACACAACCACACACACATTTAAAGAATATGCAACTGATAGACGGAGCACAAATTGAGAGTTCATCATGCAGAAAAAAACTCTCCAAAAATGTAGATTGATAACAAAAGTCCATAGATCATTGTTAGATACTTTACTTTCAGGTCATATACTCATATGGAGTTAATGAATTGGAAATAATATTTTCACCTTTAATAAGTTTATACGTTTGGGTTTTTTGTATTCTGCATGATGGAACTTATAACTGTTCAAGCTTTGCTGTCCTAAACAATAAAGCAGAATGTTTACCAGAGCAGCTGCTTGGTTGAAATCATATGAAAAGCCTTTGCTTAATAGCATCAAGGTCATTTGATAAAACAGCACTTTACTTAGATGTTTTGACTTTTAACATTGCCCGCAGCCTTTTCAGATTTTTCCATTCATGGCCTTAACAGAGTTCAATATGCCGGGCGTAGGGTTTGACCTTGGAAGTGCCAGACCACTGAGTCCACTCCTTGTTGCTGAATTGACTGTAAAAATGAGTGAGACTGAATAATTCCCCCCCCTCCTCGTGGAGAAGCACCACATAGCTGATGAATTCACTTGCAAAGAGAGGGTTTTTCCCTCTCTTTGTACAAATTGTGCACTTGTACAAATTGCACCCTTGTACCAAAATCATTAGCAGTCTGTATTTTACTCATGGGAGCCGTGTGGAGTGGAGAAGCTGCAGGATGGGCCCTATTAGACAGATATGCACTCTCGATGCACTGTTGCAGTTGACTATGAATTTTTGAGAGTAAGTTGTCTCTAAATCTTTGATTAGATGCACTTTGTTGTAGTTTCACGCTTGTATCTTTCCTGTGATCAGTCCCCTTCGTGGCGCATTATGGCTCACAGTACAGCAGAGCCTGTTTGTGGAGTCATTATTCCTTTCAAAATGGGCTCCTCTCCCTCTTGGTATCTTTCTAATCATATGCATATACTGTTTACATCATTTTCAGAATTAGTACTAATGAGGCCACTGACTATATAGCTAAGTGTTAGACATAACATAAACCAAACTCATTAAGATTATTACTAGCTTAGTCTCTAAGGAAGGCATGTCTGTGTCTCTATAACCTCTATGTCTTGTTACCACACAGAGGTACAGAGAGGGAAGATGTTTTTTTAACACTAGGTTAGCCTGAGTAATATAGTATGTCAGTGTGTGACATTGATGGTCTTTGATAATGTTAACAGAAGTATATTATATTAAGACTGCATCTCACTATGACCCTTTAACACTAACTGTTATTAACGTAACAGTCTTGTGCTGAGTGTTTATCAAGACTATGCCTCGGGAAAACAGAAGGCTACAAGACTGATGGTAAAATGGGAAGACTGGTATTTCCAAGACTAACAGCTTTCAAGTGAAGGCATTGTAGTTTAGGAAACTTTGCAGTTTGAAGAATGAAGTCTTTCGAGAGGAGTCAGTTGAGGTGGTTCGGGCATCTGGTCCGGATGCCCCCTGGACGCCTCCCTAGGGAGGTGTTCCGGGCATGTCCCTCCAGGAGGAGGCCTCGGGGTTGACCCAGGACACGCTGGAGAGACTATGGGCCTTTCTCACTTCCCTTATTTGCACCGAGTGTCCTCCGAGTTGTCTCCTCCACTTGCGTCTTAGTCCCGCCCACCAGAGATGCACGGAGGAAACGAAGCCGAGGAGAGAGGACCGAGGAAATCAGCTTTAAGACACATGAGACGTCGTTTCCTCGACAGCGTCACATGACGCGACATCAGCTGATCACGTTCAGCTGTCAATCAGCCGAACAGCTGTTTATGTCCACACAAACACGCACTGTATTATTTCTCATCAAACACACACACTGTATTATTTCTCATCAAACACACACAGTTACAGTGTTTAGTGTCTTTACCTGATAAAAAAAAAACACCTGAAGAACAACCTGCAGTCTACTCATAACCACAAGGACAGTTTCTACTGACTAAAAGATTTCATTTTGAATTGTCTATAATTATTTATTATTAAACAGTTTGGACTGAACCTAGCCTGTATTTAGACAACGAACTCTGTATTTTATAAACCGATATTTCTGTGTCAGGATACTGAAAATGATTGATTAGAATCTAAATGATGAAACGTTCAGAAGATAAATAAGTGAGAATATAAAACGGACTCCTCTTCATCAGACTCTTTTTAATCCCAGCTCATCACAGAGCGACTCTTTACAAACTCACTGATGTTCATCATCTGTTTAAATGTCCAACGCTCCGTTTAGCGTCTTTTTAATGTCCGTCTTTTCTCCCGTATTAAACTCTGCTCATGTTGAGAAGTTTCACTGAAGTCTGATCCTGTGCAGCGTCCAATCAGTGAGTGATATACGAGAAGGGGGCGTGTCTGTCAGTGAAAAGACTTCCGTGAAGTCGGCTCTCGTGTCTCCTCGGTCATCGCTCCTCGGATCAGCCTCCTCTCTCCTCTCTCCTCGATCCTCTCTCCTCTGTTCGCTATAAGAGCTTTGGGACGATCCTCAACATGGCGGCTTTGGAACTACTTCCGGTTCGGCCGAGGACCGAGGACCGAGGAGACTGCAAATAAGAAAAGTGAGACGTACCCTATGTCTCTCGGCTGGCTTGGGAACGCCTCGGGGTCCCACCGGAAGAGCTGGACGAGGTGTCTGGGGTGAGGGAAGTCTGGGCGTCTCTGCTTAGACTGCTGCCCCCGCGACCCGGCCCCGGATAAGCAGCAGAAAATGGATGGATGGAAGTCTTTCGAGCTTGGCTTGCTTAGGGATCTCTAGAAGCAGCAATAAGGTATTGGGATGCTTGGAGGGCGTTGCGGAAGCACAAATCAAGGTGCAGGAAGAGTTCAGGAAAACTATGGAAAAGGCCTTTCCGTTGGCTTTAACAATGTTCTGACAAACGCTCAGATGAATCAGGAGGGGAAAGGTGGCTTATGTTGTTCTCAGCAGGAGTGGAGAACTGCTGACCCGGACTGAGGGTATCTTTGAGCGTTTGAAGGAACACTCGAGGAACACCTGAACCCAACATGCCCTATGAATAAGAGGCAAGGAATGAATGATGACCCAGTGTTAAACCATACCTATATCCTTGGCAGAGGTAGCTGAGGTAGTCAAAAAGCTCCACAGTCTCAAGGTGTCAGTTGTAGATAGATTCGCAAGGAGATGCTGAAGGACATGCTGACACATCTCTTAACCAATTTAGACCCAAGGACGCCTAAAAAAAAACACTAAACACTTTAAAACCCAAGTAACATTAAAATCAACCTCCCAAGACCTGAGGTTTTCCAGAAAAAAACAAACTACACAGAATTTCAGTATTTACTACAATCTTTGTCTCAGCCTCTGTGTCAGATAGAGGCATTATAAAACATTTGAAACCGTCAACAATTTGTTACAAAGTTCATGTTCATTACCTTAGAAGTCTAAGACAAAACAACAAGGAGACATAGACATCTAATCAGGTCCTAAAGGGAGCATCATGCCAGTGTCTAATCAGGTCTAAATGGGTTAATTGTTACCTGGAGGTCGGGGACAGTGTCTGTGGAATGGCAGATTGGGGTTGTGGATGGTGTGCTCCAACTGTTGACTTCTCAGCCTCTTAGGGAAAATGTGTTCCAGGGAGCTGTGAAGGAGGCTTCTTCCAATTGTCATACCTTGGATTCAGTCCTGGATGTGGGACAGTAGACCAGCTCTTTCCCTTGCAGGGCTTCTTGGTGGGGGACATGGGAGTCCATCCAGTCTACTTCTGTCCTCGTCCTTTAGAGCACTGCTGTACTTGATCCCTCAGACAGCAGCTAGCATGTCTTTGAATACTCCAGTTTAAGATCTTAAATTGATACTCTTTATCATAACAGCAGTGACATTGTCAGTGAAATAATGTCTCATCTGATTTGACATGCTGTATATAGCTTATTCATAGTCATCTATCTTTAATATAACATCACTGTAATATTCAGATTTAGTAAATGACAGTAGCAAAAGTGATTAGCTCAGAGCGTTGATACACATATTTAACCAGACAGCTTCAGAAAAGGGAATAGGGATTTTTTTGGATGGGTTCAGGCCTGTGACTGAAATATAATAACATGGGAAATTAAGACTGAAAATAAGAGAGCAAAGCATGGTTGAAATGGTTTGAGACTGAGGCGTAGACTTTATTTTTACATTTTTCCTACTTAAGCAGCATCAGGAAGGAAGGGAGCCGAGAGAAAAAGAGCCCATGGCAGCCGTTGAAATATCTAAAAGGGAGAACTTGAGAGGGCTGGCTTTCTCCTAGCTGTGTAACATCACACACTACCTGATGCAGTTATACTTAACATACAGTTTATACATCCCCTCCTTTGAAGAAAGACTTAAAGAGCATATTGCAGGTTAAAAAAAATTTTTAATTAACATTTTATATAGTCTGTTAATGGCTGTAAAATAAATAGGTTATTTTTTTAATATGTTCTACAACACATAAGTGCTCTAATTTAGAGGAGAAAGTGGCTGTTTTAGCATAGCCGTTTAGAACGCGCTTTTTTTTCAACAACGCGTCATATGACGTAACATGAGGGAGTCCCGTTCTCTGACTCTGCTTTGATCGGCTTCATGTATGAATGAATGAATGAATGAATGAAGCCTTTATTGCCCCTGGGGGAACTTGTCTTGCACCGAGAGCATGAAACACTTTACAAACAAACATTTAAAGGCAGCACAAAAGAATAAAAGCACAAAAACAGGCTAAAACATGACATGATTAAAGAGGTGTAATGATACGTGGTAGTGAGTGAGAATAGACAGGAGGCCTCCCTGCAATAGTTTGTAATTTGCGTGGCGCACATTCGGGTGCATAGTGTAAGTGGCTTGATTATTCATGGTGTTTTTTGGTGAATTATTCCCACTACCTCAGAAACGATCGAACAGACACGTTGAATATTTCGGCATCAGACACAAAAACGTTTCCTTATTAATTTAAATCTCTGGGTGTTTAACATAAAATATTATATACGCAGACAAGCTTTTAATGATTTGATCTGCTGGAATCCTCTGTTATATTCTCTAGTTTGCGCGTAATAGACACCGGACAGTCTGTTTTAATATATGTAGTCATACTATTTATTATAAATCCAACTCTGCTGCAACAGAGCGTGTGCGTGTGCGCGCAGTGGGGAAAGACGGAACGCGCGGTTTGGAAACAAACAGAAACACAAGCTTTACGTCTGTCGGTCCTTTATCCTATTAAAACTTTAAACTTCTTGTAGTAGCCTAATATATGTGCACACATTAAACTGTGGAGTGTGTGCGCTGTTGTGCATGTTTGTGTGGATTACGTGCGCTGTGAACTCACGTCAGGAGAATCCTGCAACATACACTGTATTTTCTATAACAACGTGAGCACTGGGCTGCATCAGGAATAAACAATAAAGACATAGTGCTGCATTTGCACAGGCCGTGTAATCGGGTTCTATGTCTCTCTCTCTCGCGCGCGCGCGCACAGCGCGGCACCGTAATACGTTGTACAGATTTGGCGTTTTTACGAGCAACTCCCATACAATGTAAAGGTGAATGATCGGCACTTGCACATCATACAAATTGTTTTTTAATTGATTGAATGTGATTACAAACTTTACATAAGCTGATGTGTACACAGCACTCGCCCATATATGGCGAGCTGACACCTGTCACTCAGCAGGACGCCTGCTCCGGGTCTCTACACACATCACAACTTCACTTCTCTCCTGAGGCCGTTATTCCTCTAATCCTGCCTGTTTCTGCTCTCTATCACATCTAACAGGTTCAGAATAATAAGCCAGTGGACCATTATATGTAAAGGAATACATATTTTCTTCCTATTTATTGACGGGAGTGACACTCGGATCCATGCTTTTCTATGTTAAACAGACGGGGATTCAGCGGGACTCCCTTACGTTACGTCACAGCCGAATGCGGAAGTAAAACGCAAAGATGTGCGAAAACGTACTAAAACGTCTCCAGGAGACCCTGTGGGTTATTAATTGCTGAATTTCTTTAAAAACAGCATTGTTAACGTATTTTTCTATGATTAGTTAAATTTTGTCTTTAACCTGCAATATGCTCTTTAAACAAGATTGTTTTGAGGCACTTTGTGTTTAAAAAAAAAAAAATCAAGTAATTAGACAAGACAAAAAGAAGAACTCGTGCTGTCTTTACTCGATTTGAAACAGGATTGCGAGGAGTACTTATTAAGAAGAAGATGTGAAGAGATTCGCAAGAAGTGAAAGGATAGAGAATTTGAGGGATTCAAGTTCTGGGAGGCGAGAGGAAATGGATGTGGCTATCCACATAGCCAAACGGACAAAGTATAGTAGATGAATAACAGAGAGAGAGAATGCAAACAGTATTTCATCATGAAAGCCTGATTTCAATAAATCTCTTCAAACACAGGCCTGTCCATCACAGAGCCAGCACACTTTCTTCTCGCTCTCTGTGGTCTCCTTTGCGTTTCATTCTTCCTCGTCCGGAAATTGAGTCTAAAAAATGACGCCTGAACAAAAAACCTCCTGCCTCTCCTTACTGCTCCTGTCTGCTGGCTTATCCCCCCCCTTGAGCCTTCCTGTCTGTACCTTTTTACACCTTTAATATCCATACTTTCTATTTCATGTCCTTACTCTCCTGCTGCCCTGCCTTTTTGAACTGGGAATCTGCTACAATGACTTCCACTGAGGCCACATCCAAAGTCACACACACACACACACACACACACACACACACACACACACACAGTAGAGCAAGAAGAGACACACAGACAGATACACCTCTGTTTTCACGCTCTCACATTTCCAGCAGCCATAATTACCTTATGCAAATAAGATCAACACATAAACCATCTCTTCCTGTTGGGCAACAGAACATAGGACGCTGAAAACCAAATTCAGGAGCCGGTTTAATTAGAACAGAGGCGATGAGAGAGATACAACATCCATCTAGCGCTCCCGACGCACCACACTCTCAATCCTAACTGTATCCACAGTTAGGTTTCCCAATGTGCCTGAAGAAATGTAACAATAATGCATCCTGGTATATTTGCCCATACTTTCACACCTTCAAGGAAAGAGACTTGCCCATTGAGTCGACTGATTCAACTCCTGTGCAGCAGTCAATTTCCTACTGGAAGGAAAATGACAGAGGCAGTGGCAGGGTACTTTGTCTGCCCCTACTTTTATCCCCAGATTTTTCTAAATTACTGCCATTTTTGAAAATAGCCTCATTAGGTCTTCACGGCAAAGCAGTGAAAGAGCTGTGAAGTTTTCTACACCACACAGTGCAGGCTATTGGAAGCTCACTGAGTGTGTCACTGAGTTTAACGATGAGCCTTAACAGCAGTTCACATCTGGTCAAACCTGGCTTCATCTGTGCAGCAAATCAAAATAAAGTAAAACATGAAACATATATTGTGCAAGAGTGGGGAAAAAAGTGAGATCCAGTCGTTCGCCTTGTTGGAGTTGAATAAAAGACACCAGATTCATTTATTTTTAGTTAAGTTTGAGCACTTTTGTCTTTGTCTTTACTTATATTGAGAATGATGACAAATATCCCGAAAGGTTTTTATTCATTTGGCTTTGGTTAAAAAGTTAAAAAGTTAAAAAAAAAAAGAATTAAATGCATAGAGTAACTTTAAGTAAGAAGCATAATGACTTTTGAATTTTCTTTATAACTATAGTTACATAGACTATAGAGTTTTTGTAACTTTCTCTTGAACTCTTGAACCCAATTTTCAATTTGCATTTCAAAGCAAAGGTCAGTGTAACATCACCATCAACATCATCTTTCAAATTCTCACAAACTGTTTCTACGTTAGACCTTCAGGGGATACTATCTTAATAGTGTTATTCAGTTTGGTTAATAATAAAGACAACTGACAGGATGTAGTGGATTTATGAGACGGAAGGGAATGATCAGACTGAATATGCCAGTTTAAAAAGATGTGTTGAGATGAGATTAAGAGTTAAACCTTGTCATTATACCAGATAACCTGTGAATCAAGTTCCTTAATGTTCCCTTTGTCTACATCTACATTGTGTACCTGTGTGTTTTACTGAAAGAGCATCAGTAGACGATTACTGCTGTGGGGGTGAATGTAAACTTGATGAGTCAGAAACACAGAGCCTCAAGGCGTTTTCTGTTGTTATATTTTCCAAAGGTTCAGTCAGTGGAGGTGTCACCTTTGGTAAAAGAGCATCCTAACTTCCAGTTTTGATGAGTTTTTTTTTCACAGGTTCATAGCACATTGTCATATTTTCACTCTGTGGCTTTACTTGCATGAATGAAGCAGCCAGCTGTGTCTAATAAAAGCATTATTCCCCTTTCCTTAGGCCGATCCCAAAGAGCTGATCCGATTGGTCACACAGCATGTGTCTGCTTATTCCGATTGGCCGGAGGAGCTTCAGAAGCTGATCGGCCAGCTGCAGGTGTACAATGAGCGTCTGACGGACTTCACCCAGGCTCAGGTGTTACAGGGGCTGGGTCGCGGCGTGGACGTCCAACGCTTCAGCTCTGACGCTGACTATAAGAAGGAGACCATCCTTGGCTTAACAGAGTATGTGTTGTCAGACGCTACGGTTATTAGAAAAACGCATACAAACCTTTGGCTTGTAGTGTATTTGCGTAGCTGTGCTTCAGTTGATCTGCATATGTTCTCCATGCCATTTCTGAATATGAGTGTGTCTCTGTGATGAAATCTGATCACCCCTTCATTCCTGTCTGCCTGTGTGTCGCTGTGTGTTCAGGACCCTGGATGATGGCGTGTATAAGATTGCTTTGTCTCTGGCTAAACGCTACAGTATTCCTCTGTGGGAGGTCTACATGACTCACCTCGAGTTCCTCTTCACAGATAGCGGGTATGTACATATACACATACACACACACACATGCACACATACACACACATGGAGCTCTATCACATAACTGTCTGTTAGCCTGTTCAACTCATTATACCCCTCTGTGTTTCTTGGTTCCCATTGCTGTTGAAATTTGTTCTGTTGGAAATATTAATTCCATCACATTGCAGTATCTGAAATGCTCCTTTTATTAGTGTTTGTTTGTCGATAAAGACATTTTTATGCTTTTATTTTTGAATCTGCTTGTCTCTCCCGTTTTTTGAATCTCTGAAAAATGACATAAAACACATTAAACAAACACGTACCGTATGTGTCTGTGTTTTAGTGGTAGAGACGATCCGTGTGTATCTATGGGTGTGTGTGCCGCACTCTATTTTCATCATTTGTTTGCTCTCCGACTCCATCGCTGTGGATCTGACTAGCTCTGCACCTTTACTTGTTTTAATAGAATGCTTTTTCAGCAGTTTTAAATCTGCGCGCAGGACCGTGTGTGTGTGTGTGTGTGTGTGTGTGTGTGTGTGTGTGTGTGTGTGTGTGTGTGTGTGTGTGTGTGTGTGTGTGTGTGTGTGTGTGTGTGTGTGTGTGTGTGTGTGTGTGTGTGTGTGTGTGTGTGTGTGTGTGTGTGTGTGTGTGTGTGTGTGTGTGTGTGTGTGTGTGTGTGTGTGTGCGAGAGATAAATATCTCCCCCGTCTCATTCTGATATAAGGAAATGGTTTATGGCCTCCACTTAACAATAAATTACAACCTGTACCTTCTTCAAACCGACCACTGCTGCTGCTGCTGGAGTGTGTGAGTTTCCACCTAAATCTGAAGATCATGACAAATGTGAAGAATATTCATCCTATGGTCTTGAATAGAAGAACTGCTATATGGGTATTGATTGAATGGGTGGATGCTGGGACTGATCTAAATAGAGCAGAGCGGGGAGAACTTAAAGGAAAAGATGCACACAGACAAATCACTATGGTAGGATGGAATCTGAAGTTTTATTGATCCTTGTAGAGAAATACATTCATTTCATTTTACTCATTCTAACTGTTTAGTAGCAGCAGCATCAGCAGCTGGGCCACAGCACTGTGCCCTGGCATCAAGTTCAGTCCTCAGGTCAGGCTTGGATTGAAGGGCAGAATAGCCTTCCTATTAATAACATTTGTTTTAAAATTAACCCTGCCAAGAGGAACTTCAATGGGTTGTTACACAAGCTGAAATGATAGTGATGACTACAGGCCTTTAAGAGTATTTACTTCAAAGGCCTGTCACCTCTAGAACCTAGTTTTCCACAGAGAATGATTCAATGAGTGATACTTTTTACAGTTAAGAGAAGCAAGGTAAGATTTTTATGTGAAAACATGGGGGGGGGGGCCAAATCCACACACCAAAATACCTCACCGTAGCTTTAATTTGGTAATAATTTCGTTTAAATTCGAAAAGATAAAAGAGCAAGATGTCAGTAGAAATGGAAAAAAAAGACTAGCTAGTAGTAGTTTTTTTGGTTTGATAATTTGGTTGTCCGTTTTTTCTGTGTGCAGCATTAAGAAAAAAGAAACATTTAACCAATTGTTATGAAATTTAGCGTAAAGGGCAACATTGACCAAGAATATTTTATATTTTATTATATTTTTACCCAATAGAATATTTTGGACAAGGATCTAATTCTGACATATGACACATAAAACATGTGTCAATGGAAGACATGTTTAGAGGGTGACAAATAGGGAAAAAATTTATGGGTATATAAGCAGGTCAAATTATTATAAAGAGTTTTTTGAAGTGTTAAAAACAACTGTGTGTAGAGCAGAGTTGTTGAGTAGAGAAACACCCACAAATTCTGTTACTAAGAGGGGATGGAGGGGTGGTGGGAGGACTGAACAGATAGATGGATGGAAGACGTTGAGATGGATGATAGAGGCAGAGAGTCCCTGAGACGGTCCTCTTATCACAGAGGGAACGCTTTAGAAGAATCAATGCACTGCTAAACACCTCCAATGTCTCTGTGCGTATGGCACGTACATCTTTGTAGATGTTCTCTGACTGTCTTTAGGGACATGAGTTTCAGCCAGTTAAATTGACTATTTAATCACAGCTATTAAAGCGTTTAAATGGCTTGTCAATCAACAGGGAAGGTGTTAACATTCTACCCCTGAAATCACCTGCAATTCGCTAACTTTCTTCGAGCTTTTCCTCTTCCCTTTTCTCGAAGCTTTGGTTTGATTTTAAAAGCTTTGTGTGAAGTTTGTATGAATTTTTGCGAAAGTTTGTTACAATTAGTAAGTCTTAATGAATTCAGGTAGAATAAACAAAACTTGGATTACCCGAGGCAGCCCACAAATAAATAGTGTTCTGCACGAGCTGATCCAAACAAACATCACGCTTGACATTTTAAATAACTCACCTCCAAGCTCTTTATTTAAGCACGTCCCTGCCGCCAGCAGCTGCGTTTTTTTTTCTTCTTCTACAGATCAGTCTTTGCCTCGTCTTCTGTGACACCTTCCCCTCTTACTCATCTCCCCGACATGTTCTGCTTTGAGCCTAATGAGGAATCCTCAGAGACACAGAGGACATCTTTGAATTCTGTAGCGGTTCTTTCTGTTTGCGCATCTGTTGAACTCCTCTACCAAGTAAAAGTTCAAATTATATCGGGTATTGGCGTTCCTGCCAGCTGAGACTGTTCAGATCCTGCTTGATAATGTCCACCATCAAATCAAAGCCAGAAGAATCATATACACAGTTTCTCTGTGCCATTTTCCTGCACTGAACTCGACAGCACAAAATCCTTGTGCGACCGCCTACAAGACAGAAACTTAATGAGAAATTAGCAGCATTGATTTAAAGAAAACAATCCAGTTTGCTTATACATTCAAATGACAATGTGCTGAGTAATCACCCCTCCTCCACCTAAACCCCCCAGGAGGTTATTTCAGGCCGTCAGATTTCCAAAGCAATTAAATGTGCCTCTGAATGAAAGAATGTTAGGAGCCTATTTTTGTCAAGAGAAGACACAACAAAGAAGGAGAAGG
The DNA here is from genome assembly GCF_947650265.1 of Symphodus melops. Taxonomy (NCBI): domain Eukaryota; kingdom Metazoa; phylum Chordata; class Actinopteri; order Labriformes; family Labridae; genus Symphodus; species Symphodus melops. The sequence continues at coordinate 13,173,206 of NC_136691.1, forward strand.
AGGGGAAGGAGAGAGAGAGAGAGAGAGATAAGAGAGGATAGAATTAGGATTATTCCACCGGATTAAATCGGTTCCTCTCTGGCTTTTGAAGCAAAAAAAAAAAAAAGAAGAAAAAAAGATTGTAATGGTAATCTCCTGATATCACGGCTAAATGAAGACAACATGGCCGGAGTGGGAAACTGTGTTTATGTGTAAAGGAGACACCTCCAAAGAATGCGTGCAGAAGACTCATTATAAAACTTTAGGGAAAGGGAGATGTTAAAAACTGGAGACAGAAGAGAAGAGGGCAGAAAACACCTTTAGTCACAAGATGAAGAGGAAGAGACGACAACATGGCTTTTATAGAGCTAAAGTAACTCACTCAGGCTAAAGCAGAGCCTGACATGAGTGCCTTACAATTACTCGCCGCTGACTGCTGGCTTTAATTCTGCCTGTGTACACGGGCCAGGAAAAAGTCTTGAACACCAGACATCAAGCAGCCCTACCTGTACAAGAGAAGTTGTTTCTCTCGCCATTGTTCTCCTGCCTTTAATCACTTTGGAGCTAATGTGTTTAAATAATGAAACATAAGAGTGTGATCTGAGGTTTCAGGCGGCCCAGGAGAGTGTGCACTTAAGGAAAGAGACGAGAGGAAAAGTGACTCTTTCCTTGGAACGAGTTGTTGCATTTGAGTCCGATATAAGAGCTCCCTGTTGTGAAGATGATTAGTGTCATTTGCATTATTGAGTTAATTGTCTGTTTCCTCCACTCTGTTGATGTCGTGTTTATTTCTATTTATTTATTTTATTATCAGCGAAAGCCTCCCAGCTAGCTCTGACGCGGCACCCAGAGGAAAACATCGTCCTCTTTGATGTTGTCCCATTCTAACAGATAAACAGACTCGCACTCACGCAAACACACACTCCCAGAAAGCCGCAGATTGCTCAGAGCCCCTCGGTGACAACCAGCAGCCAGCTTTCCTTTGTCTTCGCCTCTCCCAGTCCTTGTATCGTTCCTTGTTTAACCTTTGTTTTGCTGCTCTCTGAGGTTTTTCTTTCCCTGCTTCAGCTCTCTGCTGCCTATGTTCTTTTCACTTGTCCTGAACCACCTGCTGTTTGTTTACTTTATGTTCGGTGGTAAAACATGTTTTTGTTTTTTTTTAAAGCAAAGCAGAGCACAAGTCATGTGCAACTTGAACAAATCGCTGAATAAGCTCCCACACTGACTTTTTTTCCCCCACAGTAAGCATTTCTTTTCCTATCTATCTTTCTTTCCCCCATGTCCCCATTTAGCCTTTTTTCATCTAAGACATGGATAAATTCTTAAATATATTCTTGGTAATAATCTAAAGGATCCTCCTTTTTTTTCTGAGGGACTGTGTCTTTGTTGATAAGCTCGCTGTGCTGCTTTTGCAAAGTGTTTTTCAAGTACCTCTTTGCAACCACACTGTCTCGAGAGCCAGTAGTCTTCCTCCTTTTATTTGTTTGTTGATGACATTTGGAATTTTGTCAGTATTTCTCTTATCTTTTTTTGCGGGCATCATGCTACTGCTGCTTTTGGGAACCACTTAAATCTTAATTTGATTCTTTTAAAATGCTTCTGTTTGTAGAAGTGTACTGTAAAGTGTTCCAAACTCTACCATGGAGAGGATAGAGCTTACATCGCAGTAAGAGCATTGAAATTTGGGATTGGAGGATTAAAGTTGTGTTAATATTGTTCTGAACACTTGATACGTTCATACGTTGGGATATGGATTTATACTAAAAACTTAATTTTCTTCTCATTTGTTTCTTTCTAGTCTTTCCACCAAGGACATTGAGTCTCGAAGCGACTCCCTCAGCCTGTTTGACACCTTGAAGTGTAACCCTCAGGCTTTTTACAGCCATATGACTAAATATGTTCTACCAACCGTGGAGGGAACTGACCAGAGTCGTCTGCTCTACTACTACACCTTACTCCATCTAGCAGGCTGTGAGCCGTATGCCACCACCACCATCAAGCCAGACTCCCATGTCAAACTACTGAAGAAGCTCAAAGCTGTTGCCAGTGGTAAGGACCTTTTATTTTCTATTATTAGCTGTTTTCACGTATACCCTCCTCAGAGTTTTTAGACAATTTCAGGAAAGCTGTCCCTGAAATCTTCTTGACTTTCTTGGTCACACATGCACCTCGCAGACGTAAAAAGAAAAACGTGGAAGCAGCAGACAAAGCAATAACTTTATATCAAAGTGTATATGTGTGGTTTGACATGTTGACGTTATTAGGACAGAGTGGAGTTTCATTTAAATAATGTCATGTTTACTATTTATAAAGTTTTTGCAGTATTTTATGAAAGATCTTTAGATAAAGAACAGAAGTTATTAATTTGCAGCAGTGGTCTTGTGTAAAACAAAGTTATTCAGTTAATGAGCAGTATTTAATTATTGCGTGTTTGTACGAGATGCAAAAAAAGCCTGGAATCTAAAGGGTTAATGCACATCTCTTTTGTCATGGAAAATACGCCCCAAGCCTTTTATGTCCACAAATAAAGTTCAGTGTTTAAAGAGTTGAACATAATCCCTTTTGACATGATGACTCACATACAGATGTTGACATTCATCCACGCCACTAGATATCCTGAGGACACGTCATGTCGAAGAAGTACAACAGCTGAATGCCCAAATTTGTGAAGCATTTTTGGCCTCAGAACAAACCAGAAAAATCAGATTTTTTTATTTTATTTTATTATTTATTTAGAGGAAAATTACCTTAAACATGTTATTACTCTGCATGTACCCGTTGAGTATTTTATGTCTACGTAAACTCGTCCTTTGGTTTTGTTATTAGCCCTATATTTTGTTCAAAAACTGTTAAGAAACTGGATTTTAAATAGCCACTTCTATTTTCATTTTCCTCTAAACAACAATTGTGGCAATGGTCCTCTGTATTTGTTGTCAGTCTACCTAACTCATAAAGCACCTGAAACACTTGCAACATCACAGCAAGATGCCGTTTCCTCTTAAATTTCCGTGGCAGCACCCTCTCCAAGGACGTCATGTCGAGCTTGTAGCGTGTCACCGGTTCAGCGATCCGGCTAGAGTGCTCAAACTTGCTTGTGTACGGGCCGAGGGTGGTGTCACTTCTCGGTGAAGTTCAGTAAAGGTCAGCCAGGTGTCAGCTGTGTTTTCACGCCTCACTTCCTCCCTCTGCTCCTGATAACACCACAGCTTTTACCGGTGACACATGTCTCTGTTTAACACAGACACACACACACACACACACACACACACACACACACACACACACACACACACACACACACACCCTTGAGTCATCCACATCAAGACTTAAATGCATTTCTGCATAATTTAACAAAACTGCCCTGAACTTTTAGCTCATGCTGTTTCAGCTACATTTTAGTTTCACTTTCAAACTCTGTCTGAGATTATTTCATGACAAATAAGCCTACCCACCTATAACTGTTGCAGAAGTTTTTTTGTTATATCACTACACACAAAGTTAACAATGATAGATCACTCAAAATAATAGATTTAGCTAGCTTGCTAATGAGCTAACATTGCTCGAAACAGCTTGACAAAAAACTTCTTAATTTAGTTTAATTTTTATATATATATATATATATATATATGTGTGTGTGTGTGTGTGTGTGTGTGTGTGTGTGTGTGTGTGTGCAGTTTTTAAAAAAAGTTTCAATTTAACTGCAGTGTGAATTCTCCAGATCCAACAAAATCAGGACAAAAGGCAGAGATAACATTCAAGTGCAGTTTCCACACATTTTAGAGATACTACAGTGCAGTGGTTTTCAAAGGCCTCAGGACCCATCACCACTGTCTTCATGAGAAAGTGTGACCCAAATTTCTGAACATTTTCAACCACAATTAAATGGAGAAAATAAGAAGGAAAAAAAAGGATCAAAATGTTTTATATATCATACCATATACTTTTCCCCCAGTCCAGTTGAGAACCACTGCTATAGTGGACGTGTTAGCCATATACAATACTCAAAACAACAACTTGATACCCTGCAAACTGAAGTATGTCCCAAGTGAGTGATGTAAAGCTTGTTTTCCTTCGAAGAAGTGCTAGTGTTAGCAACACATGCTCACGGTCAAGACATCAAAACCAAATCCAATGCACACCTTACACTTTTTCACTTTTTGTACTTGAAAGGTAAAAGCAAATGTCCCTGGAGGTTGTAACATTTTAGTAACTATAACACCTTTATATAACGGACATCCAAAGCTATAAGAAAATTAGAGACTGTCCTAATCGGTCTGACAAACATGAACTTGAACATCTTCATCACATCCTTATTATTCTCTCTTGTACGGTCATGTACAGATATATGATGCCGCCATGAATGTCGGCATGTGCTTTTAATTTTGAGAAATGTACATTAGGCACTGTCAACCAATTCAAACAGAGACATTTCACACCACAGGCATTGACTTTACAAAGCAGAAAAAATCACTGGTAAGAGTTGATGATGACATTAAAGATGATTCCTGTCCAATATGGCCCCAGTAAACCAATGAGCACTTGAACACCAGAGCACTTGAACACTTAAAATTATGTTTGTTTGGCTATAATGCCCAGCTGTGATTGGACAAACACTGTTGATATTCCTCTTGTCTATAAAACTTCGATAGACATGAACACTCACACAAATAAACATAATATACAAAAAAGGGATGATTACTCATGAAAAAGCACACATTGATTTTGTGACTTACAATCTAACACTGGGTGAATCTCTATGTTCTTCACACACGTTCAAAAACACTGTTAAACTTCACCCACGCATTTACACTCTTGTAGCAGAATTGACACGCATGCTGTTTCAGCGTCTCAAGAGCCAACGACTTTCTACAAGCACACTCTGAAACTCTAAGACAAACACTCTCGCTCAAAATGGCACATTTACAGTCATCAACAGACACACACACACACACCCATTCTTCTTTTTGTTGTCATTCAGAAGGATAGGCCGGTGGTGTGTGTCCAATATTCATCCCAATTTCAGACACAATACCAGGTGACTGTCTGAGTGGGCTCTCCTGAGGAAGGGGATGAAATGCTGCTTGGGTTTGGGGGAGGAGAGTACATGTGTTGGTGCATGTAACTCTTATCTGTGGTTTAAGTGTCCGTCAGGGCCTGTCTGAAAGTATAGTGCTGTGTGCACTCAAGGCTTTATATGTGCATGTGTGTGTGTGTGTGTGTGTGTGTGTGTGTGTGTTTGAGGGATTCTGAGCAACGTTGACAGCGCCCTCCCCACAGGCAGACCAGTGTTAAATATTTAAAGCCCAGACAGACTGTGGTGTTGCCACAGTAATGTGTCTGTCTGAGCGAGCTGGAGACGAAGAGCACGCCACTTGCTTCTACTAACTCACACACAACAACAACACCCACAGTCACACCCGCACAGAGCTCTGCAGTGATACGAGATGTAATGCACACAGACAGCTCCACACACTGTACACCTTTGCATGCATAGACAGACAGACGGACGGACAAATCAGCAGCACTTCCGCGCACAGGTCACACGCAATCTTGTTGTTCACATCACATCAACCATTTACCCTCCTCTGTGCATTTCTCATTACCATCATGTAATGGAATATTGAACAAGCTCTGCATATATAATCACTATAATAATCCTGGAAGTGCTGCATGTTTTGCACTTATAATATATGAAGAAAGAAGCATAGAGTGTGCCGTGTATTTAGTAAAGTGTCTTCAAACATGCCTCTCTGAAGTGGCACTTTATGAAATTGTACACCTTGGATATGCCGTATGTTTATGTTAATCAAACCATGCAGCTATTGTCTCCGAGAAAGTTTTATATTCATCTCAAGCAGAAACTGTAGATGGATTTGATTTGTGTGCAAGAGGCTTTCTGGTTTCTGTTGTTGATGTTGTTTTTGGTCGGCTAGTCGTGTGTTTGTTGTCCACCACTTTGGTCTACTAGCATTTCAACAGCATTTCAACAACTGTATTAGTTGAAGACAGAAAAACAGGGAAGAAAGCAATCTGTTTTAATGAAGCCTGGGCTCTTAATGTCAGCCATCTGATGACAATATATCTTCTTATAAAATTCTCCAGGCAAACATCTGCATATAAATTCAGCATTCAACGTCGACCCTCAGTTCAAACTCATTTCTTGCTTCTTGCTTGTTTTTTATTCGAACCTGTATTCACCTTTTGTGCATCACAGAGGCTTTGCTGCCCATAATGACTTGTTACAAAAGTTCAGTGGAATTCTTTTCTTAGACCACTTTTTTTTTGGTATCTACCGACCTCTGCAGAGATGCAGATTTATTTAGTGATGCTTTGACTCAGTCGTCCAGCCATCACACTTTGGCTCGTTTGGTCAAAGTTTTCCCTGCTTCCAAAACATCAAAAAATCAGCATACATTTCCCGTCTCTCGCAGGTTTAAACTACAAAAAGCTTACTGATGAAGCGACTGATCCGCTAACAACTCTACAACCGGTCTTGACCAGTCAGAATGTACTCTCCATCTCCAAACTTGCAAACCGGCTGCCTATGCCCGGTGAGCATGGAGCAACAGTCACCCCGAGCGCAGTCCATGCAGTATGGCTGCAGAAGCTCTTCTGGAAAGGAGACGCCCAGCTGCTGAAGAGACCCCCACAGAGTGACCAAGACTACCTCCACGCATATGACACCTGCGCCAAATACCTGGACAGACTGGTCCCTGTCGATGCTGTACACTTCCTGGATGGCATCACGTTCTCACCTGATGCAACAGAACACGTAAGCCTGAATTTTGTTAAAAGATCATTTTATCATGACTGTATGCTTAACAACATGGAGAGGGCTCTATGTTTCTCTAACATCTTAGACTTGAAATGGTGGGAGTGAGGCAGTCAGACAATTTGTAATTGCAGCACAGTTTGTTTCAGGCAGCCAACCAGACAGGATTCATCTTATCTAAAAAGAAGGATTGTGGGGATTTCCAGTCACTGCATCAAACTGTCATATCCCTCACTCTCTTCTCATCATCGTCTGACCGCCCATCTCTCACACCCCAAGGCTCCATTTTTTTTAAAACTCAAAAGCCCTTTTTCTAGTTTTAAATATATAATAATGTTCAAATCCACACTCTGCTGCCTCAAAGCGCATACCAGTCATGATTTATAAAAGAAATTATAAAATTGCACAAAAAATGTCAGCCTCATAATTACAGCACTCTGAAAAATTGTCCTGCAGAGGACTCAAAGGGCCACAGAGCACCTTATCAATACCAGCCCGCTGGTTTTTTTTTTTTTTTTTTTTTCATTTTCATACTGGCAACTTGCCACCCCAGTGCCTCTGCAGGCCTTTCCTTTTTTCTTTTACTTTTGTCTTATGAACCCTCTATTTCCTGTCGACTCTGAGAGAGCTAATTGATCCCTCTCCACTTCAGAGCCAATTAAACTCCAATTCCCAGCAGGCACTGTTTTCCCACTGTGCTTTTTAACATGCAGATTAACTCTCAGAAACTCTGTCTCCTTCACCTTCTATTCCCTTTTTTAAAAAAAAAATCCTTTCTAACCCCTCAAAGGGGGAAATCTTGACCACTCTCGCTGTTGGGAGTGCAATTGACCTTTCACATCCCCATTGCCCCTTAATGATGGATTGATCCATTTCCCACAAGCCAAAGGGGTTTAAATGGATGGCTGGGAGCTTATCTAGTACTAGAGGTTTATTTTGAAGGGGGAAACAGAGAAGGTTGACATTTTCCCCCTCTGAAGTATTGATCTTAGATAGCACTGTTAGAGGAAACATCCTCCATGTTTCAAGCCTTTCCAGAACTAAGATGTATTCATGCATTAAACAATGTGCACCTTACACACAAATGCATGCAAGTAATGAGCCTTAAAAAGAATTTTCAGTAACTTCATTTGAGTGATCACTCAGTCTGAGAAAAGTGCTGTCAGTCTGAGTTAGCGATATCTACAAAATGCAGAAGTATAAGTAGCATGTGTCTGAGTGTGCGGCTGAGGTAGTTGGATAATTTAAAAGCTTCTTTTTTGTGTGTGTGTGTTCGTGTGTGTGGCGCTCGTCATCGCCTCTGTGCTTCCATGCAAGAGTGTATATTAAAAAAAAAGCCATACAGCCAAAGGCTCTCTCTCCCCCCCTGTGAATGGTAAACCTGCTCTCTCTGCATTGAATCAATTACACAAGGCTGGCAGCTACGATCTGTCTCGCTCACACACACACTCCTTATACTCAAGTTCCTGTTGGTGTTTTGGCTCAGATAAATTGGGTTATACTGGTCGCTCTTCAACATGTTAACTTTGAAATGAATGTTCATAACTTGTGCACCTCTCTTTCCCCTCTCTTCACTTGATTTATCCACCACCGTCTCCCCAATTTTCTTCTCCTCCTCCTTCCATTCCTTTAATCCATCCTATTTCATCCCCAGCTGAGCATCCAGGCGAGGTCGGAGGTGATAAAGCGAGCCACCAAAGCCCTGCGCCAGCTGGGTGAAAAGAGCAGGAAGAGAGGGGGCAACGGCGGTGGCGAGCAGGAAGGGTCCGACCCAGCAGGATTCACTTTTGATGAGGCTCTCGCACACCTGCAGCAATCACAGGCCCACCTGGACACCCTGAGCCATGACTTCATTCTGTCACTCAGAGACAGCCTGCAGGTAGACCACATCTGCCACACACTTGAACCGGTTCTTTTTGTTTTTCACAGTGACAAGTCCTCTCAGTGTTCATTTACAATAAGGAGTTACTTTAAAGGACACACGATAGGAATTTCCCATCGTTCAATGTAAATGCCAAGTACTGTGTCAATAATACCTAGGCCGCACGCACAGTAGGCGTATGCACACACATCACAAAGCCACCAGATTTAAGCTGCATAGAATTAGCAAAGTCTAACCATTTAACCTTTACATTTCACACTCAAAGTGTACTGAAGTATTTCTGATTCTTATTGTGAAACTCGTAGAAATGGCTTGAAAAGGTAAATGAAAGTGTTGGGGATTGTGATCAGAGAATTATAAATGTTTACCCACTGAAATAAAACTGCCGCAAATAGTAATAGCTTCATAAACGTAATAAATGTGTGACTATTTACGTACATTATTATATTTCATAAATTGTATTGAAACTTTAATTAACCAGGAAGTCACTTTATGATAATTAAAAAAAAAACTGAGTAAAGTAATTTTCTAAAAACTGAAATATGCCCACCATATCGGAGTTAGAGATTTTTTTGTATTAATAAAAGTGCACTATATTACTTTTGCTTTGCTGAGACAATGTACAATGTAACTTGACATAAATGTTCGGGTTCCATTCTGATACCACAAAAACCTCACTGTACATTACACTTCTCATACTTACATAAGAAATCTTTCATTTGACACACCATATTGATTTTTAAATGCTGTAACTGATTTTTAAATATTGTCGTTCTTCTGAGAAAGGGGCTATTTCAGAATCTATGAGGGGAAATTCCTTCTTGTTAATAAGCCCTCAGCGATCCAAATGCAAAATCTGCTCTTAACATCAGCCATCTGTTAGAGAATGCCAAAACTGACCAATCTGAATCAGTGTCAAACACAAAGATGGGATCATTCATGCTAAAGTTTCGTAGCTCACTGTAATGCCCACCTACAAAGGATACAAACACATGTTTCTAGAGATGAATAACAGATAAAAACACACCTCTGTACAAACATACTCCTCTTATTCCCATAGCTGTCTTTGGTTTTAGTTCGACTTACAGATTGTGTTTGTTTGTGTGTGTGTGTGTTTTGTATTCCTGTGGTCCTTCTGCTTAACTAAGCTCTTTCCAGCCTCACAGAGGCCAGTCAGGGTTGCATTAATGTAAATGTAAGGGCTCCTGTTTAAAATCAGCCCTGCCATGTGGCTGCATAGACGGTATGTACACCAAACTGTATCTCATTTACTAAAATAACACTGACTGACCCTGGTGTCACCTCCCTGTGACTGTGTGTGCATGTGTGCAAGATGCATACAGGGCGAGGAAGAGAGGATGTTTGGCGTGCAGAGTGTTGCTATGCCACCATAAGACAAGCATAACAAATCTGTATTTTATGCCCTCCACACACACACACACACACACACACACACACACACACACTACTCTTGCTTATCATGTATGTACCCTTTTCATCTATGTTATGTTTAACGCTCGTATCTTCCATATTAGGGAAGAAGATAAAGAATGCCAGAACTACTGTATGTAGGCTACACAGACAGTCCTACCTCGACATTATAACTTCCTATCTCCTGTTACAGGAAGTGATTGTATCCTTGGAGATAGATAAAAAGGATATGAGAACCAGCAAAGGGCAGATAGGTAGAAGCAGCCCTGTAGGCTCTGTTTAGCTATACTGTGGTCATTTATCAACCGTACGTGACTAGCTGTTGGGAATAATGGAGGATCGGAGAGGAATCCACCACAGACGCCTCGACCTGCCGTCAGGACAGAAAATTACACACTGCGGATATTGTGTGTCAGTATCCACAAATGAGGACAAAGAAGAGTGAGAGTGAACCCTGTTCTATATGTAAATTAAAATACCGTACTAATGTAGCGTTGCAGCATGCACAATCACATCCAAGGTTTTTCACAAATAATTATGTTTTGGATCATTTTTTATCTTTATTATATGGATCAATGAGTGGAAATGAGGTAGAGAGGGAATCGAGGCCGTTTGATTTTATTTATTTTTTTTCATCATTATTTTACCACAATTAGCTCAGTTTTGATTTGTGGTGATTAATTAAAGGCTTTTGTCTGCTAAGGTTTTTGATGGCGCAAGGGCACATAACCAAAATGTTAAGGATGTCTTAAAACTTCTTCCAGCTTTATATTCTGGGTTTTCTTTTCGCATTACGTGGCCACAACATCTTAAAAAAAAATTACTTTAATTCCGCATGGCAATGTTGCAAATCACATAACTAATAAATGTCAACCCACAAACACTGCCAAGGGGCATCCCTATTAGATACCCAAACCGCCTCATTAAGCTGGTCCTGGTGAACACAGACGACCTGTGGAAAAGCCTCGTCTCTACCACTTGTATTCTTAATGTCTCTTGATAAATATCCTGATCTTATGATCATTAGTGATGATTGGAAAGGAGAGGGCTTGATCGTGTATCTCAAGTGTCTAATTTACACCACAACTATCAATCATTCATGTCTTACTCTTTTTTTTCATATAGTGGAGAATATGCCTCTAAAACTGGCCTTAAAAGACCAACATTTTTCAAGAGATGACTCACGGTCTCACATGTGACCCTCAGACAGTCTCATGCTCGGCTGAAGACATCAGAAAACATTATGTATGACAAGCGCTTATGTCAGTCAAATGTCACCCAACCAGATATTCTTCCCTCTTGACCTGGGCCTTGATATTCTGACAGTGGATAGTGGTTATATGAAGATCATGTATTGAATTTCAACAGTACATGTATCCTATGTTTTTCAAGTGCATTCTAATAGTATTCTAATGATAAATATTAAAATAAGTAGAGGTTTCCCTTTCCAACTCCATTACTGATTGTGCTTGACTTCTTGGAAAGTTTCCTTGCTCGTTCATTTCAGACTCTTCACTTGAAGTTTGTCATCTTCAGACTGAACTTCCAGTCTTGTCTTTCTTCCCCTTTGTTGCCATGATTACCAAACTGACGAGCAAAAATGAAACTGGTGCCAACAAACATCGCCTTGCCAGTGAATTTCTCTTTAAAGACATTTATCAAAGCTTGATTGTCTAAACCAAGTGGAACGTACTACTCAAACTGGTACAAAAAAAAGTCCCAACAGATTGTGCATCTCTATGAGGAATCTGTAAATAAAGATTTGTGTTGCAGCAACAAACAGGACCAGCTTCAGACCACAGCTTTCTGCAGGCGTTATTAAGATAGATTTTTGAAAAGCAGCTGAGGCCTTTTTTTTTTTATTGGAAGAGAGAAAAACAAGCAAAGAGAAGCAGGACAGTTGAGAGGAAGACCAGGGTGAGGTCAGCGCTGCCCTCTGGGTTAATACCTGCAGAGAACAAAGCAGTCAACAGCAAACACCACTGACTAAACATTACCCTCCTAACAACACTGCATTGCTTTAACTCTGCTTTCCTCTAGGAAATCCTGCGTTGGGCAATTTTTGTATTTTCTTGACCAAGACTTGGGACTTATATAAAGTATTATACATTAGTCTGCTATCATATACTTAGCATTGTTCTGTGTTTCTTTTTCACGTTGTTTTTACCTGTCTGGTTAAAAAATGTCTGTACACTCATACACTCCCATCCATTTCCCCCCCCCATCACTCCAGGGTTACAGTCAACTTTATGATTTGTCCCGATCTGAGAAGTCAAAGCTGCATGAGCTGGCAGTCACCATGGCAACAGATGGGCAGCCTCTAGAGCGCATTGGACAGCTTCTTCGCGTGGCCGTCGGACCTCTAGACCTATCAGTCAAAACGGTGGTTGGAGATGCCGTAGGCAGAGTGGTCGCTGCACTCAGGTATTATATCTCTTCCTCTTTTTTGTTGGATCTCTTTCTGTAGAAACCAAAGGAAATACTCAACGCACTGTAAAATAATCCATTTAAAACTAACGTTCGAAAAACTTCCCATTGGAAACATGCGTTACGACACAGGCAAGATTGGCTTAACACTTCAAGCAAGTACATGCTTTAGAGTCAGATAAGGAAATCATTGACACTCATCTTCGAGCTGTTTCCATTGAGCTGGAACCAGGGACGCTAAGGCGAAAAGACTAAGTCGGGCAAACTGCAAGCCGAAGACAACATGCACCTTGAAACTCAATAAACAAAATCATGTTTTAACAAGGTCGTCCAACACTAAAATGTACTTGTTGTACTGTTGGGCTCTGACTTTCACCTCACATTGACAACACGTGTCATACACACGTTAATTTCGCACGGATGTTTTTAACAAAGTGAATCATTTTACTGTATGTTCTATAAACATCAGCCTCTCTTTTCTGAACGGAGTGCTTATTAACGGTAATCAACTTGTTCTTAATCTCGACAACCTCGACATCAGGAGTCAGAACACTTTCACTTCGACATCTCCCTCTGCGGGTGCTGTAACATACATGACAGCACCCTGTAAGCCTCCACAATTCAACAACCTGCAGTTAATATGTTAGTGTTGAAAACTAACATTGTGCTACTGTGGTTTGTGCACTAAACATACCTCTCTGTTTCACAAACCCAAACGGAGGCTTGGGGAAAATCAAGTTGTCAGTTTAGCACATTTATTTCTGTAGCTCCTTCTTTTAATCTACTTTACATTCACGCCTCGTCAAACTACATTATCATCTACACGGATGTTTTTTTTTTGAGGACACGTTGGATCAAGAGCCCTATCTATATCCAGCTCAAAAGGAAGCTTTATGATGTTTGTTCTTAAATATTGAAGGCCACCCAAACAAACCTCCCACTGCCAGATCTCTGCTGGTTGTTGTCTGAAAATAAACCCATATATAGGTCCACTTTGGGCTCAGTGGGTTGCTTGGGAAAAAGACTGTCAAAACAAATGCCTGATTTGTAGAATTGGATCTGCGGTACAGTAGCTGCCTGTGGGAGTTAGGCTCACAGCTTTTTATTGGTGTCTTCTTGGTCCTGGTGTTCAAGTAAGGGAGAGATCATTCACCATGGCACGTCTGCAGAGGTGCTACATTTTAAGGGCCATAGAAAAAACAGGGATATGTCTACAACTTAGAAACCAAAAAAACACGTACTTTGATTAAACAGACGAGAAAAAACTTTGAAAAGTTTAATTCATTGGCTTCAATAAAAAGTTAATTTCCAGAGTCACATCTTTTCTTTTTTTTATGTTTGTCCTTCATGCCCTGAGGACCTTGTGTGCTAATACTGACAAACTGAGGATCAAGGTTTCACTGACACGGCCAGATATCATCGGGCCATTTGATTGGCTTGATAAATGAGTGCCAATCGCCTTGATTATATTCCCACCTCATTTCCTGCTACTTTATGGCTGCTCAATGGCGCATAGTGCAGATAAATGGCATCAGCATTGACGCACACGCATACACACACACACACACACACACACACACACACATCAGAAAATTAGAGTGCACGAGTTAAGCAGACATCAACACACTATGCCTGATGAACACATACACCTTGTTGCATACACACTCCTTGATTCATTATCTTCTTATAATTAATGCATCTAGATACAGCTGTTCCCCTGCAGATCTCACTCTGCTCTCTAACACACACACCAGCACACACTTACTCTCAGAAAGTCTGTGTGTGTGTGTGTGTGTGTGTGTGTGTGTGTGTGTGTGTGTGTGTGTGTGTGTGTGTGTGTGTGTGTGTGTGTGTGTGTGTGTGTGTGTGTGTGTGTGTGTGTGTGTGTGTGTGTGTGTGTGTGTGTGTGTGTGTGTGTGTGTGTGTGTGTGTGTGTGTGTGTGTGTGTTGCATACAAAAATATGCACACAGCCCAATGCATTCAGAGGGGGTTTTATTTTTCTCTAACGTGTCACTATGTGCTCTTGCAAATGAACATCCCTTGATTCATTCATGTATGACTGTGTGTGTGTGTGTGTGTGTGTGTGTGTGTTGTTGCAGGGTTTTTCTCAAAGCATTGCATTTGGCAGATATGAATGAGCCTGCTCTTGTTTTTGCCTCTCTGGAAGCCTTTCAGTCTGGCGCAGCAGGCTTACCTGAGCGTCACACTAATGGCCATCTTTTGTATCTGTCATAACCGCTCTGTGTTTCTGCGTCTTTGAAGAGAAAATGTAAGCAGTAAAATGCAATAAAGAAAATGCTGCGTTGTCTTTCCAACTTTTTGCCAGATCATTTCTATGTCGATGTGGGTTGATCTGTGTATCTGTGTGTGTGTGTGTATGTGTGTGTGTACGCATGCACGCACCCGTGCCCAGGAGCAAAAGGCAGTTGAGTCAGGGGAAATCACCTTTTTTTCCCCCCCTTTCTGTCGTTTTGAAAAATGTCCCTCCTCTTGCAACATACAGTACAAACACACAGAGATTTACACTGCTGTGGAACACACAGCAACAACAGAGATAGTTGATACTGCAGAAAACATCATACATTATCTTTTTAAATCAACCACTATTAAGTGCCATTAAACCTATTTCATTCACATCAAATTAAAAGGACAAGCTGCTTCTGTATGTGCTAACATCTGTACTTTTTATGTATACTGATTTTGGCGCTCAGCATCAACTTGGTAATTGCAATCAATTAAGGTGTGAAATTAATGCGTTTGTGCATTTGAGTCATGGTTAAATCACATGCTATTTTGTCCCCGAATTTCAAACTAAAAGCAGGGTTGAGTTCAAAGCAATTAAAATACTCTCCGCTTAAGAAAGTAAAACAATTAAAAATACAAGTTTGATGATAGATGATCTCACAGAAATCACTGATCATTAGTGATTATCTAGGAAAAACAATGTCTATGTAAGAATTACATGTTTTTGTTTATTATTGGCAATATCACTCATGATGCCATATTTTAACTGGCTCGAGCTGGCCACTGGAACATGCGACCAGCTAGTTCGGAGTCTTTATATGTTTGCCCGTGTCAGCAGACAGTTTTAATGTTGAGTACTGCTTTGAACATGTAATCGCTGCCAAGAGTAATTTTTAACACTTTCCCCGGGAGTAAAGCCTTTGATTTAGCTATTGTCATCTTTGTTCTCCTGCTATATTGTGGTTCTTTGAAAGTCCTGTTTATAATTAGTGTTGTTGTTTTTTTTAAAGATAACTGTGGTGATGTGATCTGTTTTCAGTGGAGACCCAGACGCCCTCACACATTTCCCACAACCCCTCAGGGTCCTGGAGGCCATGGTTACAGCTGTGCACAACAATGTCCAGACTGGGTAGGTTTATTAAAATCTTCTCTCAGAAAAAAAATCCTTCCCTGATGATGATGATTTCCTTGGTTACACTTAATCATCCTCTTGAAGGTCAGTTAAATAAATCCAAAACATGGGGGGATAATCCAGCATTGTGTTTTTGCATCATGTGCAGATAAAATTGGCTTCAAACATGTTTTTCTCCCTTTGTCACTCTCTCTTAATTCTCTCAGCTCTAGTCACAGCCACAAAATTAAGTCCTGCAGAGTCTCGAATGCCAGTAAAATGTCTGTTTGCTCGCTTCTCTGAGATGACAACATTTAGATAGCACCTGATTTCCCTTGACAGCTCTTTTGTGATAATCGGTGGAACAGATCAGAGAAGAATAATGGATCAGTGACAAAATGGGTCCTAATCGGCCTGTTGGTGTGGTTATTAACAAAGCAATATCAGCTAAGCTTTTTTCTCCTGAGATGTATTGATTAGCACTGCAACAAACAATTATATTCTTTTTGTATTGATCTTCTGCCTATTCTGAATGTTTGGTCGTTAAAATCCAAAAAAAATGCACCTTCAAATGCACTGCTTTGCCTTAATGTTGGCTTTAAGAGGAAGAACAAAAATTGTCATGTTTGAGAAGAGGAAAAAAAACGTTTGCTTTTTGGTCTCTTCATTAAAGGGAGCATGTGCGACATTTGACACAGAAACACAGCAGAAATCCAGTTTATCCACGTTATTATTTTAATTTAGAAAAACTAGGAAAGGCTTAAGAACCGGCCTGTCTGACTGCTGTCCTCCCTCAGCGACAGTACCGTGACTTCAGATGACCTCCTGGCCTGGCTGCATCCATTCTGCGGTGACGCGTCGCTGCCCGTGCGCCCTCGGATTGAGGTGCTGCAGATCCTGGAGAGTAACTTCAGTCTTCATGACAGTGATGTTCGTCTTCTGCTGCTCTACAGAACTCAGGCTGTCCTCAAGGACAGAGAGGTAACACACACAGACATTCATTATGCATGCCGACGTGACTCGTCAACCAGTACCCCCCCTACTTAAGAAACTTTATTCCCTGGAGCTCTTAAAACAGAACACTAATACTAGATGTGAAAGAGGCTTTAGATAATTTTTTGTCTTTTCTTTTCTCCAAGGTCATAACATTAAAAAGGCTGGGCGGTACATTTTTAAAGAAGCAAGAAATTGATGGGTGCAGAGAGGTGGAGAGAGGAGATAAGTGAAGGAGAACAGAGTAGAAATGGCGTCGTGAAGATACTAAGAGGTTGGATAAATGACCCACTTAACCCAGCATGAAACATTGGATAGATATATATATGTTCCCATTATCAAACATTATGGGATTTATAAACGATGGAGTACTGCTGAAGAGGAAAAATAAAGGTGTAGTTGGCATGTTTATGGCTGTTGTTGCCAAAGATGATGGTAACTCTTCATCGTGATGGAGCTTCGATAAAACGTGCGTTTTATTCGACCTATGAATCACTGGGGCGAGTTTCAAATAAATTAAACAGCTATGTTGCTTTCAGTTGAAAACTTTAATAAGAATACAAACGTTTGTTTTCAGAATATGAATCTCGGAGTTCATATGAGTCTCTTTCTATGAGTGCACCTCACAAATATTTTAAAAATGTCCGTTACAAAAATGTGTGTATTTATAGAACCACTTACCGGTAATTGAAAACTGTCTTTTAAAAAATTCAAATTGCCTTGCTCTAAATTTGATGGTGTGTGAAACTATAGTTTTTCCCTCTGTTCACATACATTTACACAGGTCGATAGGTGTTTGTGCCCAATTAGGGGCACTTCTAGGGTCTGTTTGGGCCCTAGGCAAACATTCATTGGTGGCCCCTCCAGCCAGCGTCTATTATTATTTTCACAGAAATAATGCACGTGACACATCACAGAGCATTAACAGTAAGTGCTGTCAGATAGGTCCCCATTAGGGAGGTTTCCTACTGTCATTTCAACATTTGCACATTTTGAGACTATGCTGTGGTTTAAAGTTTGTCAGCTGTTGGGGGGCCCCCTACTGGTCTGGGGCCCCAAGCAGTTGCCTGCTTTACCTGTTGACAAACAACGCCTCTGGGCCCAAGTCTTTACCTAATTGGGTGCTCTCCCAACATTTGGCAGGCTCTGATAAAACACACACACAGAAAGCGGTGGCGTACACGTGTTTTCTTAAGGGAGTGTACATCCAAGAGATCAGTTAATTCATCTTGTAAAAGATTAAGAGCGAGACTCATTTCAGATGAAGTACCACTTTCTCTCCCCTCCAGGCAACTAGAAGGCCCTCAAAATGTTAAAAGAGGGTATTTTTTTTTACGAGCCAAATGTCTCATTGGTTGATATTTTTTCAGCTCCACATCCAAACTAAAACATAAATCTATAAGGCATGAAAAAGATTTTCAAGCACAGAAGCATTCGCTCTTAATTCATCACTCTTTTCATAATTGGAATGACACTTTATTTTCTCAGTTGAAAGCCATGACACAGTTGTGATGTTGGCTCAGACTGCATCAGCCGTAAGCAATGATGGCACTAGTGGCAGCATGTTGGTGCCCCGAGGCCATGCCAGAAACGTGACAGTGCCCCAGTCTGACCTCATCATGTCGATGTGGAACCAGAAACAGAGAGATAAGTAGACGACGAGAGGGAGAAGTAGTGCACTCTTACAAAAGAGTCGGATGCTAAGAGAGACGGAGAGGTGAAGGAAGGAGAGAAGTTGGTATTGTTCCCCTTCTGTCCTCATGGTCCCTTAACTAATCAACACAACTCCTTTCTAACTGTGTCCCACCGGCCATCTGAGGCACTCACACACGCACTCACACACGCACGCACGCACGCACGCACGCACGCACGCACACACACACACACACACACACACACACACACACACACACACACACACACACACACACACACACACACACACACACACACACACACACACACACACACACACACACACACACACACACACACACACACACACACACACACACACACACACACACACACACACACACACTCTCTCTCACACACACACACACACACACACACACACACACACACACACACACACATACACACACACACAAGCCACTGTATCTATCTTTCACTGCTTACTCAGTCATCCTTCGCAGTACACACATACTTGCACTCACTAACAAATACAAAAAAACAGCCTACCCGCTGTGATTCCCATGACAACCATGCTGTAAAGTGAGTGAAACTGGTACCAGTAGTATGTTTAACTCTTCTCTCATCTTTCCGTTCCGATGCTGTCTGTTGGCTGCTTGTACAGAAGGTGCCTGATTAGCGTTGCTGCAAGCGATCAAAGGCAGCTACAAAGTAGCCGTATACACTCAGAGAGAATACACCCACAGCTTTACTCTTAGAGGTATTAAAGTTTCCATGCAACACAATGTACAGTACATATGTTTACACAGAAATATTTTATATTTAGCCAATGAGTGTCTCTGATCTGCAAAGTCTAACCTCCACCTGTCTCTGTTGAACTGATTTGATCTTTATTATCATTGATAACAAAGTATCATTGATCAACCATAACAAGTGTTTTCTTCTATATTTTTTTCTATTGCACTTTGTTGCTCATTTAGGGAAATAAAGTGAATCGAAATTTTTCAGAAGACTCTTCTAAGCACAAGCATGAAAAACGAGTTCATTGATCAGGAGAAAGCAGACCAAACAGGACGACACACTTTGTCTTTTTTAAGTTTTTTATTGATGTGTAATTATTCAGGATCAAAGTTGCTGTTATTTGTCTCTTTCAGTGGGCTACAAATTTAATTGACACTGATAAATACCCGACGTTAGACCAGGCTTGCAGTGTATTAATCTTTTTTTTTTTTTTTTTTTAACGGGCACTGGGGCTAAGAAGCAAGAAATTACAGACGATGAATAATAACTTTTTTCGTGGGAAGGGGTTTGATTTCAATCACAGACACATTTCTTTGGGGACAAGCAAAATAATGTCTTTTAAACTGTACATATTGAATGGATTAGATTTTCAAGTGACAGGTTATATTAGTTAAGGTGATATGGATATGGCTGCTATGGATTTTATAATATTAGCTTTAACAGGAAGTATTTAGTTTAGAGAACTTCCTGTCAGTTTGTCAGCTTGAATATATTTCACCAAACAGGGTCAACTAAACAAACTCGAAACAGCCATCACAACATAACAAATGTTTCTGTTTTGCAATTATTGATTCTTTAAATCCTCATAACACCATTCTTTCTAAATGTTTCTGCTTGAAAGCCATCTAAGGAATAGTTCAACATTGAAGAAGATCTTGGTCTGATTTTCTAATCTGTCAATAGTGAGAGCATTTGATTTGTGCCTCTCCCATATTAGCAGCTTGCTCGGCTTGTTTTTTTAAGGTAACAGATTAAACAAATCAAAAGTTTTGGAACGAAAAGCTGCTAAACACATTTTGTGACATTTGCACAGAAACCTGTCTCTAAACTATTTGTGATTTCAATGTTCGATAATTAAAACACGATATCATAAGAAAAAGAGACTGCACTGAAAGATGCGACAGTGCTCTGTAGAGCTACGAGGAACAAAAAGTAAAGGAATTAAATAAACCACATCAAAAAACTCGATATCAGATAAAATCAGGGACTCGCACTGCAATAAAAGTTTGTTTAAAGATTAGATTCAAAAGAAGCCATGCACTGACTCAGACTACTGTTTTTCCCCAGGCAGGTAATTCAAGAGCCCCAGGGCTCTTTTTCCAAAAGCACTTTCCCCTTTTGTCTTTAGCCAAGAGACTGGAACAGATCAAAAGGGCGTATTCAAAAGTGCGAGTCAGGTCATACTGTGATGAAAGATCCACGTTTTTCTCAGGAGCCAGACCATTTAGTGCCTCCAGTCAATCAAAAGAATCTGAAATCCAGTTTTAAGATGTGCTGGCGGCAGGTGTAAAGAGGCTAAAACCTGAGTGATGTGATGAAGTCCATTCTGTTTATCAGGAGTGTCTACAGAGGTCACTCAAATGCACAACTCAAGGTTTCTCTCATTTATCTGACAGTAGTGCAAGTCACTGTTTGTTCCATCTGTACTGTAGTGTTCTTTAGAAAACCTACCTGTGATACTTGGCCCAGCCTGAAGTGTAATGACAGAAACATTGACACCTGCCAGCTAGCACACTTTATGAGTCAGAGAGCGCTGTTGTGCTGCATGGAAAATAATTAAAAAACAAAATTACTACCGGTAATTAGAATTTAAATAATTACTTTATGAAATAATGTTTTTAAGCAACAGCCAAAGTCCTTACCTCTTACATTTTGTCTTCCCTGAGACTCCGTGCAACACAACAAAATTGCATCACAACAGGTGAGCCTCGTGTTAGTAAGACGACCAAGAGAGAGCAGAATCACATCGGCAGAAAGCAGCCGCACAAAACGAAAGCGTTGAAAGTTTTGTGTAAAAGATGCTGCACTGAAAGCGATGCATTTAAAAAGACTTAACAGCAGACGTATCACTTTTTCTCTCCCACTCTGTGGTCACCTGCAGAGTAAACAAACCTCTGACCTGTGAAGGGTACAGACGGAGGTCAGGTACAAATTCATTAGTCTTAATGAGCGGCCAGTGTATGGTTACAGCCTGAGTGATGCCTGGCTGTGTTATAGTTTGAACTCGTCATTTGACCGGCATTGTGGGCCAAAGTATAAAAATGTAAACCGTCATTTAACCATTCAGACTGCAGTTTGCACACATCCCTGTTTTAAACCAAAGTTTGTTTGTAACTTCGTGCAACTCCTTTAGTATTAAATCTAAAGATATAGATTTTTGAATCAATGACTAGCTGTGACTATAGAAACTTGTAAGCAGTCATCTTTAATCCTGGTCATGGTCCTACTTTTTGTACCTAAGCAATAGCTCACATACCATTGGTTTCACAGCCCCTTGATAACCTGCCTGTTTGTGTTTCAAGGCTGCATTGTGTATTCTTATAGATCCGATTCACTTACTGTGTAATCCCCCATTCTTGCCTCATTGGCTTGTGCACACACCTCTTTGACAGATCGTCAAGAAATCCTCAGATCCTCACAGTCTGTTTGGATCTTTGATTTTACGTCGGCTGTCCCAGAATTCTCCTCCCAGCCTCTGCCCGCCTGTATCTGAAATCTGAACGTTCCCATCTATACAACCGTGGTTCTTTTTTCGCTCTCTTTTTTTTTTTTTTTTTTTTACAACAAAAGATACAAATGCCTAATTTCTAGCCTGGAATTCTTTTATGATGGATGCTGTTTGGCTCAAAAGAAAGGTGTGTACTAGTAATAATGATAAATCAAAGACACACAGGGACAGACACATTCAGAATATAAAAAAAAAAAAAAGAGAGAGAGAGACAGAACAAGCCACTATGCATTCAGATATATCATCCCTCTTTACCTCCCACGTCATCCCAACACACCACTCAGGCGGGGTAACACAAAGCGACAACTAAAAAGGGAAGTATTAATGAGCCTAATTGAAATGCTGACATTTAGGTTGTGGGGAGGAGGCAGGGAGATGATCTGGGAAGAAAGGAAGGGAGGGCATACGAGGTGATACCAGGGATAGATTTTGTGACTTAATTTTGAATGATTAGGTTTAACAGCAGGCCATCCAAATGTCACCACTGTCAAGATCGGGGAGTCTGTTTTGTCTGTGTGTGTATATTGTGCGTTTGGCCTTTATGTCACTAATAACAATATATTTAGGCTCATTTGTGTGTGGCATTTTGCAGACAAAGAGGGGATATCGCCGAGCAAACGCATAAACATGCGTTGGTTCCTGTGTTCCAACCCTACGTGTTATTTGCATGGCTTGTCAACTGTAGCCTTTATGTGTAAGTATGGGAAATAGGTGCAAAGTCGTGCAGCACTGGATAACACGCACAAATAATCACACACTCACAGTTTAAGATGGTGTGAGGTCAGGCATCGCTTCAAGGTCTTCACCCGTGTGCACTCTTGCGTGTATGTGTGCATGAGCATGAGAAGCCATCGTCTAAGCTTATCAACAGTGAAAGCTGATTCATGCTTCAAGCCCCCACCCTTACTGTCAATGTCACAGATCATTTGTGGTAACACATTGTTTTGTTGCAGTGGTGTTTGGCCTTGCAGAGTGCAGTCTATCTAATATGGATGAGGGGAGCTGAACAGAACAGGCTGTGTTGTTGCACTCTGTCAGCCTCCGTACTGCACCTTCACAGCCTCCAGACCAAACACGTTAATCCAGACCTAGACTTTCCCTGGACATGTTTTCATTTCTTTTTATTCCGCCTTTTGAAGCTTCAATATTTATTTTTTTTGTCTTTGAAACAAATGTTGGGGGTTTTTTCTCTTGCAATTCCTTGAAAATTTTTGATGGAGATTTATTGTAATCATAGTTTAACTTTTTCAGTTAACTTCCAACAGAGACATCTCCTTTATTCTCAATGGTTTAAACTTTTTTTGATGAGTTATGTCTGACCAGCTATGATATGATATGATTTTGTGCAAAGTAAGGCTGGGGTTTTTTTTAATCACTCTGTGAACTTACTTCACTACAGAATTGGAGGCACGTCTCTCTTATTTAGTGTCCTTACATGGCCAAATGTATGATCTTATAGTTCTACTACTCTTTTTTTTCCTTGCCCATGTTCTGCTCTCCGCCGCTTTTTCAGTCTCACACTTAAGCAATCCACCATTGTGGATCTCTTTGTACAAAGATAGGATGGTGATTCTCATTTTGTATGCACCAATTAAGCAGAAAATTGCATTTCTGGACACAGAGTGGAAAGTATACACACGCACACACACACACACACACACACAAAGACAGACCTGGATATATATGCTGTGTGCATTGGTGTGTGATTCTCCAAGATCGTGCATGCATTCAATAAACTAATTCACCACGCAGAGTATGTTCATGCCTGTGTGCATCGCCCCTCCTGCCATAGCATACAGTAGAATATGAAACAATTTTACAGGATGGGCATTGGCCCCATGCCCACAATGACCAACAACAGTGAAAGAAGAGAAAAACAATTGCACTGACACATGGCCAACATTTTATGGCAAACTACAGCCTTGTTTGATTTGACATGAAAACAAACAGAAACATAAGTGAGCGTGTCATCGGTTGGCAGAACAATGTGTTTCTTGCTGCTGCTGACCAATGCTACTGTTCTTCTGGTGCACCAAAACACATTTGTCATATCTTGACAAATCGATGGACGGGCTGTCTTCATCCAATACTAAGAAAAAGTTTAAAACCAGACAGGAACTTTAGGAACTGTTCCACTTTGGACCTCAATGAAAAACAATGACAAATTTGCAGAGGTGAAGGCTACATGAAGAGGAGAATCCGGACGGGGAACATGAGAAATATTTGTCTGATGAAAGTGCACAAGTGAGGGAGAGGCTCATACAAGAGCAGAGAGAGAGTGGAGTCTCTTTCCAAGTCGATAAATAATAAATGTGATGGGCTTGAGTGAGCTATCTTATGGCTACTCTCCCAATACAACAGGTCAGAGGCCATTGTCTTGATCGCCAAACCTCAGCTATAACTCCACTTGTTTTGGCAGCTTTTATCTATCTCCCCTGGGCTTCTTTGGAGAAACTTTATTTATGCTCCGTTTTTAACTTGCTGCCAGAAGAGAAGAACGGAACACTTTGTCATCTCGGTGGGATCACTGATGATTCAGTCAAAAAAAAAACCAAAGACAACACCCGGAGAGGGGAGGCAGAGAAATAAAACAAACAAGAATTAAAGGCAGGAGGACAAAAGAGCCAGAGGACAGATGCAGTGATAGCAGTGGGCATCACAGAGCCATTTGAGAAGGAGGGCCATGGACCGGTATCTTTTAGCAGGCTTTACTTTGAGAATCAGAGCATGTGCACCCTAGATTAACATCCTCTCGCATCTTACATTCTATCTATAAATCATACATATTAACTGCTTAACAGATTCTGATCTTAACCTCTCGGGAAATCAGATGGACAATTCGTATTCACACAACAATAGGCATGAAAAAACCTCCAAAATTCATCTCAGTCTGAAGTGGAAATATTGTCTTGTGATTTTCTCTAACCTTTGCTGATAAGTATTGGGTTTGAATTGGGTGTGGTTACAGTTTAATAGTAATTGTTTCAATCACACAATTATTATTATTATTATTATTATTATCATTATTATTATTATTGTTCTCCCAATAAATCCAGACAAAACTGGGATTTTACTTGTGTATGCTAACTGTTAATTAAGACTTGGAAGGGAAGAATTTTTTCAACTTTATTTGTGAGGGACAATAACACATAAATGTAACCATTTGATGCATTGCGCCAGAGTTAGCCTTAGCCTTAGCTGGCATTCCATTTGAGTTACTTCTCTGAACCTTTGAACCCATATATTTCAACAGTTATGAAGAATTTTGTGAATGTTTAATCAGCATGAATTTTGTTTAAAATGTGAGGTATTTTTATTTTATTTAAAGTCACATTGCCAGAGGCTTTAAGTGAGTGCATGTGTCTTTTTGTGTTAATGCACCCATGTCACATCATGTAGCTTCTCCCCTTCTCTTTTGGCCACCCTCAAACCGTGAATATTCATTACCCTCCTATACACATGCATGATTCAAAAGAGGTAGGAGTCCTGGGAAAATTGGATTTAATATTAAAATATACTGTTTAATCTGCTCGTTGTGTGTGTGTGTGTGTGTGTGTGTGTGTGTGTGTGTGTGTGTGTGTGTGTATATGTGTGCGCGTGCATGCTAGATATCGACATCTGCAGGAAGGTCTCAAGCTGGTTCCAACCTACCTGTTCTTTCTTTTCCCTCTAACCGTGATCTGCTCATTCTATCTATCCACTCCCCTCTTGTGTTTTGTCTTCTGCCTCTTATCTCTTCCTCCTCTCCAGGGGCATGTATCATTATGTACCACTCAGGTGTCATGTCATACAACGTGGATCTGTAGGGAGGGAGGGAGAGGAGAGGGAGGGGAGGTGAGAGAGAAGAGAGGAGAGAGAGAGAGAGAGAGAGAGAGAGAGAGAGAGAGAGAGAGAGAGAGAGAGAGAGAGAGAGAGAGAGAGAGAGAGAGAGAGGAGAGAGAGAAGAGAGAGAGAGAGAGAGAGAGAGATGAGAGAGAGAGAGAGAGAGAGAGAGAGAGAGAGAGAGAGAGAGAGAGAGAGAGGAGAGAGAGAGAGAGAGAGAGAGAGAGAGAGAGAGAAATCAAACAGAGGGAGGGGTTAGAAAAGCTGTATTTGTTATTGCTCTCATGATGTCATGTCATACTTTGGATGCACAGTGATGTGTGTGTGTGTGCATTTGTTTGTTCTCTACGAGCATGCCTGTCTTTATCTCTATGCTTATGTTTCCTCTGAATGTTTAATGTGTTTCACTTTCAAGTCGTAATAAACTCCCTAACCCCCCCTACAGGCCTCCAGGCTTTGCCCTTTTGGTTGTTTGCTTCTCTTCGCTCTCATTTTGTCTGAAACCTACTCTCTCTCTCTCCCTTCCCTTCACTGATTCGCTCCCTCACTCTCCCGGCCTCTCTCTCCCTCTGTGAAGTGTGCGACCTCTGCAACTTTATTCTGATCGTCGCCAGGGACATTAGCCGGTGCGGGTCAATGAATATTGATGAGCTCGTTCAGAGTGCACTCAGTAAAGGCCAGACACAGAGATCTCTGGATCCCACGGCTCCGCCGGCTCTCCTCGTCCGATACACTGACATGCCCACATCCCCTGTTCTCTCCTCACTCACTCCCCCTCTCTTCCCGCTTTCCCCCCTCCACCACCTCGGGTCAAGGACTGAGATAATTGCCAAGTCACAGAGAAAATTATCAGGCAGATATGTTGCAAAAGTCTGCTTGTGTCAAACACGCAGCTCTTGCAATGATGCATCTTGTACTTACCTCACAGATGCTAACACTCGCGTCATATTCCTTGATGGGATCTTCAGGTGCAAAAATTCCTGATATAAGAAAATAACACATGCAACACCTTAATTTAATGGGTGATTTTGATTTCAACTTAGTACTTGATCATTGGAAGAAGTCATTTACAGTTGTATCACTGCAGTGTCAGGGATTCTTGTTTGATATGATCAGCCAACATTACCAAAAGGCCTCGTCAGAATTGGGTAAATGGGATTCTAAAAAATATAATATCCCGAAAACAAATTTCGATACATAAAGTCTGTCTCATTTTATAGTCTAATTTTGATGAAACAACATGATGTCACTCTCCTCGCACAGTTAAACAGTTTTTAAAACAGTAGATTAAGTTGCCATTTTGGCTCACTTATCATCATTAAAAGTTTAGTTTACCAAATAACAGAATAAAACAGGAGTTCAATCAAGCCTTCATCGTCGACAAAGAAATGAAGCTGAACTCCTTCAAGCTCTTATCTGTTCTAAACAGAAGGCAGAAACACTCGCTGCGTTGTAGAGTTCAGTCACATTCTGATGTGAATCAAAACTGTAATGAGTAAAATATACACTTTTTAAATACGAAATCAGCAGCCTATCATCTAACTTTAAATCCCATGATGGGTGAATAATTAAATATACTTTTTTGTTGCGTTATCGGAAAATGATTCATAACATGATCAAGTATTAGTATTTGTTTTAGATTATCAGAAGGTATTATTTGTAGACATTCAAATCAATCTCTGTCCTTTCCTTACAGGTTAGACGGAGAGAATGTTCAACCTTTTAGCTGATGCTTTCTGTCTTTTGGTGGAAGTATGTATGTAAATAAGGAAACCCATATGAAATATTCATAGAAATTGTTGGCAGGAGAGACGAGGACTGGGTCAAGTATATCCCCCTTTGAACAAGACCCTGGCCATCTCCTGGAGTGCTGCATGCTGCATGCGGCAAGAAATAGAATTCAGGATGAAAAATAAAGCAATTTCTCAGATGGGACCAACAGTCACAACATTTTATCTTCAAATCATTTACAGGAAGTCATGACAAGCTTTAATCTCCAGCAAACAGTTACCTGAAGAAAGACACGGATGATGACCATTTTAACTGACACCATGATACGAACAAATTGACTGGAGACCATTCTCCATGTCATAATGTTAAATAGAAAAATGCTATCCTCTGTTTGCCCCCCTTCTTTGATGGAAAGGTCGGCTTGAAAGCACTTCATGATTGGCAGTGGTAATAAGATGTGACCAGGGAGCCAGGAGAGCTGTCAATGCAGACAGTAGTGGTAACACTGATCATTAACCTGTCCAACAGTGTTAGGTGGGGAGGTGATGATTGGTCACTACATACTTTCACAATCAGTGACAAGCTTGGATCATGTCAGCCTTGAAGACAGGTTCGGATGTCAGTGTCTCCAAGTTGTTTTTGTTCAATTCCTTTCCATTTCTGCGTTATTTTTGGAGCAATAAGAGAAGGCCTGATTGAACATCCCCATATGATTCCAGTAGTCAGCTGAATGTCCTTCCAAATTCAACCTAAACCAGTTTAGTTGTTGAAATGTTGTTTTGCACTAAACAAGGGCAAAGGTCTAACCCTTCTAGTGATGCAGCCTTATTCATGTCCACGTCAGTCTTTCAGTTCAATGATTTGCTTTAGACTGAATTATTATAATAATTTATTATCTATTTAAGAGAAGCTGAGCCATAGAGGTGTGATGAGTGTTTTGTAAGAGCACTCAAAGTTCTGTTCTCTTTTCTAAAATAACCTTCTGATGAGAGTTATTAATGTTAAAAGTCCAAGTTGATATTATGTAACTTTACACAAACTTCAACCTTGAGCTTGAGCTGTAGCAGGGTGATTAAGCTGTTTGTATTCAACATTTCTGAACTATAAAACTATCTCAGGTTTTCTGTTTTTAATCACACATCATCTCTTGATTCATTGTAGTAAAGCTTCCATACCATGTGGAAGAATGATTGATCAATCACTGCAATCTTCTGAGGGGCGTATGATGGACGCGTTCTCATCCTGACTGTGATCCATCCACTCACTACAACTCTAGAAGCAATCGCCTCACGCCTTGAATGAATAGTGTCTGCTGCTTGAAATAGACAGTCTTCTTCACTGAGGGTTTCATGACAAACAACTGTTTTACTTTCTTTTCATGTTAGTTTAGTTATTGAATCGGGGGCCAGATACAGCTCTGGACACTGGGTGCTGTTTGTGCTCTTTTGAATCATCTTTGTTCGCAGATCTGATTTTCCCGTATTTAGAGATTGATCATTAAGTGCAAATTACAGGCTCTAATATTTAATCGCCACCTCAAGCCCATCACATGCATGATGTTAAAACGAGAGTAAATCTAATTGTGTTGTTTCCATTTGTTGTACGTCTTCTGTTTGTGCATATTTATTCTGTTTTGTTGTATCACTGAAATGAGGGCATGGCCTTGATGATTCTTTGAGATTTAAACAAAGGTTTAAAGGATGATTGAATGACTTTTCAAAAAAAACAAAAAAACAAGCGGTCACACTCTGAACAGTGTGATCTTAATCCTGTTCTGATTCAGCTTTAGGTTCCTCCTAAAGTTGAAGCTAAGGATTCTCACAGATACTGAACTTACTCTTTACAGGTCTTGTTGGATTAAGTAAGTTTTGTTTATATATCCTCTATTCATTGAGTTTACTTTATAAACTTTGTAAAAAAGCGTCTGCTAAATGAATTAAAGAATTGTCTAAAGACAAATCGGCCATTATTTTTTAAAGGAATGGACTCATCTTTATACACTGAAGCACATGTCTTTTCTCTGCTTCCTGTGTGTGCTGGTGCAGAGTTCACATTAACAGTAGGATGTTGCTTGTGTTTCTCTCTCTTTTTTTTGTCAACTATCTCAATGATACAGTAAGTCAGAGTGAAGAACGAGTGGGTGCATAAAACAATCTCTGCTGCGATTAAAGGACAAATCATTTATCAGCAAGTTCATTTAGATGCTGTAACAAACAAACTTTAGCCTACACAGCATAGCACTGCTCTCCAGAGATGCATTTCAGGACCGTGGACAGCACTAATATACCAACCAGTAAACCACAAGAGGAATATTGACTCCATGTGGTAAATGGCAGCCAGCACCTTTCACCTCCACTGTAGTTACTCACTGCAGCGACATGAGGGCTTGACCTTGGGCATACATGTTCTTGTAACCTACACCATGATATGTCAACACTAAAGGGAAAACCTGAATGGAATGTCCAACATAAACTGTACTGTAGTTTATTTCTTATGCATCATTTATTTACTTTTCTTTGATTAAATGAGCGTTTTCCATTTGTGTGCTGCTTTGCAGGCTGACATTTGATTCAGAACAAGCTTATATGAAAACTTTCATAAAACTGACACCATACGAATTAAAGAATACAGCCAGAAAATGTCCTCTGGAACCCCTCACTTTCTGTGCATTTTGGCACATTGTCTAGTCCTAATTGTCATAGAATCTCTGTGATTACTTAGTTAATGTGTAATGTTAATTCACTGTTGCTGATCTCAGGCAGACCTGATACAGTTCAGCTTTGTTTAGAGACCAAGGACAACTCCTCCACGGGTCTTCCTGATATCTGCAAGGATGTTTGGGAAAACTTGTTGTTCACTTCAGGCTGCTTGACGTCAATGATTAGTCTAAGTGGGTCAATGTGACACGACCCTGATAATGATAGTCTTTTTGAATACATGCAGAGCCGTTGGAAGTGTCTGGCAGTTATGTTTGAGCATGACACTGAACCACAAGTGTGACGTTGACTCATGTCTCAATGAGTGAGCCTTCTCACCTGACGTATAAACGTTCATCAACGTGAGCCAGCTGAGTCTAAGCAGTCTTATTGTGTGGAGTCAAGTCTTGTTAATTTCCTCAACACTAATAAAACTTGACAATAGTTTTATGGCCATGCTGTGAAATTGATTAACAGGGAGGATCTCTTCTGTCAGGACACTTTATAAGCTGTTTTCTTTACTCAACTCACATTTTGACCTTCAAGTACAACTTTGATAAGAATGGACCTAAGGTTGTTCAAAATAGTTAAGAAGACATATTGGTGCACCTTGACTGTCGATCAAATGAGTGGTTCAGTCTTATTGTCTACATTATAACCAGAAACCATTACGGAAACTCAACCTTATGTAAAAAAAGAAAGGATATATATATTTTGTGAAAACATATCCATTTATTTCCTGATTCAAAATGCATGTGTATGTATGTATGTAGTGTATATTCAAACAGGGAGCTTAAACAATAGCATATTAAAATGTATAACTGCCATTAAAAATAGTATTTTTTTGGACATATACCAAATATATTAAGTAAAAGGCCATTGTGAGAACCTATTCAACAATTTTGACCATCAAATTGAAATAATCAAATAAAGGAATGGCTAAAGTACCTTGACCCTTTTTGTAGACAAACTTTTTTATTATGTGAAATTAAAATGCTGTCGAGGGTCTGAAATCCCAGCATGCACTCCCTCAATGTTTACCTGAGAAGATTAACTGTATTGCAGGGGCATTCTTCTTTCACTCTTTGTCTGTTTCTAAACTTATCTACAGTATTACCTTCAAGTGTTGGCAGTGTGTTGAAAGCAGTTCAGATTTGAAGGACTCCAGTAGAACGCTTTGATGTTTGAATATTTATTTAGAGAGAGTTTATTCCTCCAGGAAAGACTGCGACATATGGAGGGAATTATTTCCCAGCAGTTTACTGAAGTTGCTTCAGTAGCATTCGGCTGATTCTTTGTGATTGTGTGCACACCTGCGCGCCTGTTTGCACGGACCTTATTCAATCTTGTTCTGTGTGTTTATGTGTGCATTTGTGCGCGTGTCTTCCTTTAAATCGAGTGAAAGAAAGTCTCAGGAGGGACAGGGACACTTTCATCTGTCTCGCCCTTACTCGCTCCATCTCACAAAAACACACACTCTCTCACACACACACACACACACACACATACACTACTGCAGTCTTTAATACCTCATCTCCATTTTTATCGTTTGCTGAACTGTGTGTGTATTTTCACCCACGTGTCTCCTGACAGTTTTGTACTCTGCGTATCGATTTGCCCCAAAGCAGCTCCCATCTCTCTCTGTCTCTCTCTCACACACACACACAGACGCACACTACTTTACCCCCTGTTTTATTATCATACGCTGATAGAATGGTTAGACTGCATTGCAGTTTTTAATCAGTGGAGAGATATCCTGTCTGACTGCACAAGCTTTTTCAGACAAACTACAACACACTGTGTAATTGCTGTTAGTCCTTTGGTGATGTGAATGTGACTGAGTTCTTGTACGGCTTTATAAAACTTTGAAAGTGATGACTTTGAGTCAGTCTTCTTAGTTTAAGTTGAAGAACAGAATTTGAATCCCCAGCTGTTTGGTGATAAAAGTGTTTATGTGCATCTTGGGGAAAACAAAAGGCCAATGTCAATGTAGTAAAGCACCCCATAATGACCACATAATGTCTCCTAATGCAATAAGGGGTCATAAAATTTGATAACTCCTCGTGAACAAACACAGCAGCTGGGAGAACGCCATAAACATTTTACAGTATCACTTTACACACGTGTAAACATAAGCCCCCGCATCCGCTGAGGTTTTCATTTCTTCCTGTGTGCGGAAAGTAAAAGGTTGTTGGAGAGCAATAATCTAGCTACTGGTGAAACACCAGTTGTCATGTTTCATTTACTCTATTCATGTGCTTTTTCTCGCCTCCAGTATCTCATTGTATCATTTGGCTGAAAGCAGGGCTACCTCTAGTCACAGTGGGTGAGCATGTAGCATGTGGTCGGCATAAATTACTGTTTCTCCTTTCTGTGCCAGCATTAAAAAAAAAATTGGTTTTGAAACCTGAATTACAGGCAGCGTGAGCTGGCAGTTTTTTGTATGTGTTAGCTTCATTGCCTCAGTGCTTGTGCTGCTCTCTGTCTACAAGATACTTTTTACACAGTAACGACTCTATTGTTTATTGTTTTGCTGCATACAGCCAAAGTTGAAGAATACCACTTGGACGACAAACAAAAACCTGAACACTTAACACTATTAGTAAATGATAGGTTCCTTTTGCTGCTGTAGGTTATAAGCTTGTAAGCTGGGAATGCAAACAATTGTAGCTCATGATTAATTCAGATGAGCACAATTTCTCCTCCATCCATTACAATGGAAAGGCCATAAATCGGTCTCTTTGGTTTGTGGAGAAATCCAAAGGCCACATAACCTTTTGTAAGACAGCCAGATGTGTGAGTGATGATGGGCCATACATTCAAAAAAGGTGTTTGGAAAAAACAGAGACTGTTC
The DNA here is from genome assembly GCF_947650265.1 of Symphodus melops. Classification (NCBI taxonomy): domain Eukaryota; kingdom Metazoa; phylum Chordata; class Actinopteri; order Labriformes; family Labridae; genus Symphodus; species Symphodus melops. Next base: position 13,206,331 of record NC_136691.1, read on the forward strand.
TCAAAGTACCTGCCTGGCATTAGTATACCAATGCAAAAAAGAAAATAAGGTTGGAACATCTCAGTCATTTTTAATTTCCAAGGGGACAAATGGATAAAACTAAAGACGCATGTGACGCTGATAGGCGAAGTGTACACATGAGTGTAAATGTTTTTAGCTGTTGTCGCCTGCTCCACTGACTTATTCTTCTGTTCTTACAACCTATTAATTTTGTCTTTGCTGATTTTGTCATCTGTTCGTTATAATTGTACTCTTTTCCTTAATGATTTCTCAAGAATTAATAAAGTCTGTGTGAAGTGGCTAGCTCAAACCTCCAGTTCTTACGGCGAAACAACACAAATGTGTTTAGATTGAAATGTTTTAGAGGCAAACAATTAGTATTTGTTACGTCGAGGTTACATTTCTCTAAAGGGCAGGGGGGGTCCAGGCGCAGATAAAACATGCCTGTAATTCAGATTCCTGTGGCTCCCTTGCAAAAAGAATGTATGATTAGCATTTATCCTGCTGATGGGCCGATGTGAACGAAGAGCTTTTGAGTTGTGTGTGAAAACCTGATTGATAAAAAAGTGTAAAGTAATATAGATTTTAAACAAACAAACAGATGTCATTACTGAAAGGTAATGACAGTGTGTTATAATCATCAGATTAACAGTATGTTGTTTCTCATGTCAGCACTTCTCTGTTAATTGTCACTGATTAGCTAACACTCCCCTCTCCTTGCCTCCTTCATACCTTCTGTCCTCCTCTGTCTGTCCTCCTGCCCTCTTGCACTCTGTTCTTTGTACAACACCACAGAGGAAATGTTGATTTTAATCACTTGGCATAATTAATTACCATCCTCTCTTGTTAAGAAAATAAAAGCCTCACAGCCACAAAGTAATTGGCTGCGATGTAATTTGTGGTTTACTGTAGGCGAGTGTTGAAGACTGTGTGCACGTGTGTGCGTGTGGATGAGGATGTGGTATGTTGGCGTGTGCTTCTCTGTGAAAAGGCGGACTGTGTGTGTAGATGTTCAGTGCAATTTTTATTTTATTTTTTTGTGGGTATAACAGTTTGCATTCAGTGATGGATTTGAGATATTTAGATTGCATTCGAAGCGTTTTAAAGGTAGTTCACATTCCATTTCTGTTTCCAACTGACCTCCATTTCCAAAGGGTCCTGAGCTTCAGTTTTACTCATCATTCGTCTCTCCGTCTCCCATCATAAAGCGCCTCACTACACCTCTAACTATGCTTCTGCTGTGCTGCCACTTATTTGCATGTTCTGTTAGATGTTAAAGAAAAAAATGTGTTTACCTGCACTGCTGTCAGAGAATAAATGGTGGTATGAAATACTTTACTAATGGAGATTATCATACCAATTGATAATTAACACTGAAAGTAAAATGGAGTATAAAGCCATATCTTTATACATTTACTTCAACCCTCCATCTTGTTTTTATTTTTCTTAACTTTCAAACTGTTTAAGAGCTAACTCTGTTATTGTTTGCTCGCCAAAAAAGTACCTCTATGGTAGGAAGCGGTCGAGCATATGGATGATTAGAATAGAATTAGGAGTGTATTTCTATGACATCTTGACAAAATGAATGATTCAAGTATAGTATAGCTCATATTTTTAACCTCCCGGTGGAATTTGTTTGTGATTCCTTCTTTTCCCTGACCATCAAGGATACAAGTTTCAGAATCATCATAACCGCTTCTCTCATTTAGTCTGCCAAACTGTCATACCAACTTCTTCATGAACAACTTATTCTGGAGGAAAAAGGGCCTTGAATAATTCCAGCTAAAGACCAGTCCAACAAAATGTATGAGCAACAGGGTGGATATTTAAAGCTACTGTGAGGCATTGATAGCTAGCAGAAACTGAAATGATTCCTGCTGCCGCTCAGCGGTCTACAAAAGCGAAGAAAGGGTGTCAGATAATGTGATTAACAGCAGGCTGCTGACACAGGCTTTATCGACGTTTCCCATAGATTCACAAAGGGGATGATACTTTAGAAGTACGATGAGACTTTTATTCATAAATATGTGACAAAATCATCATTTGCCAAAAATGTGTCACAGGAGCTTTAATATGAGCTAATTGCTGAATTGATTAAAGTCTCTATTTCTAAATGATAAATTCAGAAATCTTAATTTGTAGGTAAATCTTAATAAGTTTGCTGTATAGCCATTCAAGCAGTTATATGTTGTGTGAAAACAGATGTGTGTGTTCCTCCATTCGTTGCCAAAGAACTAGATTATTAGCTTTATTCACTTTTCAGTACACAATGTGCTCCATTATGAAAAGAACTGCAGCCTTCTATTGTGGTTTCTTGGCTTATACCTCCGGAGTAAGTTTCATTTAAAGGGCAGTTTAATTCAGAGGTAGACAACAATTCCTTAGAGTGAAAGAAAGGAACTCCAATCCACAGAGTTTAAGCTTTTGTGCCCGCATTTTGTGTAGTGAATTACACGTTTTCTAACAGGATGCCAGAAAAGGGTATTATATAGAAGACAATATGACGCAGCATCATGTGTGAAAATGATTGTGTTCTCCTTCTGCGTCTTGATTAAGCTCTTTATTACATTAAAATGTACAGGAATGTCACAGTATTGTACATAACTGTTGATCCTTTCCAAATAATTGTATAATCTGTGCATTTTTCAGTGATATTGTTGATAGGACAGCTGATTTTTTTTCAAGCTCAAATATAAGACAAGTGGTGTTGCAAATGGTGATGAGAAAGAAGGTTGAAAAAGAGTCGAGTATTTACAGGTTTATTCACATCCAGTTTCTGTACACAGACCTTTACAGTGATGAAATATCACCAGGCTTTACATGGATATCCAGTCACATAAATTTGGTCACACCACGAAAGCTGAAACTGTGTTTTATGAGCCTGACTGCGAGTGATATATATGCTTGTGTGTGTGTGTCAAATATCTGTCCGTGTGTGCGTGTGTGTGTGTGTGTGTGTGTGTGTGCGCGTGTGTGTGTGTGATGGGGCCTGTCTTTGCAGCAGCCTTGCCTTGGCAGGTTGTAGTTTTCCCCTCAGAAATCAGCCGCTCTCTGAACTGTAAAATCACACTAGAAGCCAACCTTTGAGAGGAAAATTAATTACTTTCCCTCCGCCTCTGCCTCCCTCATTTTGTTCCACATTAACTCTCCCTCATCCCTTTCACTCGCCTTTCGAACACTCTCTTTCTTTATTTCTCTTTTTCTCGCAATAGTTTTGAATAAGTTTTCAGGGAAAAATGCCCTTACCCAAGAAACCTCCCTCCTTTCTTCAAAGTCTAAAGCTGTTGATACAAGTGTAGATGGAGTTTTTTGGGATTGCTCTCTTCATTTTTGGTCCTGTTTTGACTGAATCCCTCACCCACAAACTCTTCGGCAATCATTGGGTCATCAAGTTTTGCCATCTCGATCGAGAGCGTGATTCATTCCAAACCTGAAAGCTGCTCTCCTTGTTCTTTTTGCAGTGAAAGTGGCCAAGATAATAGATTGCCGCAATCCACTTCGAAGTCAGTGACGCTGTCATTTCTCATTATATTTATTCACAACAAAGGAATTTGAAAGAAAGAGATACTCTCGCCTGATGATTCTGTTTTTCCCCTGAGCACCCCTGGTGCTCCCTGACCTATACCTATCTTTAACATCAACACCTTCACTGCAGGACTCCTAATTCTTTTGTGTGTGATTGTTTCTGCCTTTCCTCTCAGGTTCAGATTGAAGATGTTGAGAACGAGGTAAAGCGATACGCCCTCTTCCAGGAGCTGCTGGAAACTGCACAAAATTGGGAGGACCTTCAGCCGCTCATTCTCCTTCTCCAAGCCTGGCCGCCCATGATGAAGGAGGAAGTGTAAGACAAATGTTGATAATCCAGATTATTTCAGGTTCATATGGATACCTTGGTAATTTCAGATATTAAGATAAATCCTTTGGTTGCCAAAGTCAGAAAAAGACTAAAACCATTCTAATGCCCGTAGTTATTAAATACATCCAGCTGCAGGTTAGTTTATCTTAGACTGGAAACAGAGAGAAACTCATTAGCATGTCTTTGCCTAAAGATACCAAAAAATTTCAAGATAGAATATAATTTCAAAAATTAAACGTTTTTTGAAATTAGGCGTCAAACAATAACTTGTGCTTGACTTATTCCTACCTTTGAAGAGCCTAATCTCTCACAGATTCTGCATGAAAATGCAGAATGTCTTGGCATTACACCAGATTATCATTTTGGAAGTGTTCTGGTTTTTGTTGGTAGAAGAAAGACGTTGCTTGCTGATGTTTCAGCTGGGAACTGCTCTACTGGAGGTTGGAAAACTTGTAAGAAGAGCAAAAAAGTTGAACCCATCAGTTATCATCACACAACTTTGATTCATGTCTTTTTGCAGAAATCTACATAAAAGTGCAGTTAACAGTTCTCATTGGACTCGAACTCTCTGTTTGACTGTGAACATGGCAACACAATGGAAAGATACATCTTTTGTCATAATTGCTGGAAACACTGGAGGCTTCTAGTGGCTTTATCTTCATTCCAAAGCTGATAGGCTCCAAGCTCAGAAGAGCCTGGCTAGGTAACTACCTGCAGTTTTTAATCTAAAATGCTTTACCACTCAGTGGTTGTAGCTTTAGACTTCACTAATAGACCTGATGATTTTACAAATCTTCATCAAACTCTCTTCCTTAAAGTCAGCTCAATCACAATATTCCATAGGCAGGTTTTTGGAGATGAATTTATCTTACTGTTTTATATTCTGTGTAGAATACCAACCTGTAGTCAATTTACTTTTGTCTGAATAACCCTCGGCCTCTTCTAAGAAAGCATTGGTACCATCTTGGCATCTTTAATGAATGTCTGTAATAGATCAATTCTTTGAATGAGAAATCATAAATGGACAATAGTTCTTTAATGGCTCAGGTACATTTATTGCAGATAGACTTTTAGAGTCTTTACAAAGCTTCAGGCTCTGTGCTGCTTGTATCAGCCTGCGTGTTATGAACCACAGCAAGTGTTGTCTTTATTATCGATTAGTACCTAATGATGTGATTGCTCTTCTGCTGCTCCATTGTTCTTGATTAAAAGTGAGCGATGCTCTGAGGGCCACCGAGACAATACAGGGTTATGTAGTTGAGATTTTCCTTCCAGCTCAATCAAATCAGACTTGCGTTTCAAACTGTTTCACTCTGCAATTTAAAGTGGAGTTGTTCTCCAGTAGTTGTTAGAAACTCACAAGGGCACTCACAAAGCTGTGTATAAGTCAGCTTTATAGACTCCGAGGAGTTTGTTCTTTTTTTAATGAACAAGATTTTATGTGTTGATTACCAATGCATCAGTTTTAAAGCCTGCACAACCTGCCTGATGGGATATCTGCTCTTTCAGTCTTAGCATTACCTCATGATCAGACTACACATTATGTTGTCTTTTCATATGATCACGCGCTCAGATAAGAGGTGCCACAGTCCTCAGTTAATCTGCATCTACAAGGAGGGACAGATAAAGATAAAGAGTTCAAGGATTGGAAATGACATCATTAATGGTGTCCCTTACCAGGTCGTGGTTAGTCTTTCTGTGTTTCTTGTTAGGCGCCTTTGATCAAATATATACTTTTAAAAAATGTATGGAACAGGATTGTTGGATAACATCCACTTTGTCAAAAATCTACCCCAGAAGCAGTGGTTACCAGTATTCAAGACATACTGTAGTTATACAGTAGTGAGCTACTAATGGGATTTCTATTATTACGTCATAAAGGGGCAACCGATTTCATTTCTGGCATTTTTATAACCAGCAGAAACACTCTCACAGTGGCTTTAACTTTTTAAAATAAGGGGTTAAAAATGAAATGAAACAAACCAGAATGAAGCGTGAAAATGTGCTCAAAGCTGTGTTTGTATCAGGCAGTAGAGTTGTTTTAAGCCGGCTTCTTCTCTGGCTTTTCTTCTGTTCAACTGAGAAGCAGGAGGAGACACAGGATTAGGTTTGTTGTTGCTTTGAGTTCACTCCTGGATTTCACAGACACTCCGCTGACTTTGTTGCATAAACAGCTGTAGTCAAAGCATCATTGCTGGGACGGCCGGCTATAATCAGTTCTTTTAACTGCACACTGAGCTGCTGTGTCGTATAACGGATTAAACGCAGGCATAATACTGAGAACAAAGTTGCCTTCTGATTATGGATTTTGTTTTTTTCTTTTCTCTCTTTAGTCATCCTCATTTAAATTTCTCAAGTTAATTTGCTGCAGCATGCATAAAGACGTGAACTGCAGAACGCTGTTATGTGCTCTTTGAAGAAAAAGCCTGAAAATGTAGTTCTGATCTGTACCCATTGTGCGTTTCACATCGCACGCAGTCATAATTTGGTATACAAAACTCAGACTAACTTAACCTTCAAATGCATCATTGAAGATGTTCTGTCAAGACTTGAGGTAGTTACCTCTCTGTGTGCAAGACACAAAGTTAACCTTCTGTCTCAGTGTGTGGATCATTATTAAATCCTTGTTGCGATGGAGGGGTGACTGTGAGTCTGCGTGCAGAGTTGGTTCTGTTCAAGGGTACTAGCGGCTGTTTTGGATATTGAGGTGCAATCTGAATAAGCTTATCCTTAAGTCGGCCCTCAAAACTGAGTCATGATTCAAAGTAGGAAAGGTGGCTGGCTGTGACTCACACTGACAGCTTTGGCGAGAGCAACGACACCCCTCAGCCTCCCCTGGTAAGAAAGGAGCAGCACCGTGCCAGCGGCGCAAGTGGGCTCTGTTTGCCTTCATGAATGCATCATGGGAAGGTAAAGCAGCTTGTCCAGACAAGACACCCGGGTAGCTGGAAGGAGAGCTGCCTTTTCTACTGACAGGCACACACAGGGGCCCTGCTGTCTCCTAACATCTTTGCTAGCCTGTTTTTATTGCTTGCTAGCTTTTGCTTTTTGCAGATAAACAGAAATATAAATGTTCATCCACCTTTAATTATTTAAATGAAACACAGAAAACATTTTGGATCAGGTACCCCTTGCTCATCTCCTCCTCTTCCTTGTCTGCCTGTTCATTATTTAATAAACTGCCTGTCTTGTTAATTACAAAGCTCACTTGCTGTTCTGCATGTCTGACAGTGTGTTTGCTAACGTCTACTCTCCCTACTCTACTCAATACGTCACAGGAATTTATTTATCGCTACACTAAGACTAAAAAATATGATTTGATTTCCGTCTTGAGCTTTGCGCAGATATAATGAGACCTTAACTTGGCACTAACCACTGTATCCACCAAAGCCACAAGCATTAGCACTTTAGAAGCCTCTTGTATAGCACTGACTCTTGCCATGCTAATTATAAAAAACTAATAAAATTAATGATTTCAACAGGACCCATCCGTCAGTCAAGATCTAATTAACAGATAATGAGTCGTTCTTGGTTCCCATCTTTTTTTTATATATGTTAATAAAGATCCATGAAGGTCGTATCGCTGTACTTTTGCTGGCATTTGCAGGCCTTGGTAGATGTTAATCGGTCACCCTGGAGGCATTAGCTCACAGGGTCTTGCAGACCTCATGAAGGCACATGTCAACATAGTGATGTCTCTCAGTGGCAGCTGTCCCTTGGTGTTTACACACAGAGGGAGAGAGAGAGAGAGAGATAATGTTGGTGTTTAATATTTACGACTGAAGGTGTGGGCAAACATCTTTTCCCTCCGCTTAGTGCACAAGTCAAAGCCAGTACTATTTTGATCATCTGCAAACCTCTTGATATTACTGCTTGCTCTCTACTGTAGGGAGGCTATTTTTCTAATTTGGTGGTTGCATTTATATTATTCACGATGGAAATTTATTCTTAGAAATTCATGAATATCATCCCTTTAGTTATACATGTTGTAATGTTGTTCTATTGTACCTTCCTGACAACTTATGTTGTCCTAATCACAATAATTGTTGACGCAGGTAAAGCTCAGCAGAGGATTACACAACAAGCATGCATTTATACATATTCACACACCCCTCTTGCTTTTCGCTCTTTCTCCAGGGCAGAGTCGGAGCTTAACCCCTGGGTGCTGCTGACCTCAGCCTGGCTGACTTGCTGCCAGGGGCCAGAGGTCAGATTAGATCTGGGTCAGCAGGTTGTCAGCATGGTGCGATCCCTCTACAACACCAAACACAAGCTCCCTGTGCAGGTAAACAACAATAATAATAACTACAATAACTGCCGGTTTTGTACTTTCTCTTTGCTGTCATCTGAGGTCGGTCAATTTGATGCCCACTTATCATGTTTTTATAAATTCTATAGCTCTAACTTGTAGACAGAGTATGTTTACACTGTGGTATTGCAACAGGACTGAGCACCACGTTACAATACGGTAAAGACTTTAAAATGTATATTTTGAACCAAAGTCAAATCAGGTTTCAACACAATGTTATATTCATCTGCTATCCTGAGCTATATGAAAAGAATGGAGGAGGCTTGTTTTGTATTCAGTGTAACCTCGCTGCAGTATCTTTCTTTCACACTGTATTAATACAGGAGCCTTAAGCTATTAAGGCTGTAACCTGAAGCCACATGTTAGCATCAGCTCAATGCTCTCTGCAATGCACTGTGCTCTAGCCGCACTTTGATATCTGATGGTTCCTTATGCTATTCATGCCCTGCTGAGCACCATGGTAGTGGTAAGCCTAATGCCTTTCTGTACGTCTTGCGCCAGCTGACTGTGATATTAGTTTAAAGCTAATGCTATTCAGTGTGAATAGCATAGTGTCTGCCTGGCTGTGTAATATTAGTGTAGGAAGGGGGAGGGAGGGGTAGAAGGAGGCCTTTTACTCTGTTCTGAACAGTTTTAATATGAATCTGCTGGAATGAAACCGCCAGAGCATGGGGGAGTCAGATTGCATTGTGATATCCATATATTCCCGGAGAGGACTGCAAAAGGACTGTATGTGTTTGTATGTGTGTATGTTTATGTGTCGACCTTTTAAAAAGTATTATGTTCCTGTGTGTTTGTACAGTATATGCACATCGATTAACCCTCAGTGTTCCTTGCCTACTCTCTCCCCTCTGTCTCCTGGACTCCCCCTTTATTCTCTCTTGCTCAAGTTTTTCCTGTCTTCTGATTACCTGACTCCAGTTTTCTTCCACTTTTTTCATCCACACATCTATCCATTCATCAACAATGTTCTTCTCCTCTTCCTCTCCAGTGTATCAGACACATAACCACCCTGCTGCTCCAAAGCCAGCCTGGCCTCCAGCAGCCTGCACTCAAACTGATGGCAGAGAGCCGTGATGAGCAACTGCTGCAGCTGACTCTGGATCAGATCAACTGCATGAACGCAGTAAGTGTCATTGTGACCATCTACATAGTCTTTATTTTTAAATCTGACCAAGTCCAATCTACTGAATGGCTGCAGCTAGAATGACGATATTCTGTCATGAGAACTTTTCTTTAAAACTGAAAAATACACGACACCACTGAATTCAAGGCGATGTCTTTAGCACTGCTTTTATCAAAAAAAAATCTGTCCAACAAATTGTTTTCAGTGATACATGATGTACATACATATTTGTTGATCAGTAGCTCAAATAATGAATTCTTCTTTCTTTTTTTTTATTCAGTTGACCGAGTCATTTAGTTTCTAATTTCAAAACCTGGTTGTTGTTTTGTTTTTTTTTGTTTTTTAAAGACCACTGAAAATAACCATTATATTTGTATTTGTCTGTTGATCAACATCTCGAGATGTATGAATGATTATTTATTTATTTTTCCTCATTTTTGTATTTCCATTACCACATAAATGTACATTTCAGCTTAAAAGAGAAAGTGCAGTCTTTACAAGATGTTCAAGTTTGCCTTTTCCTGAAAATAATTGTACAGTACAACGTTATAGACTTATCCTCTCAACTTAAACAATGCAGATTTGCATACAATTAATCTTTCAGATTTGCGATTGTTATTTTCAAGATCCAATGAAGGCTATCTTGATTCTGTTATTCCTCCATTATTATAGATACTGACAGTTACCGTTTTGATCTCGGAGCTAGCCTGTGAGTTAGCATCTCATGTTGGCTAACCATTTTAATTCTTATGAACTTTTAATGAAGAAAGTTGAAAATCTGTACTCAAATAGCACTAAGCTAGCTGTGTCAATGTTTTTTTCCGTAAAATAACAGTTTAAAGGGGCCATATTATGCCCTTTTTGGGATTTATATATCTAATTTATGTGCCTACTAAAGCACGTTCAGAAAAAGTGGCTGTTTTCATGTACCGTCGCTCGATGCAGCGTCTCTCATCTGTCTGCGTTTGCAAGCTCTGAATCTCCCCTGATAGGGGTTCCCGCATGGGCCTAGCCTGATCTGATTGGTCGGCTGTTGGTTGGCTCTGTTGTAATTGGTCAGATGCTCAGCAGGGATGTCACATGGGCATGCAGCACGAGCTTGGTCTTGCTTGGATCAGTGATCTCACACTGGCACGATGTGACACTGGCAAATGTTATTCAGGGGGGCTCGGACCGAGCGTTACATGCAGCTACTGCTAACATGAGGACGTAGGAGAAGACACGTTTCCGCAGACTTTGAATTTGTGCACATCAATGTGACTACTCATGCCCCTGGAAAACACACTAAAGAACATATAAAACCAGAAAAAGCTGAATATGGGACCTTTAAGACAATATGGGACCTTTAAGACAATATGGGACCTTTAAGACAATAATTACACGTTCATGACGTGTAATTATTGTCCAAAAATAAATAACATTTTCACTATATTTAGATGATGTAGTTCCCTCGAAGAATCCAAACAGTCAAACAAGCCAATTTTCATGCACTCACTAACTGTCCTCCGTTTTTGGAAAGCCACAATCAGATAAGAGAGTAATAGTTTTGGACTGTGTGGGCCTCTCTCCACTGTTTTCCAATCAGATAAGCAGAAGTCACAAAGTAGGGCCTCTCAGACCCAGCAGACCTTCTCTTTGTTCCCAGATCAGATAAGAGAAAGCCTCTCTATTAAGCGACAGAGCCCCCATTAAATGAAACATTCAAGCTCCTATATCTGTACACCTGAGCATCACGGTGCTTATATCCCACAGAGAACAGAGAGCCAGGCTGAGGGAGGTAAAGGGGGTGAGAAAAGTGATGTTTGATTTAGATGCAGAAGGAGGGAATCAAATGGAGAGGTGGGGGGATGTGTTTTGAGTGAGATAAATAGAATGGGGGGAGGGGTGACAAAATGGCATTGCAAATGTATCAAAATGTAAAGTTGGAGAGGCGAAGACAGAGGTAAAAAGGACAGAGCAGGGTGTACAGTCCGGATAAAGAAGGGATGGATATGGAATAAAGATAAATCAGGGAGAGAATGAAGGGGGAGGGTGTATAAATGGAGGTAGTGTGTCACACTGCTTTGAGGAATAATCTCGCCTCTGAATGTACAGGAGGGCATGTTCAGAGCAACGTCGCACGGTGTTCATCTAGAGATAACATCGGCAAAGACAGAGAGCAATTGTCTTACATTTTATACATCTGATAATGCATGAGTGTGTATCTGTTCTTTTTAGTGTGTGTGTGTGTGTGCATCTCGCTTTGTCTCTAAGAGTATTCATACCATGTTTGTGTCTGTAGATTTTTATCTTTAAGCTCAGTCTTTCTAAATGATTTAATGAAAATCCAATTGTTTTTTTTTGTTTTTGTTTAAATGAGCAGTTTAGAAAACCCCATCTAAAAGATACAGAGAAATCAAAATAAAAACTAAATTAATAACAAGCTAAAAAGGACATTGTTTGTTGGGTAATTTTGAATATAAGAAATGTAATCATCCGAACATCACCTGCGCTCTGTCATTGGCGAAGGGAACTACACCAGCTCCCCACCCAGAAACGTCATGGCAAAACCAAAACAAAAGCACAACAAATCTAAATACAGGCAGAGGACATGGTCTCTGCAGACAGTCACCACCACCACAAGTTTGGCAGCCCATATTGTGAGGATTGTACAGCATTACATTTGCATAGATTGATTCTTTGTTTTTTTTAGGTTAAAGCTACTGGCTCAGGCTTCTAAGAACCTGAAATGTTACATTTCAGGCACTAGCATGCCTTTAGGTTCTTTGTGTTCTATCACATCCACAGAGAGTGGTTCAGTTTATTAGGACTTGAACTGATGACTCTCTGGTTCCCAACCCAAATGCTAGTTTGGTCCGGAGGTGTGCCAGGTCTCTTCCTGAGTACCGTCGGAGGTGCCCTTGAGCAAGACACTAAACCCCCACCAGTTCAGGAGCGTTCCCTGTGGGTAGCCCCACACTAACATCTCTCCATTAATGCATAGGTCATGTTTGTGCATGTGTATATTTCGGGTCTCTATTTGTGAATTCCATGCCTCTCAGTAACAGAGTTTAAAACTTGAAATTCTCCTTTGGAATTAATAAAGTATATAGAAATAATTTAAATTAAAATGAAAGCTACTTAAAGAAGTGATTAGCTGGTTATGAAACAGAAACAAATTGAAAGACTCACAGAAGCTTTAACTTTTAAATGTTTGTTTGCCCTTTGTCTCTTTTTTTAACTCCAACATACTGGGGAAAAAATATAATGAAGTTTGCCCCTTCATTTAAATATTTTCCTTTTCTTGTCTTAATTAATTAAACTTAAGTTGATCTCAAACACAATGCACAATATTTATCAGCTCTGCAGAGCACAGTTCTGTTGATTAACTATGTGAATAACACATGCCAGTCTTAGTGATTGACAGGCCTTATCTTCAAGCACTACCCAACAGTTGTTTGTTTCCTGGTATCTATTGTCACAGATTAGGTTGCACATTGTTTCCCCAGTATCAGTAGTCTCTCCCCCCCCCCCCCCCCCCCCCCCTCCCCAATTTAAGAAAGGGGTACCCCTGAGATCACAAAAGAAAACAAAAAAGATTGATTCATAAGATTAATTTTTAATTAGTATGGTGATATAGCAAACCACTTGACACATGAAGTAAATGAGAAAAAGTAATTTGTTTGCCTGCAGTTTGAGATATCCTTTCACTTTGCTCGCCTCGCTGTGGAGGAGACCACAGTGGTCGTAGTGAAACAGACTGCGGGAGAAAATAAAGAAAAGAGTGTGAATACAGAATATGAGTTGAAGAGAAGACAAAGAAGTAGTACAGTGAATGAAACATTGCATTGTTCTTAGTAATGTAGGCAATCTCATTGCAGGTGTTCAGGCTTTTATTTGAATGTATTATTGTATTATGTATTATTCCCACTATTCCTTAAAATCCCACCCTTCATTTCTTCTTTACATTTCTTTTCCACTACTTGCTTCTCTCTGCTCTGCCCCTCCGACTGAAGATGTATGGATCATGCAGGAGCAGAGGAGAGCAGGGAGCCAAGGGTTACCAACAGTCTGACTAATGGACGACAGAGACAAGGGGCTGATAAGAGCTGTTTTCCCAATATGAATGAGCTGTCAGTGTAACATACAGCACTTAAACACAAAGACAGCTAGCTACAGCACACACCACATTTTGCCTCCACATAGTCTTCTAGTAGACATTGTGCCTTAAAACTTATATTTATCTTAAAAAAAATATTTTCTGTCTGATTATGGTTTGTTGAAAGCTGTACGAGAGGATGTTAATGGAATCCTGGTATTTTCGTGGCTGTCTTTGTGTCTGTTAATTTGTGCTTTTTATTGAACAGTCAAATTTCCAAACCATGCAAGCGCACTTGAGTCTGTGTCACCGTAGGGCAGCGCCATCATTGACTAAATGTTTATATTGGTTAAAAAAAATAAATAGCAGATTTACCAGCAACAATAATATCTGTCATTTAAAAAACAACATTTGCTTTATTTCAGAAGTAAGTCAATAAAAGCAGACTTCTCATTTATGGCTGTGACTTGTATTTTTTTCATTTAACGGTACATTTTATGGCTAGCTGTGGGCTAACTAAGCTAACGTTGCTTCCATGAATTTCTTGAAACACTTGTGCTTCAAGCTGTTTTAAAATGAAAACCCTGTAAAAGGAATATTAAATGTGCACTCGAAGGTTACATGTTTGATGTTGTGCTAATAGCCTGAGGCTAAAGCTACATGTTCTATGCAAAAGAAAGCATCCTAACCTGTTGATGGTGCACGCAGAACATAAAAAGAGCAGCATTGTTCTTACATAGCGGTTTTGAGAGAAGTAGGAACAAGTAATGTACTTATGATGAGAATAAATCTTAGATCAGACTGCTGACTTTGTTCATAAGTAAGTGTTTTCCTGGTCAGCTCACATAAATACTTAAGCATTAAAAGCACAGAGCTTGACTTGAGACATAAGAAAAAGGCTTTTAGGGTTTGTTTGGGTTTTTTTGATAAAAATCATGTCAGATTTAATAGGTCGTTTTGCCCCACGCAAAACTGCCTCATGGCTTCTCTAAAGTCTCAAACATCTTGTCCATATGCGTTTGAGTAAAATTAGAGGTGTTGATGTGCATGTGTGTGTCAGAGAATTTGATTGAGTGATTATATGTCTAATTGCTTGTTTAAGCAGGCTTGTTTACAGCTTTTTGTCCATATTGGACCTGTTAATCTAGCTGTATTTGTTGGCAGCTCAGTGGGTTGATCCCTGATCACTGAATGTGTGTGTTTGTGCGTCTGTGTTTTCTCATGTGCGTCACAACCCACATATTATTTTCATTTTTTATTTTTTTTTATTTCTTGGCTTCACAGTCTCTTCTTCTGTCACTTTCAATCATGTCGTGCTGTAAGCAAAGGCGGTTTGGAGCTCGGTGAGTGTGTGTGCACACTCGGCTTGATGCACCGCCAAAGCCTAGGGACAGCTAGGATGGAGGGATGGGAAGCAGAGCCTGAGGGAAGGAGAGAAGTAGGATGAGAGAAGTAGGGAAGCAGATAGTTGTGTGTTGTCTGGCATTCCAAAGGAGCTTTATGATTTAAATGATAAAAGAAGGCCAGGCTATGCATTATGTATTCAGCATTGTACGTGTACGGTAATTCCAATTAAGTCCTCAGCCTGGTTTCGCTCAGGGAGGGAGAGAAGGCGGAGGAAGGTGCATACAGGAAATGAGAGACATGTGTAACAAGACTTAAAAACAGAGAAAAATTGACCAAAATAATCAGAAAACATTTAGCGTCCAGTGAAAACAAGCATTAAAGACAACATTGGCTGTCTTTCACAGGGTGAGACACCAACAAATGAGAAGGTGATAACAAGAGCGAGAGGGGGGTTGGACATCTTATTGTTGAAGTTTGATGTGTCAGTTCTCTTGTCATGCTGAGGGTTTGTTCATTCACTCAAGGCGCACGCCAGCTGCCAACACAAACACACAAACAAACACTAGACAGACAGAGGAGGCCTTTTGTTTTTGCTTCACTGAAGAGGCAGACAAAGTGCTGTTTGAACCTAAGGAGAAAATTTGGACAGGCTTTTAACACGACACAGACAAACACATTCTCATACGGAGGACTGGTATTCATGTTTTCTACGCTATTAGCCTCTAACAAGAAAAGGAAAGATACGATGGATGTTTTCTTTGCATGTTTTTTTTTTTTTTTTTTTTACGTTTTGTAAAGATTTGTCCTTATTGTTTGTAATGACATGTAAATAATGTTTTGAGCCTAAAAATTAAGACTTAGGGGATCATTACATGAGAAAGGAGGCAGTACAGATACAACAGTATGTGAGAGGATTGTTGGCTGTGAGAGTCTACTGGTAATGATGACATGATGAAGGGAATGCTGGGATTGTGGAGCAGTTCCACTGCAGATGTCATATCTAATCTGTGATATTAAAAATACTGAAAACAACTAACACATACATTTGAAATGTGCAATTCTCTGCTCTGCAGTTTGTATAGGTTCAGTCATGATTGTATCACTCAACTTAAACATACAAAACTTTTAAAAGCAAATGCTGCTGTACAAAAAGAATAGTTATTTCTTTGCTTTTTTCCTCACATTTATTCAAGAATATCAGTACCGCATGATATTTAGAGTAGCTTTAGCTTAGCATAGCATAGCTTAAATACCAGAAGCAGGGGGAAACGGCTAATCTTGTCTGACGGCCAAAATAAGCTAATTGTCTCCTGCCTGTAGCTGCATTTCTTGTGTATTATAGAAGTGCTATTTATCTCTCTATCTGAATCTCTGAAGGAAAGCACATTATGTTTTCCAAAATGTCTTCTCATTCCTCTGTAAACACCATCCATTGCACTGCAACAGGAGATACAGTAATGCAAAATCAAGCAGAAAAATCAGCAGAAATTAACCATAGTGAAAGTACAAAGAAAGTACCGCAAATTATAGAAGGAAAGTTGTAAGGGATCCTGCAATTGCAACTCTAGTGCGACTTTGGTGAGAAGATTCTTATATGTGAGGCAGTATTAGGTGCTAATGATTACTTTTTCATTTAAAACTTTATCGGCCACCAAAATCTGCAGATTAAAAGTAGGTGGGAGCTTTTGATGGACAGCATCACTTTAAAAATGACAGAGCTGTTTGAGTTGTGAAAAGGACATAAAGTTATCTGCTCCGCTCTGATATCAAGATTCCCCTCCATCCCTCTGTCTCTCTGCTGCTCGTTCATATCTATTTTCAGCCCAACTGTCAATCGGACCGACTCCAAGACTCAAATCTGCTGTCTCTCTCTACACCGTCCCACAGTAATAGCCTGGGAAGTGTGCATGCATGTGTGTCAGAGGACTAGTCCTGTCTTTTTTTTAAATAATGGACTGGGAAGGAAATGTTTGTTTTTCTACATCATATAAGTGGATTTTCTGCTTGTGTTCGAACATGTAGATAATTCTTAATATTTTAAGTTATAATCTTTCCCTTTCAAATGTCAGCGATACTATGCCTCACAGGATGTGAAAATGTATATGTGCTGTTACTTTCCAAACTGGTTGCCTCTGCAGCAGCCTGTTTGGTGTGACATCTGAATCACCCACAGCATTGATACCAGCATTTCCCCTTCCTTTGGGTTTATTGCCTCTTGTGGCTTGATTTATACCATCAGTGTAGAGCTGCAGCTATCGAATATTTTAGTAATCGAGTATTCTATCGAATATCCCGTTGATTAATCGAGTAATCGAATAAATCATACTTTTGCTTAATTAAGGTTTAACTCGTCTTGGGTCGTCCCTACAAACCTGCTTCTTTGCAGTTACCATAGAAATGCCTGCTTGCTACAGCCAACCACCTCTGCTCTACAGCTGCTGACGATGCTCACCATATTACTGACAGGGTCCCAAATTCACTTTCTGATTCATTGGTCAAGGCGGCAGGTAGATGAAAAATACAGGCCAAACACGTTTTAATGGCTGAAGTAGCAAATACTGTTTTGTGTAGCCTACACATCTGTTACAGTACATTTAATTGAGAAAGCATTATGTTCTGTTGAATCAATCACAGAATCAATCATTATGTCAGATAAGGAAATTGAGAAACTTTAAATCTATATTTGCTAAATTATTATTCCACAAACAAGTTCTGTCTTGATTTAGCTTTGAAGACATCAGACATTTCATATTATCAGCCTGTATGTTGTTAAAAGTGTATCTCTGTCTGCTCCTGTAGCGCGCTCACAGACTACAGAGACCATAGACATACAGTATGTCTATGACAGAGACTGTGAGAGGACGTTGCTATCGTTATGTTAGCTGCAAACACGGAGAGAGTGAAAGAAAAGCCGACCGTTTGACCGGATCACGTGTTCCCGACTGGGTCGTATGGATCACGGATCAACTGTGTGCTGACTAAAAGTTAAAAGGGGCGCGCCGCGCTCGCGTGTGCGTGTTAGCGCTAAAGTGTCTGTGTGTAAGAGAGAGGAGCAGGTAGGTGCAGCTACATTAAACGTGTTTTATACTCATACCAAAGTTTTGATGACGCAAAAAAAAAACAAAAAAAAACTTAACGAAGCCTCGAGGCAGCGAAAATTCCTCGATGAATTTTTGTAATCGAATTATTCGAGTTATTCGAGGAATCGTTTCAGCTCTACGTCAGTGTGTTTGTAGATGTCAGAAAATACAACACACAGTAGTATTTTATCGTCAACAGTTGTACTGAATGATGATCAATGCTTATGCAGCTGCAGAAATGCCATTTAGCGATGCGCCGGTAGCACAGTAGCAGCGCATGCGTCCCCACGTATGGAGGCCACAGTCCTCACACAGGCGGCCCAGGTTCGACTCCGGCCTGTGGCCTCCTTCCGGCATGTCGATCCCCTCTCTCTCTCTCTCTCCCTGATTTCTGACACTATCTGCCGTCTCTCTCTCTCTCTCTCTCTCTCTCTCTCTCTCTCTCTCTAATAAAGGCAAAAGGCCAAAAACCTATATTTAAAAATAAAAATCCCATTTAGCACATGAGCCTTTGTTCAAGCTACAAACTAAAAGTTTGAAGGTAGAGTGTTGAGTTATTTTGAAGTGTCTCTTTTTGGTTCTCAGTGCACTTGCACTTAAAAATGGATGTATCTGATGCTATAAGTGCCTTGCTGTCTTTCTTCTCTCCACTTCAGTCTCGTTCTCTCCATCTTTCTCCATCATTTATTCTCAATACTCCTAATCCCTTCCCTTCTCTTTGCTCTTTCCATCCCTTTTTTTTCACATTAACCACATGACCTCCTCTGTTACCTCTGTCTAAGGCTTAAGTTTGTCTTTCTCTCTCTGGCCCTCTCACCCTCCTTTGGCTTTGTCATGATTCATCCGACCCCATCTCTCAATGGAAATGATGAATTGAATTATTAGACATGCATGACATACTGTATCTTTAATATTGCTATATGTCAAACCTCTGTCCATTGCTGCTAAAGCAAGCGTGAACTTTTATTGTATTTAAATGGTAAATGTGGAGAAAAGCAGAATCCCATTCTCTTTTTTTGATTTTCTCACATTACTGTAGTGGTAGCATGGTAGAACTTACTTTATGTGCAAAAAGAAAAATCCAAAAAGGACAGTGATATTGTCGTTTACCACCGTTGAACATCACCCAACTTTTATGTGAGATGTTCAGGTTCACAAATATCCATCAACCCGTGAGTTTTATGGCTTTAAGGATGAATTGTCCTTCAAGAAAGTGAAAATTGGAGCGAGCCCAGCACAAAGATGAAGGATTTTTAGTGTTCTAGAGAAATTCATCCGTATCTGCTCCCCTCCTCTACTACAGAATAAAAGACATGAGCTCCACATTCATAATTGATCCGCCTCAGCTCCAGAAATACCCTGACAGAGATTGGCTGTTGTGCCTGCTTACGTGCACATATTGCGTGTATGAGTGCACGCTTTATAATAATAGACGCAGCAAACAGGTAAGAGGATGCAGAGAGGAGATGGGCTGAGTCACACAAAGATACAGCCTTTTCAACCTCAGCACTCAGCCCAGCTTCCCCATGAACTGTGAACCACTCACTGCAGCCCCCAACTGCATTAAGCTCTTTGAATTTGCATGCAATTATTTTGACATGAAGTGTTGGAAGATTGGATTAAAATATTACGTAAAAGAGGCTGTTTGTGAACATGTGTTTGTGCTGCAAAGAGCTGCAGGGCGTGTGTGTGTGCGTGTTCGCGTGGAGTGGATGAAATGGGAACGGTGGTCAGCCACAGAGTCAATGAAGGATTTGACCTCATCAGGTTTCTTCAAGCGTGTAACATTGGCATCACTGAGTTTAGTCCAGATACTGCTGCTGCAGCCACAAAATCTTTGGTAAAGTTCCAAACCTATCACCCACTTTATTCTTTCATCAGTCAGGGAGGGTTAAAAATCTGTTATATACCACAAAACCATCACATGGACTTGTTATGCCTGGACTGTACTTTTAGTTATATTATTTAAAGAGACAAACTCATGGATCTACAATGAGCAAATAATGGCAGCGGTTTCAACAGGCAGAAACCTAAAGCAGAACCAGACTAATTGGAGTACACTCATCTGCCAAAAACTGCATGGACAGACACAAGGAGATAAAAAGTAAGGCAGATAGAGTAGAAGAACAGAGATCAATCTCAGATCTCAACTTTATTTGTCCCCCGAAGAGCTATTGATTGTGCGGCAAGACAGTCAAAGGACAACAGAACAAGAAAGTAAAAAGACTAAGGACAAAAGTACATAGCTAACACAATGAAAATGCACCCACATTTCCAGATACTTGTATGAATTGACGACTTTCGATGTCGTTCTGTTAATGGTAGTGTTCTGAGCAGGAAGCTTCTTGCACCTGAACTCTATAATCATGTACTTAATCTTAGACACATTCAATTGCAGGTATAGGCTCTGTCACACCATGCTGTAAAATCTTCTAAAAACAGGACCATAGTCATTTTCTTTAGCGTGAAAGAGGCTGACAATGGCAGAGTCATTGGAACATTTTAAAACAAGTCTATTGTGATGCAGGCTGTGACTGTTATCGGTGTAAAGAATGTAGAGCAGAGGAGACCAGACAGACTCCTGAGGTGAATCTTTATGAGATTACATTTCCACTGACAAAACAACATTTACCCTGACTCTCTGAGTTATGCATGTTACACTAGGTTAAACTTGAGGTTAACATTTTTCAAAAGCTTGTCAACTAAAATGTGAGGTTGCATTGTGTTACATGTGGATAAAAAAAATTCACCTAAATTAAACTAAATAAAATCCCTGCCTGTTTAAGAACCTTCGAGATGTCTGAATGTCAGGTTTAACAGAGTGGCAGTGGCATTGTCTAACCTCTCTGAGCTCTGTTAGCAAACTGCAGCATGAAACACTTCATCACTCAGGAGGTTAGAGAAGCATGTCTGAAATCATTGAAAACCATGTGATTATGTTTAGCAGCAGGGATAACTATAGACTGTTTCCAAAGCTTCGGCACACTCTGTTGACAGAGGCAGAGCTGAAAAATGAGATAAAATATAGGAGCACAAGAGATGAGCAGGTGACTGTTTATATTGTCAGGCCCAGGATTCTTTCTTGTTTTATGTCTTAAACACACATATCACAGCTGACATATCAAAGGGGGTGGGGCTCCTGACACATGAAGCGGCTTTCTGCTCTTCAGTGACATCTTTGAAATTTGGTGAGGCAAACTTCAGAGAAAACATACTGACCTCTTGTGCAACCACCTTAGGGCTCATTTTGCCCTTAAGGCCAACAATAGTTTTCATACCATCTCAAGCGGAACCTAAATTGTTGCTCCCGAAGTCTCTCTCTCTCTTTATAACTCCACTTTGTTCTAACAATTTCAAATCTCCCTTCCTTTTTCAGCTTCTAAATGATTGCCCTCCCTAAATGCATACCTTTTCCATCTTACGTAAAGACCCGTCGATAAATTCTCTTTCCCTCTTTGTTTGTTCAGCAAAATAGTTGACGTCAGGGAGGATTAAATCTGAAGTAGGCTGGCTGTGCTGGGGGTGAAGACATTGTAGGAGAAAGTCTCTGCTGTATTGGCTATGCTTCGGTATTGGGAACTCGGTCAGAGTTTCCTCAAAGTGAAATGCCATCCACAGTAGGAATATATCAAAAAATCCTTAAAAACAAAGCGTCAGGACAAGTAAGGTCCTCACCATCATGATTTAATTTCTCGGCTTCTGTATCCACTGTGAAAAATTACACACAAACGTGACTTCCCGCCAGTCTCAGCACGAGCATGGCGCTTCCCTCCTTAACAGTTGTCTCGAGGTTTTCTAGCCTCTGTGGGCAGTGGCCAGCTTTTCTGGGCTTCTTATTTAACTTAGATGTTAGAGTGAAAGGACCTTTGCCCACGACTTCATTTTCTGTGTGTGACCTTTGTTTACATTCTGACTACTCATTGAGGAGCTCAGTCTAATTAATGAGCAGAGTTTTGGCTGCACTTGCATGCAAAAATCTATTTATAGTCTATTTATAAAAGCGTTCATGGATTTCATCACGGCAAACTGCATTCAACCCTTTAATGGTTTCCACGCTAACTGTTGTCCTGCATACATACAGTCCAATCAAAGCCATCTTTATCTTAAGTCAATCAATCTTTATTTTGCGTAGTGCCAATTCATAACAAGTTTTATTTCGACACACTTTACAAAAAGCAGGTAGAAGATCTTACTCAAGTGGACAATTACAATCAGACTACAAACAGACATCAGAACATTGGTAAAACTTAAATTTGGTTCCACACCTACACATTCTACATTTTCTGAATCTGACCCACAGATGAACATGGCAACATTGCAGCAACAAAGATAATGTGATTTACTGACTTGTGTGTTTAATTGCATTTATACTAGCAGAAATATAGGCAATTTCAGCGATAGCAACTTTGATAATAACGATAATAGAGGTAAGATGATAGTAATTGTAGTACCTAGGTCAAGCAGGACAACAGAAAAGTTGATGATCGTTTGTAACCTGGCAAGGTTGCAACTTTACTTTGAATTCTGTCTGTTACGTCAGGCTTCAATTTAACAAGGTAAAAATAAACAATGATAAAGTACCTCTCTAAAAATGTTTATCACCACACATGTATTTACTCTTCTTCTTTCTTCTCGTTCCTCCTCCAGGAGACGGCCTCCTCCTGCGATGCTGAGCTCCTTTCTTTGCTCCTTGATGCCGGGCTCCTGGTGGGCTGCGTCTCCTCCCCCCTGTACTCCCTGCTCAGCTCCCACATGCTGTCCCACCAACAGGAGGGAGGCTGGGATGTTGAGAAAGCCGCCACCGAGCTGCTGGCGGCCGGCCATGCGCCTGAGGCCGGCTCCCTGCTGCTGGCTCACCGAGGAACCCACCATTCTCAATTCACCTTTAACTCTGCTTTGGCCGTGCTCAAGAAGTGGCTGTGAGGAATGATGGGAGAAATGAAGGGGAGGCGGATTGGACTGCAGCCGTTGTTGGCGGTGATAAAGCAGTTTAGGGAAGTAAGCTGTTAAAGTGTCAAGAGTGGAGTCGAATTAGATTGGATTAAGATCTGAAGAAATTAGCATGAGGCGAGAACAGAAGAAATATCAAGT
Source organism: Symphodus melops (assembly GCF_947650265.1). Classification (NCBI taxonomy): domain Eukaryota; kingdom Metazoa; phylum Chordata; class Actinopteri; order Labriformes; family Labridae; genus Symphodus; species Symphodus melops. The sequence goes on from NC_136691.1 coordinate 13,229,218, forward strand.
CGTAACATTTTGTACCATAATTGAGTTTCGGGTTAAACGTCAACAGCAGCTGCAGTGTCAGCCTTGAAGGTACAAGAGCGGATACCTTTAATACTGAAACATCTGCTCAATTTTAAACACACACACGAATAGACTAACACAAGCTCTGCCATCGCTCAGTCACGAACGAATATTCGGTCTGATTGGAAATGCTGCTTGCGTTTATTTGTGTGTTATTGTGTGATCGAGTAATTGAGCAGTAGCCGGGAAGCAGTGGGTGTATATTAGCCTATTGTTCCGTGACAGGTTTGCCTCTTTGACGTCCCAACGTTAAACACCCTGCCTCTGCTCCATTGTTTTCCCCCTAATAATGTCTAATTAATTCCTTCTAAATAAATTAGTCCTGCAGCTGCCCCACACTGTGTGTGCATGTGCGCGTGTGTGCATGCGCATGTTTGTGTGGTTGCACAGATATTGTATACGAGTTCCAAAACCAAGGTGATATAACGTAGAGCAAGATTAAATTGAGGAATAGACATGTTTTTTCTGCACGCAGTGAGGATGTCTATGCTGTTTTGCTTTATAAAGTACAAATTGAATTTAGTCCAAGCTTACAAATCTGATATAAATAAAGAATAATGGAAACGTATTAAAGTCTGTTCGTGCAATTTTTCGGCTGATAGCTGTGGATCTTTGTAATGAGAAGAATTAAAAAAAATGGTCCCATTAACATTTCAGTGGTTCAGTTTTATTCTGTTTAAACCTTCAGTTAAAATGTATTTTATTCCATTTAAGAATGTGGGTCTTAACATTGTCTTTATAATTAATTATATTTCATATTGTTTCAAGAAAATTATAGTCCTCTGTCCCAAACATGCAGCAGTATTTATCTCTCGTCCCTAAAAGCGCTTTCTCCGATGCTTTGTTTTGTAAATGCTTAGAATTTACCAATGCCGTTAAGAGCAGCGTTGGTAATTTTGGGGAGAAAAAAGCTAGCATGATTTGGAAAAGAGCATTACCTCTGTGCTCCGTCTGCACCCACCCCCTCTCCTCTGTGCTTCCTCAAAAACCACGACCCTCATTTACATGCACGAGCCCCAGAAACGGACCTCAGCTCATGCTTTGAGTGTGGGCTCATGCATGCTTGTGGTAGAGAACGAGAAGGGATTGTCCTTTAGATTTGAACAAAATGTAGCTCAATGGATTAGTGCAAAAAAAGTATGCAACACCATTTACTTTATACTTTATTTCAGACTCATAGGTCCTAATACAAAGCACATGAAATACAAATACAGGATAGAACAAATAATAAAAGAGAGATATATAAACCTCATTTCCCAGTTTGCCTCTGATTAAAATACAAAGAGACATTTACACCAACAATACTTAGTCTGGGCTGAGTGAGTGACGTAATATTTTCTGAATTATGTAATCAACACATTTATACACTGCTCAAAAAAGAAAGGGACCGCTTAAACAACACAATGTAATTCCAAGTCAATCACACTTCTGTGAAATCAAACTGTCCACTTAGGAAGTCACACTGATTGACAATCGATTTCACATGCTGTTGTGCAAATGGAATAGACAACAGGTGGAAATGATAGGCAATTAGCAAGACAACACCAATAAAGCAGTGGTTCTGCAGGCGGTGACCCCAGACCACTTCTCTGTTCCGATGCTTTCTGGCTGATGTTTTGGTCACTTTTGAAGGTCAGTGGTGCTTTCACTCTCGTGGTAAAATGAGTCTACAACCGACGCAAGTGGCTAGGTAGTGTAGCTCAGGTAGTGTAGCTCATCCAGGATGGCACATCAACGTGAGCTGTGGCACCTGTGTCTGTCAGCGTAGTGTCCAGAGCGTGGAGGCTCTACTAGGAGCTCTAAACAGCTCTGTCTTTACATTGTCTGTACATGTAAACGTTTTCGTGCTAGTATTTACAGCACTGACGCTGCACATCATCATCATCATCACTTAAGTCATTCCTGATAATGTGCCCCTGATATTTGACTTTATCCAGCACACTGAGGGCTTAATCAGAAATAAAAAATGGACAATTTTGCTTTTTGATCGGCTTTGGCTTATATTTATCATGACAACACTCTTTTTCCTGTTGTACTTAATGTCATGCTGCACTACATCAGCCGAAAGGCCAGCGCTATAAGGTGACAAGATTACTAAATCATCAGCATACATCAAATGGTTAACAATTTTATCTCCCACCATACATCCAGTCTTACTAGCTTTAATCTGTTGAGAGAGATTGTCCATATACACATTAAAGAGAAATGATGACAGAATTCCTAATTGTAAGGCCCCATTGGTCTCTGAAAAGGGTGTCAATATATTCCTGCCCCATCGAGCGCATATGGATTGATGCAAATACCAGAAATGCAATATTATTATCAGATTGGATAGGGGGACTCCTCTGTTATGTAATTTACTCAATAATTTACCGTGATTTATTCTATCAAAGGCTTTTGATGCACAGAGGAACACATAACTATAGTTTTAGGGGGTTTTTTTGCCTTTACTTGTTAACAACTTCCTTCAGAGCGTATATACATCTATACTGTACTGTGTTGTTTAAACCAAATTAGTGGTTTGTTGTTGAAATGTATTCCTGAAGGGGATCCAAGAGAGTTAGCTCTAATTCTTGGGAGAGTATTCTAGCCAGGGCAATTGTTCTGTAGTTCTCAATGTGTTTTAGAGTCACCGTTTAGATGTAGCTTGTCAAAAACTAGCAGTTAAAGCTCTTGATGGCTACCTTTTGGATTTGTGGCACCTGTGACTTTGAACCCCATTTAAATCAGTTAAGACTGTAATAGGCATATCATGTTTACATAAATGCTTGTTAACCTTTCTGCAATTAATTCCTTCATTTAATGAACAAACTGCATTATAATTCCAGTTAAGACCCTCAAGAGCTCCAGAGCATCAACAGACAAAATAGAATTACATTCCTGTTTTATCTATATCTACTATATGTTGTTTGCCTGCCCATCTATGTTGTCGCTTCCAATACTCTTAGGCCCTAGCTAAGAAGAGAATATAAAACATTTCAATAAAGTATAATATGTGACAGTAATTCATTTTGTCAGGCAACATTTAAAACAGCTGCCAGAGTAGAGTAGCTCGTGTCAGGGCAGAAATTGAATAAAGGAATAGGGCTTTGAGGTATTTACCCTGACAGCAATATTGCTGTGTTACAGGCCTGTGTATGAAAGATTGGGGATGTCGTGGGTGGATGGGTGGATGGGTGGTCTATATATCAAACAAGAGAGTAATGAATCTTCCTACCTGTGGAGGGGAAGAGGAGAATGAGTCAATGCTTTTGCTGCCTCTGTTTTGCAAGAAAAATACAGCGAGAGACAAATATCAGGAGTGCTTTTTCAGGTCTGATTCTGTGAAAGAAGTGTCAAAATTATCCCACAAGAGGAAATAATCCTGTAGAGATTAATGGGTCAATTTCACAGCCTTCTACTCCCTCAATCATGGCTCGACCATTTAGTGTTATTCTAAGCTACTGTCAGAAGCTGATAGCTTAAAAAATGGCTGGGCCTTGCAGTCTTAAGAAAATACATTAATGCTCATTCCCTTGAGTTAGACGTGTTCTCTCAACCCTGCGAAATGAATTAAATTGGCCTCAGATAGTAATCGACCCAGGTTTGCTCATACCCTTAAGCCACAGCAGGAGTCCATTTTGAGTCGCGGCTAGCATGAAATCAACTCTCTGTGCTTAGCTAATAAGATTACATGAAGCCTCATCATCAATCTAAACCCTAAAACCCTCATCACTAGCAGGCCCAGACCTTTGGCTTTTAATACTGCAACAAAGTGTTACATCCCAGTGAATGTTCAAGTATAAGGTACTGCGACAGGCTAACATACATCCAAAACTACTTCACATTCATTGATTTATGAAATAAAAAGATTGAAACCTATCAAAGTAGCTAAGGAAAGGGAGTACAGGCTGGTGGATCATGTATACATAACAGGATTCATATGTTGATGCACAGAAAGAGAGAAACAGGAGTATATGCAGGAAAAAGGCAGAAAGAGTGGATTAGCACTCCAGTATTTTTTGGCCCACTGATTTGACCCATCTTGATTAAAAGAGTTGACCCCATAAACCCCTGGGACCACTCTTCTGAGTGTTTGCTTAAAATCCTCACACATGCCCTGACACCTAAAATACCCAAGGTCCTCTCAGTTCTGTCCACTCAAGATCGTATTTCAGCAGGGATACAAGATGACGAGAATAACGAATCCCTTTCAAACACCGATTGTTGTGATTACACTCTGTGTGCTTTTTCTTTTTCAAACCCAATCAGCTGGCTCATAGTCTGTTTCCAATTTCTCCTTAAACCCGCTATAATCAATATTTTTGAAATTGCCTTTTATATGTCTACTCAGCAGTTCCTCTTAGCTCTATAGAGCTCTAAAGATCCTACACATGATTGTTTGCTTTGTTTTTTTATCCATTCTCACAGCTCTCATAGCTTTTCATAAACACTCTTTAAGCACCGCAGAATACTGGGAAATCATTCCCCACCAATCTTAAAAACCCAAAAAGAAACCCTTTAATAAAAGGACATCAAATACTTTTTGTACTTTTTTCTTACTGTTTTTTATTTGGTTTTCTCAGAACATGGTTAATTTTTTAAATATTTTTTGGAAAAGCTTTCTGTATTTAGCTTATGTTATTAAATGGTTAAACAATAGTCTGCTTGTTTGCAAAATTATGCATAGGTTTATTTTCATAGTTAACAAAAATGTGGAAAATAGTTAAAGCTATGAAAAAAAGAAGAAAAAACATACATTATACTGAACATTTTCTATTTTATTTCTTTCAGCCCTCACTAAGATGAAAAGGAAAAACAACAATATATACCATCTGAATGAGGCCTTAGGCCAAAATCTTCTAATTCTTCGATTAAAGTCGGGGGCCGCAAAAAATCCACTCAAGGGCCGCAAATGGCCCCTGGGCCACACTTTTGAAACCCCTGGTTTAAAGTAACTGGCATATATGTTTGAACCAAACAAGAAGCTTTTTTTCAATACCTAAGTTATTCTGATATGTAAAGCTAACCTGGAAGAAAACATACTTTGATGGTTTGAGAAGATGGAATAATCAGCCTCTTCTGTAGTATGAGTTTCCCAGTTTTATGAAGTCATTAGTCAATACAAGAGCCTAAAATAATCTGTTACTTTGCTTTTAGCCAAACATTTTTAGGGTTACTTTCAGAAGTTAATTGCAAATTGTCCAATTGCCCAAGCTCGTTTTCCAGTCATGTTTTTAGTCCATCCAGTGTGCTCATCAGGAAGGTACAGATCAGATACCACCCACAATTTAAGATATGTATACTCCTGAAAATGTTGTTTATGCGGACCAGCATAGATCAATTAAAATAAGCTTTAAAGCATACTTTATGAATGACAATAATAGTATGAGTTGGAGTTAAGCAGGTCCACAAATGTTGTGGTCTGTAACATCAAACCACAGGAACCTACAAGACAAGAGATCAAAAAACTATGTATAGTATATATCATTTAGAAATGGGACTTAAATAGATAAAGTCCACCAACAGTCCCAGCCTATAGCACCATATCCAAAGACATGTTGAGCATGAGCTTGTCCAACTATAATCTTATCCAATAGAAAGTCAGAGCCTAAAAGTGGAGAGGGTAACTGCCTGCTGAACCCTGACGGGTGGATGATTCCAGAGAATGGTCAAATAATTGAAGGCTCCACCTCCCATTGTACTTTTAGAGACTCTCTTTTTCAGGTTAAAATACAGTCTCACCATCTCTTTTTGGTTTGGTGGTGTGAAAAGATAGACTGAAAGAATGTCTGGGAAATGTTGAAAAGGTTTGCTTCTCCTTCTGCTTGGCTTTGGTAAACACAGTGTTGCAACCTGTCAAGTGTCAGCATCCTTTTTCTTTCTGCCAGGCAAAGCTCTCTGCAGACACTGAGCCATCATCGCTATCCCTCCAGAAGGTGAGAAGGGGTGGGGAGGATTTGGGCCCCCTCCCAGGAGGGAAGCTGAATGAAATAGGATCAAACTCTCTCCTACCGAACAGAGGTTGTCCCCTTGAAACAGGGCATTTACCCTGTTCCTTTAAGTTCTCTATGGAGTCTTCAATGCAAAAGAGAAAAGGAGAGAATGACAGGAGAGACATTGTTTGTATTCCAGAAAATCGCTCATACACCTTCAACCTTGTCAAGAGACTGAATATGGGAAATCCTTTCCCTACTAAAGCTATGTTTGTCTCTTTTAGTTTTATTTTTCCATCCTTCCAGTCTTACCTTTGTTTACCTTGCAACCTTGCAAGCTTGTCTCTATAATAGCTCCTCTACTACACAAAAACATATTCAAGGAAGCCATTCTAACACATAATGTAGGTGATATTTAAAAAGAGAGAGTTGTAGTATTAAATTAAAAAAAAGAAAAGAATAAGGTAGAAGCTCAGATAAGGACGGGAGATGGGAAATGACTGAAGGTCAAACACTAAAGAGAGAGAAAAGAGAGTACTTAACAGAAGGTGTCTGCAGAAGATAGAACTGCTGGATTTCCATCACAGAGGAGTGCGTCAGTAAAACAGAATAACAGAGCATGAGAGAACGAGGACATCGATGCGGGGCTGCAACCTCCAGTAGCACTGCGGTGAAAAAATGCAACAGATGCATTGTGTTTTTACTTATATGAAGTAAAAGCTGTTTTCACATATGGCTATATCTTGAGCATTGCTCTAATGACCTGGCTGGTCACATATCCACCTAACAGTGTGAGAAAATCAGGAGTGGGGACTGAAGTCTTGTCAAAGACCTGATGTAAAAGGTCAGGTCTTTCAGATACTTAGGGCAATATAAAAGCATCACGAAGAGCAGTTGTTGTTTTTGTTTTTTGTTTTTTAACCATACTGTGTTAAGTGCTAAAGCTAACTGGGTTGCTTCATCAAAGTTAGTAGTGTCTTTTTGCATTGTGTGTCAGCTAATATTAGGAATTGGACATTAAATGAAACAGGATGTGTTGATTTTCTAGAGTGTAGCTTCCTTAATCATCAAGTGCAATCCTCGTGGCAAACTGACTGAATGCAGGCTAATGATAACTTACATTATTTAGCTGTACATCTGTCAGAGATAGACAGCAAGTCAAAGTCTATATAGTATCCTTTGAGGCCATCGCCTTTTAATTAACATGTTTGTAATCGTCAGCAGATCAATGTTTGATTTCTAATAACATACAGTGAGTTTGACATTTTCAGCATATGGTTGATACTTGGGGTGGTTGAAATGTTGGCAAACGTTTTAAACTTAGGATGTCATTGTTTGTTATCCCAAGAGCGTGATACAATAAAAAGGATAGTCTGCAGGAAAATGTAGGACATATTTTATGTATATGATGTGAGTTTTATACTGAATCTGGTGACTCCCTCCCTGCAACACACATGACCAATATGGAGAGTCTCTTTCATATGAGTAACTAAACTGGAAACTCTTGACCTACTTAATGCCATTTCCAACTCTGAGTTTCTTTTTAACTTTTAAGATTCCTTAAAACAAGCTTAACATTTTGCCAGCTGCTTCTAAAAAGTCATGGCAGAATGAGGCCGTTCAGTGCATAACTAAGAAAGAAAATGACATTTGATTTGATGAAAAACCTCATGCAATGAATTGACTTTCAATGGAAACAGGAATTAAAGTCCCTCTGCTGGAATAGAATCTGATAGATTGTAATGTTTAATAATAGATCAATTTCATATGTTATTCCCATTGATTCAAGAGAAGCTGTGTCGCCTGTGTGACTACTGCTGTATGAGAATAACAGTAGACATAAGATTTCTTTTTCTGGATAACAACAAATAATGGCTAAGAGAGGGACAAAATGAGGCACAAATATCTCACAAATATCTTTGCGGATACAAAATGGCTTTTAAATATTTCAACAACAGCAGTTTTATAAGGATCAAAAAAGTGCATAATGGGTGGTATTCTATATAAGATTGAACACTTCAGCTTTATGTACTAGGACACATGTATTACCATCCTCCAAACTGCTACTGTACTGTCCAGTGTATGTTTCCAAATCTGGCAGGTTTTTCAGGTGTTTAAGATGAGCTGGTAGGAGACCTGTAAAGTGTAGGAGGAAGTCTGGATGGAATGGCTGTTTGTCTAACGACCAAGCTGAAACAAAGCCAGGGTTGGAAGGAAAGAGGGAGCAAGCAGATCTGCCAAATCAATATGAGCAGCAGGAGTTTTTTTCCTTCTTCAGCATGGCTGTAAAAATAAGAGCGCTGTCTCTTTTTTTATACTTATCAAATTCAAAAGGAAAGGAAAGCAATGGATGGAAAGAGCGTGAGGCATGGATGGATGGAGAGAGGCTGAACATCTGGGTAATACTTCAGACTAAATGCAGTTAAAGTTTCATCAGAAGTTTGTGTACAGGTGAGTTGGGGAGATACCTGTATTTGAAGGCATGTTTCTGTGTTCAGTCCAAAACAGCCACTTTTGTGCAGAATTTCACATCTTTCTTCTCTCCATATGTGTACCTATGTGTGAATTTTACATGTCCTTGTACGTTTGTGTTTATATATTCAGTATCCCTTCCTGCAATCATGTGTTCATTGAAGTCTGTGTTCGACATTCTTTGCTGTGAAAGCAATTCTTTGCTTGCAAGACACTGTTTTCTTTTTTCTCCTGTGTTCAAGCTCTTTTTTACCTTGACTCAGCCTCTAACACTAACTTCCTCTACCTATCTGAACCCTCACACACACACCTTTGCTTTCTTCCTGGGTGTAGGCGGGATGATTACAGATACTGTAGTTTTGAGAGTGTGGGAGGGCTGTGTTTTGAATGTGTTTGCTGTTTATGAGAATCTATTATGGTATGGGAATCCTCACTGGATTTTTTTTTCTTTGCTCTTCTATGCCTGTGCTCATGACAGAATGTATGCTGTTTTCACCTCGGTTCCTCTTGGTGAAAAGATATCAAAGAGAGATTTTTTTCCAGTAAAGAAAGGTCATTTCAATATTTTCATCTCTAAGACACCAGATAGCACTATTTTCTGTAGTGGAGACATTACTTAAAGGGATACTTCACCCATTTACATGAAGCTGTGTATCATTAGAAACATGGTAGCAGGGCTGGACTCACAACCATTCAACACTGCTACCATGTTTCTAATGATACAAAGCTTCATGCAAATGGGTGAAGTATCCCTTTAAATGGATTTAGGCACAGGCTTGTAAGTGGCTGTTTCCAAGGTCAAAATTTCACTCTGGATACATCTAAACTCACACAGTCACATCAGCCCTAACACACATACTGTGCAACATGTTTGATTAGGAGCTGAGTTCAAGTGTAGATCACAACATTCACAATGATACCACATACATGCCACATCAATTTCGATGTTGAAATTTCCTCTCTGGGATTAAAAAAGTGTATATAATAAAATATAAAAGATTCTACAGTTGAAAATCAGTCTTGGCAGATACTTTGTCATACAATGTCATGAGCTGATGTGTATCTGTTTTGTTGCATCACGTTACGGTAGGCAAGCTAGTATACACTACCTACTGTAAGTGCTGATTCAGAGAAGATGTTTTTTATTGAGAAAATAAGTCACCTGTTGGACAAAATCTAATTTGTTTTCATGTGTGGGAAATGTACACCATCACTGGGAAAGGTCAACAACACACAGTTTGTAAGACAAGTTCCAGTGATTTAAAAAAGGATGGACTATAATGGCAAAATGTTGGTATATCTAATCTCATAGCAGATTTGAAAAAGACACAAAGAGAAATTTAAAAAAAGAAAATATATCATAATTGGCAATAGGCTAAATTATATTTGTTAACATTGGTCTGATTTTCACAATTGGTGCTTTACAGTATAGTATTTCCTGTTATAATATTTATCAGTCTCTAAAAACGTGGAAATCATGACTTAAAAAACCATGAAGACATAAAACAGAGTAAATAAAATGCATGGATGCATGTCTAAGAATAACTGGATGGAACCTTTCTGTCTTCTAACAAAACCAATATTTATCCTTGTTTTATTCATGTTTGCGCTCTTGGAGTATAAGAAACATTTTTAGATTGGGTAGAATAAGTTATCTGTCGAAGCTCGTGTCCCCACTTCCATTTCTTCGACACCTGTTGGTTTCCTGTCATAACTGGTCTCTGGTCAAAACAATTACAAAACATATGTATAATATAGTGATTCCTTGTCCCCAATATGCCTAACACTAAACTGATTTCCTATTATCTTATTTCTTTTTTATGTTTTAAACCTGCCAACTTTACATATCAGTTGTCAGAAATCACAGGTCTTTAACTCACTTAAATTCAACTGAGCATAGCGTTAGTTTAGGCAGGCCACAGAGTCATGCTCTACTATCATGCAACAACTGATCTCATGCAAGCCTCATCAGCTGATGGTCATCTGATTTACTTCAAAGCATCCTATTGGCCAAAATGTTATTATGCCACGTGTTGAACTAATCTTGCTGCTTACTCATTGCTGCTCCCTCTGCAAGCCGCATTTGCAAGCGTGTTGACAAAGAGGTCATAGATTAAATGTAATTTTGTTTTTTTCTGTTTTTTTCTTTTGTTTACAACTGATTATTAATGTAGCTCCTTGTTTACTATCAGCAAAACTTTGGAAACATTGCGAACCAAATAGCAGTGGCTTTAACATAAACAACAGATGTTTGTGTTTCCAAGGAATTCGAGGAAGAGGAGAATGAGACAATCCGTTACCATGGCGATCGTGAAGGAGAAGGAGGAGCAGGAGGAGGAGGCAGCGGCTGCGGCGGCGGCATACAGTTTGGTTTGGAGAGTGTCACTTACAGGCTTTGATGATGATAATGGTTGCTGCCGGGGTAAACAACATCACAGCGTTGAAATACTGAGAGAATTGGCCACTTCAGAGGATCAGGTTGTGCACACTAACAGTTTTTTCTTTCTTCTTATAACCCGCTCCTCTTTCTTTCCCCAAAGAACATCTGCCTGTGTGTCTCTATCTCGTAACCCACACAAACACACCAGCTCACCCATCAGCCCAAGCTACCTGCTTTCTCTCTCCTTGCAGGTGTCCTGCCGGCGTCTTGCTGATTGTCAAAGGATTACCGTAACCATGGCAACACGCTGACACAGGCTTCTATCTGTGTGTGGGTTGGGCATTTGATACAAATAATATATATATATATATATATATTATTTATATTTACATCATACTTCTGTGAAATCAAACTGTCCACTTAGGATGCAACACTGATTGACAATCGATTTCACATGCTGTTGTGCAAATGGAATGGACAACAGGTGGAAATTCTAGGTAATTAGCTAGTCATACACACACACACACACACACACACACACACACACACACACACACACACACACACACACACACACACACACACACACACACACAGAGTGTATTTTGTGTATGTGGCCTGTTTGCAGTGGATGGAGCCTGCATTTATTGGGTGCTCTTTTTGGAGTTTGTGACGTACCAGGGCTCCTGAATGCGTCACAAGGACGGTGTCACATTGCCAATGGATAGATGCCATCAAGCATGCTCCAGTGAATGATTCTCTCACTTTCACAGGGTGAGAGGGAGACAAAAGGAGAGAGGGTGATGGACTGAAAACCAGCGAGGCAACAGTCACAATGGCAGGCAGTGAAGCCTCTGAAGTCCATTGATATGACAGATAAAGAAAAAAGGGAGTGTAGCGAGGAAACTGAAAAGAGAAGAGTCACACACACAGACACAAGAAAAAAACAAAGTTGAGATAACACTCCTAGAAAAGCAGAGTGGGAGGATGATCCAGAGCAAGACGAGCAAAAGTGATAAATTAAAAAAGGAATCGCAAGCAACAAGAGCTGCATTGGAGATGTGGATACAACAACGTGTGTTTGAGAAAATATCCACTTAAAGTGCAGAAGTGTATGTGTGAGTAAAAGAGAAAAGAGAGAGAGAGAAGGAGGGAGAGATGTGAGCAGTGGAGGATGTTAAGCACAAAACTTAACTAACAGAAGCGTTGGCACCACGCTGAGAAGAAGAGCTGAAAGCAGACATCAGGGCTTTAGGCTAATTAAGAAAAAGAATTGACGCTTGCCTTTAGGTATGTGTTCACAAGACTTTGAGTAAGTGGTTGTTGTTTTTTTGCAGCCTCATGTATGTTTCTATCATTGTTTAAGTTTGAAAGGGAAGGGGGAATAAAGGTGGTTTTGTGTTATATGTTGTCTACAACATTTCACCTGAGAAAACGTACCTAAATCTGCATCCTCTGCTCCATCTTTAGCCTTATTTTTTACACACGCTTACTTCCCTTCTAGTGGGCCTTTGTGTCTGAGGGTGTTTTTATCATCTTAATTACCAGCAGATATCCATCTGGCAGTGAAATGAGCTTTACAGATCAGGCAGCAGTACAATATTGTCTCTTGTTAGAAGGGTCATAGTGTTGATTACTATTCAACGTGACTGAAATGTAGCAAGGCTGCAATATGAGAGGATACTTTTTAAACATGAGTTTTTAAATCATAGTAGAATACTTAAAAAAAAAAAGGAAAACAGCTTTTTAAACAGCTTTTGGAGATCACAAACAAATACTGAGATAAATCAATTTATCAGTGCTACGTTCTTCCTATTGTCATGTTTCTATTTTGTTACTGTCATTGGTGTGACATGTTATTTAGCATTTTGCTAACTTATGAAAGTAAATATGATGTGTTATGATGCTCTGTCTCCAATGAACAAATAATGATCAATAAACAATCAACCACTTTTGGGCCGAAAAGTTGAATTCAGAGCAAAAAGGGAGGTCAAATGATTAGCTTAAAGGTGGAGACGTGTGTTTAAGACTTAGGGCCCTGTCATGATATTTAAACATTAAATATATTCTTTCACTTTTTGCATTCAGATAAAGACAAAAATGCCCCAGTGAAAAATACTTTCCAACAGAGAACAAGATTGACTTATTTTTTCGGAGTTATCCAAAATTCTTCGCCCTACATTTCCCATGGTCCCATAACCACATTTTCATCGTACTGTGTGCAGTAAACACTTATTTCTGTAGGCTCTTTTTATAAAACGAAAGCTTTGATTTTAAAAAATGATGAAAGCACAAAGAGTATTTTTTCAGATTTCATAAAACGCCTCCTGAGCCACAGAAGATATTTATCAAGTGTTTCTTTGCTCATGTTGGGGACGGTATCTGTGGGTTTGCCCTTTAAAAACTCAGCATCCACCAGTAGTCAGTGCAGATGTAGCTGTCAGTCCTCCACTTCAAACTGTCCTTGCTTTTAGCTTGTTCTCTCTGTGGTCGCTGGAGAGATGCTGTTGATTCTGTTTTTGCAGGTGTCCCCTCACTGCACTCACATCTCTTTCTGTACTCACCTGTACTCATTCTGTCAGCGCTTCTGTGTCTGAATCAGCATCCGTGTCACAGTCTGGGTCATCACGACCGCTTGGTTCCCCTCGTCACTGCTGTCAGTGTTTGTGCTTCATTGTCCTCCTTTCCAGCTGACTGAACATGTCTGTCTGCGTCTCGTTGATTCCAGGAGTGTGAGCATGACTTCCAACGGTTCAGTTGTCATAGATATCACAGCTACTGCTGCAGTCATTTTTAGTGACAGTAATCTGCTCCCATCATCATGATGTTTCACAAAAGTTGATAACTTGAACTTCTTCATGTAGTAGTTTTCAAATATTTTTTTTTTCAACAAATAAGGTTTATTTTTGCAACTTAAAGATTATCAACGAAGAGGATTGTAACTGACAAAGTGTCCAGAATTTATGGATCATCTTAAGGGTAAGAATGTGTATTTAATGTTTTACTTCTGCATTACTTACAATTATGTTAGGTAATAATTCAAAACATTACTATGGTATTGTATTACCATTCAATAATATTAGCTCTAAGACCTTAGCTTTCTGTAAAATAAGATAGTTAGTAGCTGTATGCTAGCAATAGCGATTTACTGGTAAAGGCAACAAGGCAACAGCTCACAGCAAGAATATTGTGTAACTTGAAATATTAACAAGTTTAGCTTTGGATTTCAACTGGTCTGTTGAAAAAACAAACAAACAAACAAACAAACAAAGAAAGGAAAACATAAAGCAGGCAACATATTGCACTCACGCAACTCTGTTTCCAAGTGCACATTTATTGGCAGGTATACGTGTAACTTAATTGGACCCTGAAAACCTTTAAAGAGACTCAAACAATGACTGTTTGGATTAAAATGAAATCAACAGCCAAAAAAGTAATTAAATCTGACTTTGTTTTTCTTATAATTTTTAAGCTCAATGAGGCACAGAACACAATTAATCTACACTAGCTTTGGAGTGATTAATTGGTTTTGCAAAGTAGTCACAACACTGCTGATATGGTTTTCCCCCCAAGTCAGTGTAATATGGCCAATGTGGGTTTGACCTTTAAAGGTATCTCAGAAAAATATTTTTAGTTTTAATTTGCTGTCTTGTTTGCAGGTTTGTTTTAAATGCTTTTTGCATGTTATTGGCCCAGTAATATAAGATATGAGTTTTAATACTTTTACATTTACATTTATGATAGTTGCCAAAATCTATTTTAATTAAACTGAAACCTTAAATCCAAATTAGGAATTAAAGGGGACATATTCTGGCCCTTTTGCACCTGTTCAAACAGTTCCCTGTGCTCTAAATGAAACATCTGTGCGGTGCTTTGGTCCAAATATAAGAAGAGCTTTGTGATCCTGTAGACACCAGCTCTCTCAGAACGCTTCGTTTTGGTGTGTGTGTCTCTTTAAATGCAACAAGCCCTCCTAAGGTTTTTCAGGTAGACGTTACTCCTTGGCTCTGTCTCACTTCCCTTATTTGCACCGAGTGTCCTCCGAGTTGTCTCCTCCACTTGCGTCTTAGTCCCGCCCACCAGAGATGCACGGAGGAAACGAAGCCGAGGAGAGAGGACCGAGGAAATCAGCTTTAAGACACATGAGACGTCGTTTCCTCGACAGCGTCACATGACGCGACATCAGCTGATCACGTTCAGCTGTCAATCAGCCGAACAGCTGTTTATGTCCACACAAACACGCACTGTATTATTTCTCATCAAATAGACACAGTTACAGTGTTGAGTCTCTTTACCTGATAAGAAACACCTGAAGAACAACCTGCAGTCTACTCATAACCAAAAGGACAATTTCTACTGACTAAAACCTTTCATTTTAAATTAATAATAATAAATAATGATAGACAAACCGTTTTGACTTAGCCTCGCCTGTTTTTCAACAACGAACTCTGTATTTTATAAACACAGATATTTATGTGTCAGGAATACTGAAAATGATTGATTAGAATCTAAATGATGAAACTTTCAGAAGATAAATAAGTGAGAATATAAAACGGACTCCCTCTTCATCAAACTGTCATCCTCATCATCTTCAGACATTCAAACAGTCTGAGGGATGATGAACAGAACATGAAGGATGTTTTGATTTTATAGAAGTTATAGAGCTTCATATTTGGTTGTTAATCTTCATGTCAGACTCTTTTACAAACTCACTGATGTTCATCATCTCTTTAAATGTCCAACGCTCCGTTTAGCGTCTTTTTAATGTCCGTCTTTTCTCCGGTATTAAACTCCGCTCATGTTGAGAAGTTTCACTGAAGTCTGATCCTCTGCAGCGTCCAATCAATGAGTGATATACGAGAAGAGGAGCGTGTCTGTCAGTGAAAATACTTCTGTGAAGTCAGCTCTCGTGTCTCCTCGGTCATCGCTCCTCGGATCAGCCTCCTCTCTCCTCGATCCTCTCTCCTCTGTTCGATATAAGAGCTTTGGGACGATCCTCAACATGGCGGCTTTGGAACTACTTCCGGTTCGGCAGAGGACCGAGGACCGAGGAGACTGCAAATAAGGGAAGTGAGACGCAGGGCTTCACTGGCGAAAATAAAATGGCCGCCCAGCGCAAAAGTCCTGCTCCAGGCTAGGGTTGGAGTCCATTCGTGGAGATTACCACAATCTCACTATAATGTCGGGAGATGAGAACATTTGATACAGAGCATTTTGCGTGTTGAGTTTTGAGTGTTGTAAGGCTTATGCAGACCACAAACAAAGGACTGGATTGGTTTATTACACATTTTTTGGGTTGTTAGAAACACAGGTAATTAATAATAATGATACTAATAATACATTTTATTTATAAGTGCTTTTCAAAAACTCAAAGACACTGTAATTTGTTTAAAAAAAAAGACAGAATGAATTGAACAGAATAACATTGCTACATCCCACATAAATCATAAAGAAAACGTTAATAGGTAAAGCAACAGTTAAAAAAACACATTCACAATCATACATTCAAAGTTAAATAGTGGTAGAAAATAATGAGTAACAGGAAGTCACTACTTTACACACAGACACACGTTGGGATAGAGAACAATTCCCGTCCAAGTCCAGCCAATTGCAGTTAATTGCTTCTGGGAATGACTGATAGGGTCTGATTTTTAGCGCAACTGGATCTCTCAGAAAATAGGATGAAAGAAGAAGAGAGAGAGAGATTAAAAACAAAGGCATCAACCTGTCACCAAGGGGCAATTAACAGGTTGATTAACTCCAAACCAGTGCCAGACTTCCCCCAGAGCGTCTCTCTGTGTGACTGTGTGTGTTGTGCTTTCATTGGATGAGGACACAGCAAACCTTAGCTGGAGTATTTAGAAACTAAGGCATTTATTAAAAATACGTAGCATAACTTAAACCATGCCAGCATTACACTACAGACCTTGGGTTTGCAATGCTAACATGCAATAAAATTAGCAATAATATTTTAAGAAAAACACAAACCATGTTATTTATGTGCAGCAATGTTTAACTTTTCAATTTTAATTGCTGAAATATTTTAATTTTTTTTAACACATTGTTAACAAAGTAAGGAATATCAATTTTGACACATAAAGGCATCAGAACTACAAAGTAAGTCTATTGAAGGACTATTCTGTCGTTTCATTAGAAGATTTATGCATTGCTTATTGTTGCAAATTGTGTCATTATGTTTGACCCTCTTGATAAAGGCAGACATCAAAAAGGGGGTTTTCTCACAACACAAACACAATTATTAGAACTTCTGTACGAATTCAGATAATAATGAACAAACAAAGACCTTTTTGTTTGTTGTGTGATAACATTTGCACATTTTAAAACAAATGCAGGGCAGAAAAATGTATGTGTATTTGAATAATATTGCCCATTTGCATTTGATATTTCTCCATGATCGTTTACTTAGAGCGTGACTAATTTCTCCCAATTCAAATGGATTTCAACCTTAAATGGGCTTGTTGAACACTTGTGATAGATCCTGATATGATAGGAAGACCGGTTACCTTAGCAACCTAGCACCTTTTAGTTCTTTTATACCACTGTGAGAAGATGTTGGAAGCAGAGGGAATGAGAGAGTAGGCAGATTGTCTGACAGGTAGCGAGACAGTCAGGGAGAAGAGGCAGGCAGGTAGACAGAGCAGCAATTGTTTTCCAGTTAGTCTGTAAAACCTAAAAAACAACCCCACAATGTTAGGAAAAATGTAATAAAGGGTTAAATATTAGGATAGTTCCAAGGAGAGGCAGTTAAACCTTCTGAAACCCTGATCAGTACAGAAGGCACACAGTTCCAGCATGTAACACATTGTACACCTCACAATTTATGTGTTGTTTTTGTGATTAATTGCTTTCATCTGTTAAATTTACTCCAATGTAAACAATTCAAAACAAGTGGTTTTAGTAAGGCATTATTTTGGGAATTAATCTGTAATGATTTGTCCATTTTCAAAATCCAAAGTATAACTGCAATAGGCTGTTCATTGGACAAAAAGATTGGACGTTTCCCTTAAAAAGACAATCTATTGAAAAGGAAAATCAAACAGGTTCTTTTCGAATGTAGAACTGTTCACCTTGCCAACGGAGAAAACCATTTAAAATAGTGAGAAGTAATGAACATTTCAGATTTTACACCAATGATGGATTTGATACACGTACGAATAAATTTGACACTTCTAGCTCTTCATGTTACCTTTTTTTAATGTAACTTTTATTTGAATAGGAAATAAAACTCACTGAACTATCCTGGACAAGACAGACAGCAGCACAATTAACAGGGTTTCAGACAGACAACAAGCAGGAAAACATACAAATACAAAAATCCACCCTTAGGCATTAAAAAACACAAATAACAAATTTGAACAGCAAATGTTTGTCAGGGTCATCCACAAAATTATTAAGGAGAACATCTACAGCCAGATGTGTCTGCATCCAAGTCATATAACTTCCTCTTAAAAGCGTCCAACGAGAGAAGTTCGCTAAGTTTTAGCTTTTATTGTAATTTGTATCAAGGGAGCAGCAAATTTAGACGCCTTTTTTCCAAGTTCAGACAATAAGAAAGGGTCCTTGGATCGAAGATTATCAGTCCCTGTTCTTCTGACTGATCAGAAGGTCAGAAGGTATGAAGGATGCAGTCCTAAAATAGACTTGAAGATAAGAATACGCAAGTGTTTTAGTCTGCGTAGGGTCAAAGAGGTCCATCCAACACGTCCATACAACAAACAATGATGAATAAGGGATTTAAAGTTAGTTATGAACATCAGAGCTCCATGACACACAGTGTCCAGAGCATGTAGGCTTCTTGAGGAGGCATGCATGTAGCATGTAGCGACCAGCCTCTTCTTAGATTCGAATGAGAGGCTTGATTTGATCCTAAAGTACAATCCCAGTTTCAACTTTAACCTATTCACCAGTTACTGAATGTGAGGAGTAAAAGAAAGAGACTCATCAATTAGAATACCAAGATATCTGTAGCTCCAAACAGACTTGACATGTGTACCTTGAGAGTTGGAAATCAAAAGAAGGTTAAATGGTTTAGATTTTTCATCAAAAAGCATCTTGACTTTAGTTTTGTCTGCGTTTAAAACATGTTTTAAATCAAACAAATGTTGTTGACCAGTGTTAAAAACAAGCTGTAACTGTGAGAGCTTGGTCTGGAGTTGGTGCTGAGCAGTACATCACTGTGTCGTCTTAAGCAGGTCTTTATAGAGGTCGTCTTTATATGCTTGCTGCATTAGTTTGTTGCACTATAGCTTGTCACATTACTTTGTAAAAATAGACTTGTATGCACGTTGCCAACATTACGCCATGCATTAGTGGAGTAAATGGAGCCTCGAGTCAGGGATTTGGCCGGCACCATGTTGGTTTCCTCTGGCCGGAATTGACCATATTTGGAGGAGAGGAGTGAAGAGTTCAAATGTGTCTTTTATCATAAAAATTGAGCATCTTCATACATGCGTCTTCTGTTTAATAAATGAAAAGTCTGGCATTTTTGCTTCTTTACTGTACTAACACATTTTCCCTCTTTGTCTTTGTCTGTTTTGCTTTCACAGACACACTTACTGAATACCCAGGGAGGACTCCTGTCCAGCATCGTTCTCTATGCTGCTATAAATCAGACAGCTTTCACAGAAACACCACCTGGCAAACAACCGATAGCGAAAGAAAAAGGAGCGATGCCCAAAAGAGCAAATGGATCAGGTCTAACGAAACAATAGATACAAGAAAAGAGGAGAGAGGAGGGTAAGGGCCACATGGGAACCTGATAACAAAAAACTCAGTGGACAAAGTGCATCTCTAATTGAGGACGCCTCAATTAATTTACATCTATTTCTCTCACAGCTCTCACAGTTTACATTTTAAGGGTGCCCGCAGTTACAGAGAAGAATATTATTGTGGTGTTTATTCCCCCCAAAAAACATATCTCATTGAAAATATAACCATACTCTTGATGATTACTTTTTGGCAGCAAAGGATGCTCCCTCCATAACAGTGAATATTGATTCTCACAAGGAGACATTCTTTTCACTTGAGATTCGCTGATTTGCTCGAGGACTCTTGAGCAGGGCTGGCTGTGTACTAGACCTCAGGTCCTTGAACTTGAAGGATGTTCTCCCTGTTTATGAAAAGATACCCCAACCTCGCTGCCAGCATTGTATCATTGCAATGGTCACTCCTCTTTTTGCCTCCGGCTAAGATTTATGATCTACAGTCTGTACTATCCTGATGGGATTGAACTCCCATTCCTATGACTGACACAATCTGAGCTGTTTTTTAAATGTAATGAATTCATGTTAAGCCAAGGTCTTTAATTCTGTACAATACAGAACAATTAATGTGGTAATTAATTTCAAGAAAAGTACTGCAACAAAAGAAAAACCTATTTTAATCCTGCCTTAATCTCCAACACTGTACACTTGCAGGTAAAGCAGATCGCATTTAGTCCCTGTGATCTCCTGACATAGTGACTTCAAAGCCTTTCCTGGGAGGAGAGCTAACAGTATAATTAAATCTCGACAGACGATAGGAGAGCAAACGCCTGCTAAATGGCCATCTTATCTTCTCCGCTCTGACAAACCGTCAGAGCCTCTCCTCCATTAGTACATAATAGGGTGGTGGAGGCAATGACAACACAATGATAGGTAATTGTGAGGAAGTGAGAGCTTAGATGTGGGGAATGTCAGAAGTGACAGCGAGGTGAGATTGATGGATCAAGTCCTAGTTTGTTTAAAGCTCAGGAGGGGAAATGAACAAACTTTCTCTTTCTGAACACATTCACAAGGAATTTTAATGATCATTTTTCACTCATTTATTTTTAGCCACCCAAAAAAACATACGAGGGTCACATACTGCAGACAAACGTATCAATGTCTATGATAAAAAAGGATTTATTTTTCCACCAGAAAACTAAAAGGATTGATCGTGATGAAACAACGTTATCTTGAACTTCAAAACTCAAAATTGACGTTACAATAAAATATTCAAATGTTCTCTCATTTGCACAGGTTTAGAAACTGCAAAACGCTGAATTGTTTTGTGGAACTTCCCCCAATCTTTAATTTAGTTTCACAAACATCAGTGTGTGTAGAGTTAACAAACATTTAATTTTTGGAACTATACTGTAGAGACAAAAGTCATTTGAGTTTGTCCTATAAAAAGCTGGTGACATTGTTATCTTTCGAGGTGTTACGTGCTATTAAACTCTCTGTCTCAAATGCTCAAACAGAAATTGGGAAAAGGGCTTTTGGGTTTCTGCACCATCAGCCTTGAATCTGTTGCAGAATTACTTAAAACTAAAGGAGCTGGTGTTCTTGAATGATTTTAAATCTCAAAATAAAAAAACCTCGAAACACATTCTGTAGGATGCCGATGTTTTTAACTTGACTGTTTGAACTACTGATTCCCAGATTTGACTCATAGATGGCCCATTATAATGCAACATCTTTGCAAATTGTATGTTGTCTCCATTTTTTTGCTGCTACCTGTTTTGGCCAGGTCACCCTCGTAAAATAAGTTCTTAATCTCAATGGGACCAACCTGGTTAAATAAAGGTTAAATAAAAAACATAAAAACACGGAAAAGTTTTTTCACAGAAGTATGTGGCAAGGAATGGCTTATTACCTGCACACAAAATCACACCTCTGTGTTGGCTACGCTATGCACTCTAACTTCAGTTATTGACCCAACCAACTGATCACACCTCCTCTTAAAGAAATCCTACAGTGTCTTTTTTCATCACATATGATTTCTGTTAGTTTTCTATATAAGATAGCCGTGAAGACAGGCTGTGCTTGATTAACACCTACCTTATACTTTACTTTGTATCACAAGCAAAATCTTTCTTTGTATAGCTCCAATTCCTTACAAGTGTTATATCGAAACACTTTACAAAAAGCAGGTGGGGGGGGGGGTGATCAGGCAGGTCATCCACTAACGACCCCTCGGAGCTCACAGGGAAACAGATGCCACATTAAATTTGTTAACCATTGAGCAAAATACAACATCTCTCTAAATGTGTCAGATGTAGACATTACATCAGCTAAGTGTTGCCAGCACTGTAAAGTATACATCAGAATGGCCCCAATTTGGTTGCCGTGTGACTCCTTAATAATGACTGCATGAGTAAAATTCACCCCTCATTGTCGTAATGAAGATGTCAGATTTATCTCCTTTTTTTAAATGGTAGAGCTAATTGTATCCTCTCTCAAAATTTGCTTGATATTGCCTCAGCTGATTGTCGTGAAGATACACAATTCCTCAAATCCACGAATGTGAATCCTTAAAATAACTGAATGAGCTAAATTCAACCCTCATTGTAAACTGCAGATGAGACCCCTGTGGTCGGAGAAAAACAGTATTAAGTTTGATAACTATACAGAACAAATGAATGGTCCTCCTGCAACAAAACAGAAATTACATTCAGTATAAAACTTGTAAAATACATTTTAAATAAACTCTGACAGGCCAAACAAAGCATGGTATGAAATGGACGCTTAACTTTAACACTACGAGACTGCAATGAATTCTTGCTCCAGAGCCACATCAACTCTAAGTGCAAATAAACATCATTATATGAGCACTTAATTAAATGTCACTATGAAATCAAAAGAGGACAAAGCTAGTGTTTTTATTCACAGGTACACAACAGGAGAGATAACAAACAACAAACAAGAAAAATCCCTAATACACACCGATAACCATGAGCAAAAGCACACAGTTGCATGCATGGCCGTGAGACCTTGGTAAATTATTCACAATGGTCAATAATGAGCCACAAATCAACGTTTAATTGTGTTTGTCTCCTGTATTAATCAGACAATCGATTCTGAGCACGTACTCCAGTGCCTTGATGAGCCTCAGCTAGGAAAACAAGCTTCAAGAGGATGAAAGATGGAGGGAGGAGAGAACAGCTGCTGCAGAAGAGGAAAAGATAGAAAGTGAAGAAGAGCAATAAGCCAGCATATTGTGTCAAGACACGATGGTTACCTACGAGCTGAAAAACCTTCTATTTTTTTGGTTTTGCTGGTATGCTGTTACTGCACAACTTATCAGGTCAGCAGTTATGTTTTGTGTGTGTGTTTTTCAGGACTGTCCTGCTCCATTATAGTCAACAAGCTGATGAAGTTGTAAAAAAAAAACCCTCTAACCTACCTTTTTTGTATCGTCTGTCTTCTGATTTTAATTTACATTATTTTTCAACGCTCTAAACCAATTACAGAATAAGTTATTCTTCTAGCTGATTATATATTCCCTCTCACCTTCAGAGGCAGAAATTCTGTGCACCTTTCTTGCTTAGTAGGAGCTTATTTCACCGGGAATGTCTGACAAAATGCAAGAAGTGAAAGAGACCAAATACACACACAATGCATGCAAAGAATAAAATAAAGCAATGGCTTAGACTAACACAAAACTTCAAAAAGCTCAAAACCAAACAGCCGGAGACCCTGATAGGAAATGTCAAGCGGCTTTTTAAGCACAAAGACAAGCCATTAGAGGAGTTGGCGTGACACAACGCTCTAATATTCCATCTAACATGCACCTTCGGAAATGTCATGGCTGCTTTGAGCTTGGTGTTGATGGAAAGGCGCCCGCTTGATTACAGTCATCATCCTTTCAGACAGCTCAGACTTGAGAATACGTTTACTAAAAATCCACTTGGAAACATACACAAGCCCACACAAAAACACACCCACACTTTTAGATGCATGCCTCTTCATTGCATATTCACAAATATTGTTGCAATACAAGGAATAGAAACAATCCTGCACATTGAAAATAATATACGGTACTTCATCACTTTGAATCAAACACCAATACACATAGGCCTGCAGTACACTGGAAAACAAAAACACGTATGCCTTTAGGCTATTTTCAAGCTCACACAAAAGACAAGGTTGCAGTAATTAAGCCATAAAGTCTAATTGTCTGCAAGGCAAAAGCAAGATGTTTAGCATTTAATGGACGGTCCATATTGTTACTATTAGTTTAAGAGATAAGAGTCACATGCAATAGCCTTCAGAAATACACAAACAATTAAATCTTACACATCCTAGAGAGGAAGAGGAAGGAACTAATATCATACCAGTTTTTTAAAACGGTCTTCGTTCCACAAGTTGACAATAAAATCACTGTTTACGTGCAACTAGGCTCATTTTTTTCGACCTATCAGTAACATTAGTGCACAAAATATGAGACTATCTATGTTGTTTTTTATTTAGTTACCATGGCGATGAAATGGGATGGTTAAAATGATAGCAAACTTTTGCATTATAAAGTGTCTGCTGTCTTTGCTGATTGTGTAGGCGTCGGTGCAATCAGGTTGTAATGACAAAGATAATCTTCATGTATTCAGTATTCCTAAGTGCTCTCTGAAAGAGAGAGAAGTGAGACTTTTACATACACAGAGCTCTGCAAGGGAGTTTTTCATTGATGATCGGAGTAATGGAAAGGGCTTCAGAAAAATAAAAATTGTGTGTTGTTGAGAGGACATATTAACAAGTGCAAAAGAAACATGCCACAGATGTCAACTGAATTAGTCACAGGAGAGCTGCATTAATTTGGATGAACTCAATTAGAGCTTTCAAACTTCATTGACACCCTGTTAGACGGAGAAACCCAAACAAGCCACAGTCAATTTTTTATTTCTCTGCTCTTTCCTTGACACAACACATTCTCATTGTTCTCCAGTATTGAATTGGATTTCTGAAAAGACTTGGGAAAAATGTCTTTTGATCCCTTCATGTTTGAATCGTTAGGGTTAACACCCTTGGATTCGTTGCCGCTCCCTGTGGAACAGGGGCCGCAGTCCCCGACCAATAAGGCAGGGCGGAATCTGTTTGAGCCCATTGATTGATGGCTACTAAAGATTAAGTTTGAAATGTGAACATGCATTGATTTGGAAGGGGTGTGTGTGCTGTGAAAATGAGCTGTGAGAGGCTTAAAGAGGGACAAGCAGTGTGCGTGAAAACATTGAGGCGATAAATAGGCTGCACAAAAAGTGCTTGATAAAGATGATAAAAGATAAAAGATTTATAAAAACACAGCATGCAGAAATAGTTCATCTAAACCATCAAGGTATTTGTAAGTTTGCTGTTCCGACAACAAATATGCAGACAGAGTGATTCACTGTTTATAAAAAATAGAACTCTTGAATCGTGGGGATAGGAATTGATGATGTATCAAATTGTTGCGTTTATATTTTTATTTTACCATAATGCTGTTTTAAGCTTTAAGCTGTTTTAAACTACTTTTTATTCTCCTCAGAGTGAAGCAACATATGCCATGTCACGGATAAAATAAAGAATCGTGCTGACCCAAGACACCAGCTGAACTGCATGCAGTGTATTTGCCTCTGAGTCTTGCTAGCATCCTGTTTGGTTTGTGCCTCAGCTGTAGCGCTCTGTGAAACACGTCACCTACAAGAAATGTCATCTGTTGCCAAAATCTGCTTTATTTACTGCTGGGTTGGTAAACACCATTTACATTTCAGTAGCTCTTCATGAGGTAATAATGCAATAGTCACAACTGTATAAGTGGGACAACACCCATCAAGGAATCAACAATTAAGAAGCAACTGTCTGACATGAAGAAAGGTTCAGCCTTAATGGCAGCCTCCAGGTCAAAACATGTCTTAATTTCTTGTTGTTGCAGGTCATTGAATATTGTTATACAGCTTGCACATGGAGTTGAGTTTGAAGATCATGAAAGAGGATACCTTATTCTGGTGATTACTTCATAGAATATTTTGCAAGAGAAAGTTCAGGCAGATAGCCAATTACTATTTTAGACTGTAGGAAAGCACTTCTGGGAAGTGGATGCCTTTTTTTTTTTTGCTGACTCGTGGTCTTGCACAAAACTGCCTTAGTACATGTGCATATAAGTGTGTATGTGATTTACTCATCTACTTTATTGTTGCACCAAACTTTATCTGTCTGTGTATGAGTGTGAGTGTGTCTACGTGTATGTTTGCGTCCTTTGCCCTTCATTGAGAATTCAGAGCTGCTCTATTTTTGTGCTTCACATTTCTCATCAATATTTCACTACCCCCCCCCCCCCCCCCCCCCCCTATTTCCTGGGCATCAAAATGAGGTTTTATCTATGCTCTACCACACACTATTGAAGGGCTGGCTGGTTGACTGGCTGGGATCCCGTTGGGATGATATGAGTTGCGTCTGGTGCTGTAAAGAAACTGCCACAGCCAGATGGTTGCAAACAATCCTTTTGCAATTTGTTTTTAACCTTTATTTACCCACACTTGGTTGACAGGGTCCAACACATGGCCTCACAGTATTATGCTATCCACAGAGGAATTGTCCGGGACAAACCACCTCTTTGACACGGGGTCATTTCACAAATCCACTAGAC
Source organism: Symphodus melops (assembly GCF_947650265.1). Taxonomy (NCBI): domain Eukaryota; kingdom Metazoa; phylum Chordata; class Actinopteri; order Labriformes; family Labridae; genus Symphodus; species Symphodus melops. The sequence goes on from NC_136691.1 coordinate 13,255,423, forward strand.
CAGGGGCAGTCAAGGGCAGGTCAACCGATGATGGCTGTTGAATATAGTGTTTTTGGCATCATCTCCCCCCTGCTGGGTCAATTCCAGCTGCCCCATCAACACAAATGACTCAACACAGACTAAAGGAGACAGAGGTTTTACAAGAGCATAGACCCCATGTAGTGCAACATAATAGTAGCAGTCCCCCCCATACTGATTAACTAAGGCAGTCGCTACAAATGTAGCTGACACTCAAGTGTTTAACCTTTGAACGGACATATCTGCTGGTAGCTCATCTTTGGATTATTTCTCTGCTTGTGTCCGTTCCAGCACTTCCTTCAAGGGCAACTCAAAGCAACCCCCTATTTTAAAGCTTTGTGTTTTGGTAAGTTTATCTTAGTCGTTGTTTATGTTGCCATATGCACGTCTCCCTGTGTACAGTATACTGTTTGTGTGTCTCCAATTAACTCTTTAGCCAAAGGCCTGTCCCTCGGTCCAACATCTCCTGCACACCAGCCACTACAATTGGCTGCCCCACGATGAGTTTGTTTCTGCTCGAGATGTCTGTCGTTTTTCTCGTATGCTTTTTTTTTGTCGTTAATATGCTGCTTCAATCAATACCTTGCATCTTGAAAGCAGAAATAGGGGTTCAAAAGCAAAAACAGAATGCAGCCTGTGAAGAAGCTTCAATACATGTCCGCTGCATTTCACAGGTTTTTAAAAATCATTGGAAGAATTCCAATACGTTCTAAAAGTATTGATTATTAGGTTTTAATAAACTTCTTATTTCTGCTTTGAGTCCATATGGTTCAACAACAGCATATTGCAACCATGTATGTCTGGATATGAATCTTTAGGGTGAATTTTAGGATTTACAACAAGATCAGTGTATTGTATAGTATATAAATAAAGGCTTAAGTATAAATGGAGCCACAGCAAGTGCTATTTAATACACATTAAAAATGCATATGACAACTACATCAAAGCATAACTTGATCCAATTGCCCCTTTCGCTTCAGTTTTTACAATGTAATTGGCTGTTAATTAAAAGCTTTTAGTTGGTGTCATGGAGGTGTGGTTTAAAAGGGTTGGCTTAGGCTGTGGTGGAGGGGACTGACTGACATCTTTTCATGAGGCCTGGCAATTCTCCACGTTTAGAATTACACCTCGAGTATGCAGACTACATCCAGATATACAGATTTAGAGACTGATCCTTGGTGAGACCCTGTGCTTTTATGGATAGGTGTTTTCCTTCACCGCACCAAATTTGTGAGACTGCAAGGCCTCTTTGCAGCTTGTGCCTTTCTGTTTTAAATTTATGAATGTCATCACGTCATATTTTACTTAAGTGTGACTCTAGAAGTCTGTAAAAGTTCATGTGAAACATCTGGCTGACCTTATGGAACTTTGGATTAGTCCCAGTCATTCTGTTCATAAACTTCAACATGTTTGTGTTTAATTTGCAATTGAAGTGAGAGGTCAGTGGAGCATGACGAGACTCTGGATCTCTGCTAGAGTTGTGTACCTTTGACGGAAGAAGCCTTATGCAAGATACTTGTTAAACAACGTTTTTCTCCAACCATGAGAGGGTGAGCACAGTCAGAAGTATCTCAAACATTTTCCAATCTAATGTAGTTTATATAAAATCCCTCAGGGTGAATAGTCAGTCCTTTGTAGAAGTATAATTAAATAGTTTAAATATGATTAAGAACAAACTTTGTTTATTATTTCAGCTACACGCACACCACGTCTCACATCACACAATTATTTGTTAAACAATGAGATGATTGAATAATGATCCCAGATTTAAAAATCAATGTTTCAGTTTAGTGAATTGATTTAATTCAATTAATCAACTCACTAAACCTAGAGGTTTGGAAAAGTCCCTGTATTTAACACAATATTTCACTGAAACCTTAATTATATTCGCAAATCATGAGGAGAAGTGGAGCACTAACAAGACAGAGTCCATAATTATTTACAGCGTTCACTTTAATACATGGAGCAAGTTGGCCATCCCATTGCAGGGTTGACTTTCTTTAATTCTCATAACAGAAACTTTTGCTTCATCTGTTGATTTCAGTTTGATATTTGGAGACTACTGGAGAAATCTGTGGTAACACACATATACCTGCAGTTGCCAGATGAGACCCATGGGAGCTAAATCATGCCTGCTAATTAACCATCGGGCCACTTTTTGATACCTGGATGTGTTCCAGCCACGCTTTGCGAGTGTTAGTGTTATTTTCCTCTCTTTGTGTATCAGAATAAAGGTGTGATTATGAAGGGCATTCGCCCCTCTGCCTGCCTTTATTAGGCCACACATGAAGGGCTTTATTTCATCAGAGCTGACGCCCTCCCCAAGAGTCATTTCTTTTTGCAATTTTCTGCTCGGTTTCATGTTCCATTACTGGCAGATTATGCTTTTTCTCTGTATTGCACGTACACTCATTTATGGATGAGCTCACACACAAACACATTTGCAGCACTTATACACCCACAAAGCTACACACACATATTGTGAATGCTCATGATCCATGCACTGCTGTTATTGGACCACTGGTTGCTGAATGGTGAATGGGAGAGCATGCCTGGAGGAGAGGACAGTAGTTAAACCAGCACTGAATTGCTTTCTTTACTATGAAAGTAAAATCAATTTCAAAAACCCATTACCTGTATAGATGATTTAAAGGCACTCTGTGAAAGAAAATGGGAGCCTTTACTTCCTATTTCATCCTAATTTCTCTCTATGTGTTTACTTGTGTGTGAGAGAGCATTTTTTGTGTGTGGTGAATGTGTAAGGGAAATTGGCAGGAACCCCTCCAAGATATTATATTGACTCAAAAAGTGCTGATTCAACACATTATGATTCTTTTATGAGGCACTCCAAGGATTTGATATTTGAAAGTCAATTAACTGGCCATGAGGGGCACTACTAAGTATGTGCAAACCGTTTAATGTCTCCTGCCAAGTCTGAAAAAGTGATATTGATGATGTCACTGTAATGGCATCACTTTATCACTTTTTAAAAGACAGTGTTACATACTGGAGGCAGTTTGGGTGTCTTTGGTGTTTACCAGGGAAGGAAAATCCTAAGAAAGGTACAAGTACAGCATGGGAACTGTATGACTTAGTCTTAAATATAAGGTAGAGGAAAGTCAGTATATCACTGCCCAATGCTCTAAAAGTTTAGAATACCCCATTTTGAAGCGTAAAAGTTTTGGCCCTAGCCATTTTTTTTTGCAACCAGTTGTTGGAGTGTCAAGTCATTTCCATGTTCTTTAGCATTCGTGTATTTGTGTTTATTTGTTTTGTTCGTGCTTCTTCTACAAAATCGTAAAAAAATAGCCAGTTTTCCCATTTTAACTGATCAATTTATGTCTTCAGATAACAACTCTTTTTTTCTTGTGATCATTTTCAGGCAATATAGAGAACAAAAAAGCTGGCTGCTGTGATAGGAGAAACCATGATATGCCATGATGCCACTGTCCACACCAAAGAGGTGAGCTGAACCTTTTTCAAAATATTTTCTGTTTGTTTGTTAATAATATAGTTTAACATTTCAAGAGCAACCACAAATTACTTCTTTTGGAAACTGATTAATACATTTATGGACCCATGTTCGCTTTCATAGTTCTAATTTGATGTGGAGCATAAACATTATTTTGCACTTCATTGTATTCCTTAGTGTTAATCTCTGTGTAATGCTAAGTCTAAACTACCTTTCATGCAGTTAGTCATAATAGTCTTGATCAAGCTTTGTTTGTTGTTACAGTTGTGTAAAATTCATTTCTTGACCACATATGTTTAGTTTGAAGTTGAACCTCTGTAAAATCATCTTTCACTGTGTCCCTTTGTTCCTGTAGTGAAAAACAAAAGAAGTGAATGTGTTGATTTGGCTTGTACTCCCACCATTATTTTTTTAGCATTAAAAGCACCTGGAAACCTCTCACAGTTGTTGTTTCTCTTCATCATACTGGTCTGGTGCTGGAAAGATTTAAAACACATTGCATATTGCTTGCTCCGCTCGTGCTTATGTTGCATACTTGCATTTCTAACACTGGAGGAGTCTGTGTCTTCTCTGGCATGACTTGACAAGATTGTTGTGTTTTCCAAAGTGTTGATGCTGTAGATAAAATTAAGAAAATGTGTTGTATTTTATAACAGAGGATTTTATTTCGAGGCATGCAGACAGACTCAGGAGCCTGTGCAGCCAAAGACAGAGAAGAGCCTGGTCTTTTACTCTCGTCTTCTGTTGAGGTGGGCGAGAATAAAAATGCCTTGCACCATTATGTTTTTTCCCCCGCTGGTGTTAAACTTCACAGTGGATACATGCGAGAGGATGAGAGGACATGATTGTTGTGAAAAAAGAAGCTACTTTACCACCGGATGTGTGTACAAGTGCGTAAACTTGTGTTTGCTGCAACCGTGCTTTCTGTAGGTGTGTGTGTGTGTGTGTGTGTGTGTGTGTGTGTGTGTGTGTTTATCATTATCAATTTAATGTAATGTAGCACTCATTAACTCCTAAGTAAATTAGTGTGTGTGTGCAAGAGTTGGTGTGTGTGTGTGCACACTGAGGAGTTCATCAGGCTCGTTTAAACAAATAGATGAATGTCAGTGGTATTATTGACAAGCAATCTTTGATTCATCCTCGGCCTCCTCATCCGTAAACGTGCCGCTCCTCTGATGAGCATGGCTGACTTTGATATGGTTTGTTAAGGTTGTTTATTTCATCTGAGCTTTATTTATTTATAACTGTTAAGCAATGGAGGGAAATGTCTTTTAAACGTCAGCTCAAAAAACACAAAACTGTGACTCTCTGTTAAAGGCTTTAGTTCATTAGTCCAAATGTATGAGTCACATTTTCTTGGCCTTTTAAGCGAGAAGATTGTGTTATGATGAGTAATCTGCATGCTCACAGACAGATTGTGATTGAACATTCTGTGTCAAGGGAATTCAACTAATTATTAGTAATGATTTCACAAACATAATCTTTCGTTGAGGGCACGAGCTGACTCATTTGTAGCCTGCATCACTGCCGAACACATAGCCAATGCAAGCTTTTACGATGGTTTTTTTTTTTTACATTACTTTATAGGATACGATGCCTTTTTTAGAGGATAGTTCAGTGGAAAAAAGTAGGAAACTGTGGAGCGGGAGTGGGGAATGAGATACGGAAAGGTGGTGGCCATCATTTGGAGGACTATAACCTCTGTACATGGGGTGTGCAATACCACCAGCACAATATTTAATAGTTTTAGGAGAGGCAAAGGCATGTTGCATCTTCAGGTTGTTTAAACTTGATTTAGAATGAACCCTCTAGGTAGTCATGGGCCAAAGTGGATGTGAACACATTTTATTGGTCAACTTGTGTGAGGTTTTGATAACTTAAAGACACATTATCAATACAGCAACCGTGTTGACCTATATATCTGTGTTGATTTTGGGATCCTGGTGCTACATAATACATGTCTTCCCCTACTCTCTGTCCCTTCATTCCATATCTCTTATAAGCTGATTATATAAATCATAAAAGACCAAAAATACTAATGAAAAAAAGATTGTTAAATTCATTAAACCCGGTTGAAAATCTGTATATTTTATCAACTTGCTTATTTCATCCCATGTATCCATCATTTTCTAACAATAAATCTTGTCTTACATGCTAGTTTTACCTGGCTTCTCACTTCTTTATAAGGAAAAATGTAAAATAATTCTCTCTCTTAAGTGTGATGTAAATCAATTTGTTGGAATCCAACCCATGGCAGCAGTGACAGGCATTAAAAAAAACAACGATATAGACACAGTGAATGATCTGGCTGGTGTGTTTGTAGGTCTTATAAAGGCATCATGAAAGAAGCTTCAAAGTCATGTAACAGAGCCCACATTAAAGATTAATTTTTTCAGTGTTGCTCAATTTACTTTGAAATGCCATGAACACGGATTTAATGCAAATCGGCCTTTTGCTCAGCTACCTAATTTTTTCATAAAGATATTTTTCTCTTGTCAAAAACCTTAGTGGTAAATACTATTTTCTGTAGCTATACCTGTAATGAAGGCTGGTTTAAATAGATCCATTTAAATTGGATATAAAATAGAAAGATTTTTCTGTTACTCATCTCGATCAAACAAACGTTGCTGTACTGAGCTGAGAATAAGCCATGGTCATATACTGTACACGTGCTGCAGGCTGGGATGAGCTTTGTGCCTATTTACCATCGCTCACCTCTTAAGTAATGTTAGCACGCTCGGTGTCAAATGACCACATGCTTGTCTATTTATGCTGCACCCTTAAGGTCTTTCTCTAAAAGAGAGAAAGATCTGCATATCCTCACATGAACTTCTGAGACAGAAAGTGAGAAAAAAGAATCAAGGATCTTTGTTCAAACTCTTCCTGTGAAAATGTATTCACTAAGGGCATTATTCAACAGTGAGCAATTGTAAAAGATGTGGGGGAAATTCTTCACCTCTATAAAGTAACGTTATGAAATGCTGAAACCTAAACCTTTACTGGGGGAAACACTCAGGAGTATAACATGACAAAATGTTAAGAGAATGACATTTAACGGCCGGTTATTCAGAGCAGGGCGGCATGGAAAGGTTGTGAAACGCTCATAATGACATTTCCAGTAACCTTTTCGTGTGACTTTTTCAAAAAAGGGTTAAAACCACAGAGACGGAAAGATGGGGCCATGTTAGGTCGTTCCCATTAATCAAAGTGTGATTGCACTGGGCCACAGCCTGAGGGCAATTTCTCTTCTCACTCATTAAGGAATGAGGATCAGGAGGAGGCAGGGCCACACATAAAGCAGTCAGAGCTGTGGGGTGGCCTGATGGGTAAAATGTTTGTCCTTTCACCAATCAACCGAGGGGTCAAAAACTGTGTTAAACCTCCTGAAGTGTCTTTGAGCTAGACCGTACTATTTTCTACCTCCTAGGGGGGTGTTTATATCATCATTTTAAAATCAAGTCAGCCAACATTCTCTTGTTAAAAACTGTTTTCATAAAAGCTCAATTATCATGAACATTTTATCGTTGCCAAATTGCTCATTATTATGTACAAAAAGTAATGCACATTAATTATGGAGGAAAAGCCAGTAAATGGAGCTGATTTAAGGGAAAGGAAAGCTGCTTTTTAAAAAGCTGGTAATGAAAGACCTCAGTGCAAATGTGATGAGACATGTACTAAATGTTTGTGAATGAGACCTGCTGCTGTCAATGGAATGAGACATGACTTCTGCAGGCAGAATTTTTCATTTCAACCTTGTCCAAATTAGATTTCCCCTCACAAAAGTCATCCTCGACGAATCAGAGACCCAAATTGCTTCCAAAAGCAATCAAATATGGTGCTGCGAGTTAACCAAAAAGGTAATGTTTGTAACTGGAATGAATGAAAGCTACTTCTACAACATTTTCAGTGCTTGTTGAAGATAAGCTGCTGACATTTAGCTGTCACTGTCTCCTGACAGAGGAGCAGAGGGGCAGAGCTGTGCAGCTGCAGCAGAGCACATATCCTGAGGCCATGCAGTCCCTAAACTCAGTGAAGCACAGTCAAATGTTAGAGCACCTGCTTGCAGAATAGAAATTTATCGACTGTGTGAAATGTTATCCTCGGGTTTAAGCACCTGAAAGTGTTTTTCTGCTTCTGACCTTTAGGATTTTAGCAAAACACATTCCCACATACAGAGTTTAACTTGCTATGATCATAATATTGTTTTCATATAGCTGTGGCTTTAGAGGTTCAAACAAATATGTAAAAAATCAATTACATAGAGGGAACAAAATCACAGTGGTGGAAAGAAATGAGGTACATTTGATGAGGTACTGCATCCTGGGTTTGATATTTTTGCACTATTATTTAATATCTTAAAGAGAATAACTGCTTTTTACCTCCAGGAGCCTGGATAGGGTTAATTTTCTAATCAGTGTAATGATGAAGTAAAATAGCCAATCAGTGGGGGTCTTGATCGGTCTTGATTTAAATTCCAGAGACTGCCAAGTCCAAGACAAAGCAGAGTAAAAAAAAGCTTATGATTCCAAGACTAGTCCTTCAAAAAGTGGTCTTGAGACCAAGATCGATTCTGAGTACTATGACACTAATTAAATGTGACAGCAACCACTCATATTAAAGGTGGGATCAGTGATTCTAGTGAAAGATTGACAAAATTTGAATTCATCTGCTAAACTTAAACATCCTGTTGCTGATTGGCTGAAATCGTGTTTTATGTGGCTCACTCCTAGTCTCTTTGTTTGCTTACATCTGCAGAATGAGGAATGTGTACAAACACAAGATTTGTTTTAGCACGCACAGAACACACAGCTCAATGGGGATTTGGAGGTATTTGCTGAATGTGACAAGGAGTGTTTTGGATCAGATGATTTTCAGACCTCACCTTTAAGAAGAATACACTCAACTCTATATCAACCAGATCCAACATCAGAAAAGTGCACTGACACACACTCACACACCTAACACCCTCCATTGAAAATATGTAGGATGATTTTAAAACTATTTAAATAAATCCTTTCTAGAAAACACAAATACCTAAAATGTCATCTATACTAAATAAAAAATAACAAAACAAACACTAACACAGTAGTTACAGTATTCTGTCAATCTCTCCCCCACTTTGACACAATACTAATGTATTAAACGTGTGCAAACAGGTTTTGTTAGACTACAGCATCTACTCTAAAGAGGCTGGGTGCACACAAAGGATCTTGTTTGAACATAGGTGTGTATTTGCATGTCAGTTAGTCCACCTGTTGTACCTGAATCTGGGTGGAGCTGGGAAGATTAAACAAGAGTTTTGTCATGTAAACTGTCCCCGCTGAGTGTGAAAAAAATCAAAGCCCACCAACTGTAGTGATTAGCAAACACACACGGAGGGTCAAGCTTCCTCTCGTCAAATTGTACTAACTGGTTAGCCTACTTCAATTAATACGTTTTCATAAATCGTCTTTTTCTCTGAGTAAAAGTGACGTACAGTGTGTAAGGTATTTCCCAGCTTTTTTCTCTCTGTCAGGTCAGTTGAATAGTACTTTTAGCGATGAACCTCAGCTGATAGAGGCGGATGTGCTATAGCCCTGGGCTTTTCTTGGGATTTCTAAGACATTCGTGGGTGTGACTCCAGCAGCTGTGAACCTGTTGGTCTGGGGCATTCACCTACTATTAATAGGATAGGCTGGTGATTGTCTATTTTTACAGTTAACAAATCATAAAAGGACCAAAACAGACAGTAATCTATCTCTCTGACAACACTTTCATAATGTCAATAACTTGTGAGAAACTAAAGCTTAAGCCATTTCAGTTTCTTACTCAAATTTTAAAGGTCACATAACTGAACTTAAATTCACAAACTTAAAGTTACACTGAACAACCTTGCACTGGACTAAACGCCACATTGGTTGATGACTAATTTTAACTGCAGGTTTTGTCTTTGAGTAATCCTCTGTGGGGCCGAATCCAGTTATACTACAATGCCCACTCCCATCATACATGAAGAATTTCAAAGAGGACAATGACTAGCCTAACGATGTGATAATGGTTGTTGTTTGCTGTTTTTAGAATGTGTCACTTCATGCTTGACATGCAATACATTTTGTTGATTTATGTGGTTTGAAGACTATTTGTAGAATTTGTTGACAGTTAGGAAAACATGGAATATCTTTATAATATACGTTTAAATGGAGTTCAACAGTTTGGAAGTTATATCAGTGATACTGATCGATGGCAGGCAAGGGCGGAACTTAAACAGCGTAGTTTAAGTGTTGATCCAAATGACAGGTTTAAGCCTGTCTATAACAAGGCCACAAAGCCATGAGATCTTTAGATCCAGCTGATCTTGAAATTTAAAAGACAATTGTTCTGTAGTATGTAATTTTAAAAGAATGTATGTTAGTAAAAGATGTTTCTGTTACTCATCTAGATCAAACAAATGTTGCTGTACTGAGCTGAGAATAAGCCATGGTCATATACTGTATATACACACATTTTACAACGCACATGATTGGATTTTCATGAGAAAATCAGCGTCCTTGGTGGTTTAATAACACAAAAACTCATTTAGCAGCTGCTTTTCTATCACCAGTAGCTCAGCGGCCCATGTTGTTGAGCAAAGTGCTCATCCTGAAGAGTAAAGAAAGAGGAAAACAAGACATTCAAGTCTGCTGGGAGTCCAGAGTAGTGTCTAGATTAGAGGGAGATCCTCTTAAAGGCATCGTGCAGACAGGATACTCTGCCTTGTTCCCTCCTCCCCACAACATCTCCTCTGAGACTGCTGATTTAGCTGGGAGCAGGCTAGCTGCGATCCGCTTTGTCCAGATGCACACATGTACACACACACACACACACACACACACACACACACACACACACACACGGAAGACAAACCCCTGTGTGGATTGAATACATCCATGCGACTGCACAAAGGAACAAAAGCTCCTGCTCAGTGACAAACAGAGAATCGGTTGTCGTATGTTTGTCTTACATGAGTCGCTGTTAAGGCTAACAAGTAGCTTTAAGCTGTGGAGGGTTTGCACAATCACACACATGCATGCACACAAAAGATTTAAAGCAAGACAGAGGCTGGAGTTTCCCTAGTAACAGGCAATACTTCCACACTGATGGCCACAAAGATTAATGAATATACATGCACAGTTTACGCGTGATGTATACACACACAACCTGGCAGTAGCAGCTTTGGCAGTTAGCTCTCACACTTTGTAAACAAACCAAAATATATGACACATACAGAAGAGTTGTAACTGGTGCACACACACATAAAGTGTCATGTCGGATGGCAGGAGCTTTTCCTGCTAACAATGCAGTGTGTGTTATCTTCCACACACACAAACACCCACATACACACAAACTAGTGAGTCCCTCTCTGAGGCCTATTAGTCACACACCACAAACACACGCACGCACGCACACACACACACAGAAATTCTGAACACAAGCTGCCCCAGTACCCTGATTTTATAAACTCACAGGGGAAGTCTGACGCACTTACACACATGCACACACAATCACCCACCTGGGGCAACCTCAATTTAACATGCAGCCTGTTAGAGATGTACTGAACAGACAGCAGCAGGTGAAACAAAAAAAGCACAGTGGAGAAAAATAACAGATTTAACTTAATCCAGTCAAAAAAATAATGCACAAATTACATCTAAAATCATAATATGCTTTTTGGTGCCAGTTTTGAAAAAAAATAGAGTAGGCAGCAAAAGGTTTTTCTTGGCCCTGCTTTAACAAAGGCGAGAAGAGCAACTCAAAACACCACATAGAGCAACAATGGAGAAATACTCGCTGACAGGAGCTCAGGGGAATTAGACGTAAGGCAGATAAGAAGAGAAGACACACGTCTATATATTTACAGCAAAGAGCTGATCAATTTTTTGGGTTAATAGCTGAATAAAATCTTCCCTGGGTGTTTTTACAAGGTTCGCAGGCTTATTAGGACACTCTTGAAAAAGAGATTTTTAATCTCAATGAGCTTTTCTTCCCGCTTAAATGAAAAAAAAAAATAAGTCTGTGCTTTTACTAAAAACATTTTGGAGAGATGAGATTTCAATATCTGCTCAGACAAAAAAACACATGGATGAGGTGGGTTTGGTCGGATTCTGTTTTTCGGTGGCAAACACAACCATTACTATAAACACAAACAAATAAATGTAAAGCTAACCCTGCAAACTCTTTATCTCCCTCTCTCTCTCTCACACACACACAAACTCTTTGTCTTCTTCTCCAGTTACCAAAACAACTGCAGTTGTTAATGACCACACTGAGGCTAATATCCACAAGTACCTAGAGGTGAGGATACTGCCATAGAAGCATGATGGGTGCAACAGTATATCCTCCAAACCTCTTCAGCTTATGTATTCAAACTAAAATGACTCACAGGTGCATCGCAGACTGCCTGCCAAACAGAACAAAGATTCACATTATGGCACAACCTTCCCATACGTCTTCCCTCTGCTCCTTTCAGACTCCATTTAGCAAATGTAAGCAGAGGAAGACCTTGGTCTTTGAGGTCATTGTTTACACCTTCACTGATGCTACATGTCATCAGAAACAAAAGGAACTGTGACTCGAAAAAAGCTTCTGCATGTGCTATAACACTGTTTCCCCAAAAAGAGAACTATATGGTGGACATCTTATTCACACAGAGATTTAAGCAGAGCTAAAGTAAGTTTGATGAGGATATTATGAGGAAAAAAACACAAGTGAACTAAACCAGGAGAATTAGATGCTTATATTGACAGGATAAAACCATCCACACATGGAAAATAGCCAGAGGCCAGATTCTGTTTATATATGTTCCCATTGAGTCTATACATCTGCCTTCATAATGTAGCTTCCAGATCCTCATAAAGCCTTTATGGGTTTGATGCAGATGACCCTTTTACTGCTTCCAAAACTGTGCAGATATATGAAGCCTATTTGGCTTGAGGCAGGTCAGGAGGCAGGAGGAGATCAATAATTCATACATGCCTCTACGTGTGAGTGTGTGTGTGTGTGTGTGTGTGTGTGTGTGTGTGTGTGTGTGTGACCAAACAACACCTGCTGGACGAAAGGAATTATTTTCATATTTCAACCTTCATTTATTTGGAACCAAAAAAAGGATCAGGGTTAAATCCACTAAACTGAAATACAAAAATAAGGGACTCAAATTGAAATCAATATATGAATACATTTTTAAATTTACATCCAGTGCTGTGAAGCAGGATGGCAGCATTGTGAGAATGACAATACTCTTGTTATGGCAATAAAGAGTGAGCTTGGACAAGCCAAATGCTTCTTTAGGCAACTGCGTAGGAATGTGGGGCTGTCAGAGGTCAATGGATCAGTGGATCAGGTTTATGGTCAGTCCCGGACTTAAAGCTAACAGTAAAAAAATAGAAGGGAGACTTTTCGAGAGCCATCCCAGATCCTATCTTTCATCTTTCACCCCCCCCACCTCTCTACCTCTCCCGGTCTCACCGTCTGGTCTGCCGCAGCAGGCGCCAAATCCATTATCCCGAGAAATTAAAGAGAAAAACAAACCGAATCATGTGCGCAATGTGCGGTTTGTTAAGGTGATTTCGTTGTTCGGGGTAAATGGGTTTAGTTGTAGTCGTGTGTCCCACTCAGACAGAATCTTGTCTGAAGGGGCGTTGTCTGTTTATATGGCCGCTCTCGCTCTCAGTTTTCAACATTTTGCAATATGATGGAAAATCCACAAAGCGCCCATGTGGTCCAGTCGCGTCCCTGCATCCATCCGCAACAACCAGACAGTCCATAACCAACAGGTCCTTATTTGTGTGTGTGCTTGTGTGCGAGTACATTTGGCTGTGCGCCGCGCCGTGCGCCCGTGCGCGCTGGCGCGTAGAGGCAGCGAGGGGGAGAAATGTGGGAGGAGGAGAGGATATCAAACAGAATCCCTGATCACTCCTTGCCCCCGTTCACCAAAGACAGCTCTTTGAGAATTCCACTGGCGTCCACTCGCCTCCTCTCCCGGATCATGTCCTCCAGGCTGCGAAAGACCAGAGTGTGCACCCCGCTGCTGGACAGATGCACTTTGAGGAAATACTGCTGCTCCGCCGAGTGCGCCTCTCCTCCAGCTTTGAACTCCCTTTTCCCGAAGCGGCACCAGGCTGCGAAACTTTCCGAGTTGGTCCAGCATATCTCCTCGCTGCTCAGACCCAGGTGTCCCGCTGCGTTCTGCATCACGAGGTCAGGAGGAAGCGGTCGGTACCGGTACCGATTGTTCACAATCCTCCCGTGGCGACCGCTGCTAATCTCAAGCAGGCTGTCCTTGCGGATCTCGCCCTTGTGCAGATGAATGACTTGGTCGTTTTGCTCGTAGATGGCCCAGTGGGGGGCTTGTGCCGTGGCCACCAGCTCGAGCAGGTCCCCTGGTTTGCACATACTCAGCAAAGTTTTGGCCGAGTACACATTCAAGTCCTCGTTCTCCCGCAGCTTGGAGAAGATGCATTCCTGGGCGCAGAAGGCGGAGTACTCCACCTCGCTGACCGAGAAGGGTCCCTCCTCAGCCGGGCTGTGATCTTTGGTGAAGCCGCAGTCGGACGGAGTGCGGTCGTCCACCTCCTCCTCTTCGTCAGAGAAGAAATAGGCGACGCCGACCCGAAGCTCGTCCTTCTCCAGCCCGGACGGATCCCCCGTGGGCAGTTCGCTGTAGTTGAGGTGGGTGATCCGATCCAGTTGATTTCCCATCAATGACCTGGCAGGGCAGAGGCATGGACTGCGGTGTCTGACAGACAGACACAGAGATAAAAAGAGAGTTTGTCAGTAGCGTAAAATACAAAAACACATAGGCTACGGATCTGGTCTGGATGAATACACGCTTGACTGCGACTACTTCCGCTTGTTAAGCAGACAGTAGTAAGCAAAGAAAACTGCTAACACTTCCGAGAGTCGCCTGTGCAGAGTTACCGCGTGTTATTGAGCAGAGAAGTGTACACTAACACAATCAATGTTAGGGAGCCCCTTGCGACATCTCACCCACTAGCCAATCATTGATTCAAGTGGAACGTAAAAGAGTCTGCAGTTTCCATGAAAATGACATGGGGAAGACACAACGTGGTTAAAAATGTCTAGGGTTGCAGCTATGAAAAAGTGAGAAGAGAGAAAACGTTGTGGATTGATAAAATAATGCCCTGCGTCTTTACGCACGGTGCAAAATGCGAACCAATATGAGAAATCAAGCATACCTGTGCGCTCCCCGGGCAGATGGTTAAATATCCGTATGGTCCATTAGTAAAAAGAGGGCTGCTTAGTCCCCTGCACCCCCTTTTTCTTCGTCCTCTTCCTCTTTCTTTCCACTCTCGTGTGTCACTCTCCGCACCGCGCACCGGGCGCTCCGGATGTCGTGCGTCCTGGTTCCTCACTTCTTCCAGCACCAGCTTCTTATAAGTACCAGGGAGAGCTCCGCCTCGGTCCGCGCGCTCCGCCTTTAGTGTTTTTTTACTGGAACATAGTCGCACATCCATTAAAAGTCGAGCCAATGGGGGAGGTGGAGAAATGTGCCACTCAATGCGATGATCCAATCAGGTGTGCAAAGGGCGGCTGGCGGCGATAAGCGACTGTTACCGTGGCGTGGTTTTTGTTGTCAGAGAACTGTGGAATTCTGTACATGATCAACGATGTGCGTGTGTACACACGCGTGCAAGTTCAAGGCAACATCGAGGAGTGATAACAGCCTGCATATCTTAAGACGAGCATATGAGAGGGGTGGAGTTTTTATTATGCTTTGAGGGGCTATAAACATTTCTATTATCTCAAAAATACTCCAAAAGTGCAGCCTTATCAAGGAACATTTTTTCGCCCTATACCTGAATACAAAAGCAGCCTCTGTCCTTCAGCTTAAACATGTAATTATTTCCATATGTTGTAGTTTCACACTGCATCACTCGGGCTCTCATATCTGTCATTGTGTCTCTGTTTGTGCTTACAGAGGGAGGGGCTGGAGGCAGGTGTGTGTGTGTTTGTGTGTGTGCATGCAAGGTAGATACAAAACAAAGCAGTCTACAGGGAGTTTAATAAACACTCTTTATTATGTTACTCTGATGTTGTGTCTCGGAATACAATATGACTGAAATGAAATGCAAATCAAATTTCAGCCATTGTGGCTCACTTTTGTATGAATAATTTATTGTACTCTTGTATATTGTGCTATTCCGCCAAATAAACTTGAGTACGCCTACTGGATGTCGCCTATCTATTTTATATATATTCAGATTGTCATCTTGCCATTCATGTCAGACCTTGTGTTTTTTTTCATCAGAAACATATGATCAATTAAAAAATCCTGGAAACGTCCAGAGAGCTCCTCCAAGTATATTTCTTCTTCCCCTCTCTCCCAGATGGTTTGAGATTGCAGCATTCCACTTGCTGACACAGATTGGGCCCTGTTCTTTGTTTCCACCGGTGACAGGCAGAGCGGATGGAAGCTTTTTCAGTATAGGTGAGATATGATTGTGCAGGTTTACACACTCCTCCGCACACACAAACACAAAGAAAGAACAGACACAGTCTTTCACGCAGCCATGAGTGTGTCCCCTCCATGTATTTGCACTTCCTTGTAAGAGTGTGAGTGCATGTATCTGTTTGATCGCCTTATGGTTTTTGTATAGTGAAGCTACAAGAGTTGTATGCTTTATGATGTTGCACTAATTTTTGTGTGTGTTTTCCTGCAAGTAAAGCTTGACAGGGGGAAGAAAATACATACAAGATACATTTTTTCCCCCTCCATCAGCAGCCCTCTGGCCCACACACACATACACATAAAAACACTCTCAAGGTGTCATGAGACTGTCAGCAATGGCTTTGGCTACAGCTCCTCCGGGCATGTGGTCCTGCCACCTATAATCTACAATGAGTAGAAATGAGTTCCCTTTGTAGAAGCTGCCTCTCCTGGACACACAAACACACAATGTATTTGCTCATGCTCTCTCTCTCTCTCTCTCTCTCTCTCTCTCTCTCTCTCTCACATACACACACATATGTGCAGCTGGTATAATAAGGCAGGGCGCAGACAGTGCTGGAAAACTACTGAGACAGGGTTATGTTTCACAACCTCAATAATTGGATACGTCTCTATTCCCTAATTACTAACTAAATCATGTGTGCTGCAGTGCCGTACTGTGCTGATAAAACAGAGTGACGCAGGCGCATGCATTTGCAGTCTGCAATTTATAAGGTTCATCATAGGTGTGCTTAAGTCTCACTTGCTGACACTTACTTACATGTAAAGTAAATGCATGCCAGTCATGTAAAGCTGATGTTTTGTACGCCTCATTGTGTGTTGTGCTGCATCAGCCTATCACCACTCTTTCATACACTATGTAGAACATTTTGTTTTATCCATTTTAAATGTATTATTATATTATAAAGTATTATAAAGCAAATGTGTTATGAAAAGTAACAGCCCTACATAAAGCGTTAAACCCTGGAGAAAAAGGAGGTGTTTATGTGAATAGAAATAAATACCGCAGTAAGTTGTTTTGTTATATTTGTACGTGTTTTTGTAAGAGCTAATGCCAGCGCACAAAAAATGACCACCAGCCATGTTAACATTATCTTGATTTTATTTCAGCATTTTCTTCTCTAAATCACAGAATCATTTGAACACTTCTTTCTCAGTATCAGAAAGTACAATGTAAGCTTTTTTGTGATACTTTATTGATCCCTGTGAGGAAGGTAATCTTTCTGCTTGAGCATTTCCAGGAAGGTCAGAAAAAGCAGGGTTATCTACAGAGCAATGTCAAGCTAAAAAAAAAGAGAGCATTATTATCAGTGGTATTACATCCAGCTGTATGGAACAAACCGGATGCAATTGGTTGTTTGAAGGCTTCCCAGATGGGGAGTGTGTGATTTGTGGTGCATTCAAAGTTATGGTTCACATAAGTCATAACCAATCAAATGTCTTGCTATATGTGTTCTCTACAGAAGCAGATAAAAGCAAATGGATGGCAAAACCCAAAAGATTTCCTAAACAGGCATATAAAGAAAAACAGGCAATTATGCAGCACAGATGCAACAGGTACTCACTGCGAACTTGAGTGACAAAAAGACTAATGCATTAAAAGCAAACACATGAAAATACATCAATGATGCAAAGTCCAAAGCGCACAAACCTGGAAAATAAAATGCAATGGAAAAGTGCAGGGTCACAAAGGACTTCACCAGACCTGTCAGGGGCGCAACATAGAAAAGGATTTTCTTGGAATGTTTTTTATACAAAATTACTTTTTGACCTAATGGAAGGTTTAAAATTAGACCTGTAGGGATACGTAAACCCGAAGACTAAAAGATATCATTTTTGACAGGGGACAGGCTTTGCCCTCGACATGTAGGGGCTGAGCCCAACAAAGCCCCCATTTATAGATATATAACTAAAGGCTTTTTCAGTGCTGGTCTTAATGGCTCCAATGTGATAATTCTGCCTTTTTCCATTACATTGTTTTTCTGTTGTAGCATTTTTCCGTCACATTTGTTTTCCAGCTCTGTGTAGTTTGACATGTAGTTCATACAGGTATACATATAAGCAGCGGACTTTTAGCCGCACACTTTTTTTACATTTGTTTTCGGTTATTGTATATGTTTTTAAAATTGCATGGTTCCTGAACATGCAGCCTTTTTCTCTGTGTGCAAAAAACCTTTGGATCCTTGCATTGCATTTAGTAAAGTTTTCTCACTTTAATCGCAGTTACTCTTTGGTCGACCTTTAAAAATTTTTTCTGAAAATTGATCCACCCCAAAATCTTCTCCCTTGAGAAAATGTAACTGTTTTCTTGTAATAAATACAAGGCACCCAGTATAACATCAGTGAATTTTGCACCAGGAAAGCTGTGATCCAATGAAGGCAACAATTCTGTGAAAAATAATGCAACACCCAACAGGACAAATAACCCCTGCCTCTATGAAGGTTGCAGCTGCACAAACCCCCCTCTACAATTACCGCCCAGTCAGTCTGACATGGAACATAATGACACATATGCTGTTTGACATTTTTTCAGGGCCAGATGCATATGGGTTTAAAGCTGCAGAGAAAATCCCTATAGAAAGGTCCAGTATATATGGTCAACATTTTGTAGAAATGTCAGAACAACAGATTTTGGTTTTCATGGTCTTGGTAATTCCTCTTTACGTTAACACACTGGCCAAAAATGTTGTTCTTTAAAAGCTTAGACAGATATCAAGAATCTGATGCCACTTGTGTTGGATGTTATGGAAGAAATTATACCCTTGGCAAGCATTTTGATTGTAACTGTTAAAGTAGGTAATGCAGGTGACAGGCATCATTGACATCACCTTATAATCACAGGGAAGACTATTGTTTGTGATGCTATGTGAGCTGAGCATAGTCGTTAACATAGAGTGAAAGAGGAGCAATGAAGCTCAGTGACTGGTTAAATCCCATAATAAGCTATAGAACAAATCAAGTAGAAAAATAAACAAATGTTACAATTCCAATTCATAGAAATTAGGTTTTTTTTCAGTTTCTAAAAAAGTTTTTTGAAACATTATTTGATATCTGCTGACTTAATGTCTTTGATTATATTGCATATATTTGTATCAACAAACATTCACATCTGGTTAATTGCCTTGCAAATGAGAAAAAGTTTTTATTTATTTTTGCCAGTGTTGGGCAAGATATCAGTAAGTCTACATAAAGTAAGCCTTTGCAGAACCTAAAACTATCCCCTGGAGAAATTTAGCAAGCTAAGCTACAGCAAATTGGCAAAGTAGATAACTACATTTAAACACTTTTTTGTTACATTTAAAACATGTTTCCAAACCATTGGAAAAACAAATTGCAATACATCAGAGAGTAACTACAACACAAGTAGGGATCTAGAAAGGAAGAAACAAT
This sequence comes from Symphodus melops, assembly GCF_947650265.1. Lineage (NCBI taxonomy): Eukaryota > Metazoa > Chordata > Actinopteri > Labriformes > Labridae > Symphodus > Symphodus melops. Next base: position 13,274,787 of record NC_136691.1, read on the forward strand.
GTCAGTAATTGAAAATGAACAGCTTTAAGTCCAATAAGACAGGTGCTAGCAGGCAGTTAGGGGACAAAGCAGGTACAAGCATGAACAGCTGATTTAGAGAAGTCTAATCAGCATCAAAACCATCCTAAAAATTGACATTGTCACTATAAAACCAAACCATCATCATCAATATCATTATGTGCGTTGTGTGTTCATGAAAGAACTGGGTATTTAACTTTTTCCTAAAAGTGCAAAAGGACTCTGCAGATCATCAAGTCAGAAAAGTGTCTAATTTGAGACTTAGGAACCTGTTGTGATGATGATCTCTTTGTCTCCTGTAACTTATTATAACTGCTAGAATAACTGATGAGCCGTTTTATTTTCTTTTTTTTCTTTTTTGAGTTTATTATAGTGATTATACATACATACAGATGTTTTTGTGGTTATATAACCTCAAACAAGTTATACATCGTACATACTGAAATAAATCATAAATCGTAATCATCATAGAGCAAAAAGTTTCATATGTGAATTTTTTTTCTTTCTACAGAAGAAAACTTTTTCAAAAGAAAACCAGCATATCTTTGGCAAATTACAGTTGTACAACTGTACAGTTGTACAGTTGTACAACTGTACAATGACAGTTTATTTCATGATATTTAAGACAATAGATCTACAGCTTCTGTTTTCAAACTTTATTTCAAAATTCAAATTGAGTCAATTAAAAGTATTTAACATTTCAGGCAACTTGAGCAGTAAGCTGGGGCTTTAGCAATGCATCTGTTGAGCTAAAACTTGGCGTAGGGACTTTACAATAGGATGACAACAGATGATAAAAATTGCTCAGCTTTATAAAAGTTTTAAAGTGCAAAGACACAAAAACCTGAAGCCTATTTCAGCCTGTCTAATTTCTCCTTTTTGATTGCAACATAAATAACCAGATTAATATCAATTAGGCTGCCCTAGCATATTATCTGTGCCACAAATGGAAGATAATTGCCATCATATCACAGTGACATCTGTTTTTTTTTCCATAGCAGGAGGGGAAAAGATTTATATATGGTAGATTTTTATAAGTGTTTGGTTTTGAAAATGCTTCTATAAACTAGGCTAGCTTTTACAGAATAGCTATAAAAGAAATACGTCATTTAATCCACACAGTTGAGTCATTCACTGGCTTAAAGGCCCTGGTTCATGTCCAGGCAGGAACATATGGCAACAAGCTGTCCCAAGACATTTTGTAATTCAACAAGGGAAGCAATTGGAATAGTTTGGTCGCTCCTTTTGCCAATATGAGGAATTGAATTGGCAAAAGTGTTTCTGTGTAACACCAGTTCCAAAAGTCTCTGTTTATGCTTCGCCGTCTATTGTGATACACAACAACGTCATCCATGAGCTATGTTTGTCTCTTGAACATGTGCATCTTACGATAGAGTGATTCTGCCTATGGTGTTGTTTTTAATTGTCGCTAATTATTATTTTTTAAACTGACATAATTTGATTTGATAAAAGTGAAGTTATCGATTTAATTGTTTTTAGTTTTAAAGTGTTTTATTGAGACTTTAGAGATTGTTTTCAGCTGAATAACTTGCCAATTCTTCTTAAGTTATTTAATATATGTATACATACATGTATTTTTTCCAGAATCCTGTTCAATTGTCTGACCCTGGACAGGTGTTGTGTGTGTGTGTGTGTGTGTGTGTGTGTGTGTGTGTGTGTGTGTGTGTGTGTGTGTGTGTCATACGTTTTGTTCCAACTCCATCTGTCTCCAGCTGAAAGGCAGGTCTTTCGTCAGGTCTTATCAGCTCTCCTCAGACTGCGGGCTGTGACTCATTCAGGGGGCCGTCTTCTGACACATCTGAAGCCCATCGATGTGGCTGTGAATGTTAACTTCTGCAGAGTCACGTCCCCTCCATCTTCAACTTTGTGCGTTCAAAAGACTTTCACCTTTCACAAACCTGTATGTGTACAGGAAAGGGCAGACATACTGAATTTCGCCATCTGTATGAACTGACAGCAAAGAATTACAGCTCAGAGTCACAATATCAAGTATATCAAATCATATGTCAGTGGGAAACATGCTGACTTGACAGAAGGTTGTAGTCCAGTGGTGTGTGCAGTGGCATCAATCAGGAAAGATTCTCCTCACACTACATGTTTCATTTAAAGGTAAAAGTATAACCATTTATATTATTACCTATGATATTAATTTTTCTCTACTTTTTGACCTATTTTTGCTGATCAGGAGTGACAAAAGAGTGCACACCAATAATCCCAGAAACTCGTGAAATAACCGGAACATCGGTCATTGTTTAAACATGTGACAGGTATATAAGCTTAAACCAAGTCCTCAAAATGTTATGACGATAAATGTTTGTTTGTCTAATAAAGGGTCTGAAGCAATTCGATAAGATGTTTTAATACTGAAAAAAAGAAATGTCACCACTTTTTTAATCACCGAGTCAAAAGCTTTACTCTCACAATGTCACAGTTAAAATGCTCTCTTTCTCTTCTAATAAAAGTAAACTTTTATAAAAACAAATAAAGAAACAAACAAATCCCCTGTTTTAGTCTGTGTTGATCAGTCACTTTCCACCTTCCAAGGAATGTAAACAAACTTTTTCAACAACAGAACTATTGGCTTGATATTTATGGGGGCAGATCCTGTGAAGTACTTTGACCATGTGTTTTCCTGTAATTATTTCTCATGTTCACCCTGCCTGCATACCTCCGTGTTTCTCTTTTTTCGCTTTCCCTTTTATTTTTCATTCCTTTTTCTTCGTTGCCCTCTCTCCTTCATCTCTCTCCGGTGGGTGTACTCCATTGGTATGCAGGGTGATGTTGGCTGGAGTTTGCAGGGGAAGGATAAAGCAGTAATCAGTGCCAATGAAGCAGCTCTTGTCCCAGAGCACAAATGTGCCAACATCAGCAACACCAGCAGACCATGTGTTTGTGTGTGTGTGTGTGTGTGTGTGTGTGTGTGTGTGTGTGTGTGTGTGTGTATGTGTGCACGCGCATGCTAGATAGGGAGCAGTATCAGAGAGGTCAGTGAGAGGTCATTCTGTTTGACACAGATGTAATATCACTGCATCTTTGTTAGACACAGTGCCAACTGTTCCATATGATCACAGCCATCAAATTACAATGCTAAACTTTTGCTTATTTTCAGGGACCTATCTAAGTTTTGACCACACTGACGTCTTTTTTCCAGAGACATACTGCATGTTATACTAACTAGAATTTTATATTAGTTCAAATCTGGACCTTATTTCATGGTCCTGATGCTGATTTTTTGGGATTAATTCTTACTTATTGAAAAAAATGTAACACAAAACAAAATCGAATACAAATAATAATTGGACTCTAAGATGCTTTCCATTCCATTTTCTATTCTGTCTATTCTAACAGAACATCTTGTGCCAGTGTCTAAGAGCACAGCACCTGTGCATTGATAGACTTCTTAATGGACAACTGAGATTGTAGCTTCTAGCCAGCAGCGCTGACACATCAATGTGTGTGTGTGAGAGCAAACCTCACCCAGATAAATAAAGGTTAAAATAATTAGAGCTCTGAGCTCATCGTCCTTAGCTGTGATTATCCTCCTCTGCCGTTTTAACCAAAGCACATTCATCATCTGGTTTTCTAAGCACATTAGCAAACATTACATTTGTATTTCTTCCAATTTGTGTTAGCCTCTGTCAATGAAGTTGTTTGATTTAAACTGGTCGGAGACGATCTGGCTGAGTGAATCGTGTTGACTGTGGCGAATGTTCCAGATCGTTGATGATAAATCAAATGTATCCTTTCTGCTTCTATTCATGTTCAAGCCTCCTTTCTGTTTTACTTTGATAATAAGGCAACAGGTTATGTGGGGATCTGTGGAGAATGGAAAAGGTCACACTAGAACTAAGTAATAATTCAAACATTTTTAAAAACTTTCTTATTTTTAAGATTTCAAACGTTTTTTTCTTAAAAATCTGCTAATTAGTGAATTTCAAATTCCATCAATCTATTTTTATAGCACCAAGTCATAATTGTTCATTGTAGTAAATGATCACAAAAGAAATATCCAGTGAATGACTTTATCTCCAAAGTGTAGTTCTGATCTGAGCGTATGTAGCGGGGATTAAAAAATGACTAATTTGGAAGATAACCAGGAAGACCAATCAGTCATGAGTCATTGTCTCAAGTGTTCCTGGTTTAGACTCTACCACTTAGCATATGTGGCTCAGTTGTAGAATTGTCTCTCAATTGAAAAGTTGTCCGTTCAATTCCAGCCCCTGCAGTCTACAAGTCTAAGTGTCCAGTTGTTAAAGACACTGAACCCTGACTTAGCCTAATGTGTGTGTGAATGTGTCTAATTAATATTGATGTGCAGTTAGGCACTTTACTCTGCATATTCTGCTATTAGTGAGAGAACAAGTGATTGAATGAATGTGACATATAGTGTAAAAGCATCACTGGTCCAAATACTACACAAGCCTTGTGAGTGCAGTCCATGTACCATTTTGCAGTAAACAAAAATACATGTGTCCGTGAGATAATGTGTGTAATATTGCAAGCCATGCAAAAAGTGTTGTTGTGTAACTCCTAAAATCACTTAAAGCAACATACTGATAAGCTTAGTTGATGAGACAATGCCTGACTCAGAGCACTATGTTTCATGTGAGATAGCTCTTTACAACCAAACTGAACTTAAGTCATAAATTCTAATGAGTCATATTGTGCAAATACCTCCAGAGGGTCAAAGGTCTGAGTCAGCAAGTCGTACCAAGGTAAAAGAGGAATTAGCATTCATGAATTTAAATTACAAATTGGGCTTTGATTGGTAAAAGATGGATGACACTGAAAGGAGCTTTGTGATGGCACACAGCCAGGGTTTCAGTGACGTGGAGTTTTTACTGGATGCACAAACAAGCTGTGTGTGTTCTCACCTCCACACAGATGTTTCATTATTGACTTTCCCTGAGTTTGGCAGTTAGGACAGGCACAGTGGGAGTGTGTCAGTCATTATCAGGCACCCTGGTGCAATACTGATGTCAAGATGTGTTTACATTGTGCTTTCCACTTACTGTTCAACTGTTACTGACCATGCCTAAGGTGCACAGCATATGGTTTACATAATAAACATGTGGTTTATGCGATTATCATATATCAGCATTTTTGCCATGAACAGGTACTGTTAAAAATATACAAACCACCATGTGGATACAAAGGCATGCTAAAGAAACTGCAGCTTTTCCCCTTTTCAAAAATGTGTTTCAAGCAGGTTGTGCCGTCAATAATTATCTCCATCCTCCGCAGGGGTTTGTGAATGGCTTTTGATTGTCCCACTGTCAAGGTCACCTGATAGTACCACTGGTTTTCGTGTGGCTTTTCCCACAATGCCAAAGTTCTCCTTGGACCACCCCACCTGGGTTAGCAAAAGTGTTATCTCCTCCCAAGTTAATTTAATTTAAGGCGCAGTGTATTTACTTGTGTGCACTCTGTGCCTACCCACAAGGACATCGAATCCCCTTGGGAGGAGTCTATTGTGGCAGCTGTGCTGAAGGCTGTTCTCATCAGGAAATGCAGAGTTCACAGCTTTTGCAGGGAAGTAAAGGCAGCTGTGATAAGATTGGTTATGACTGATGCCAGCCGCTACCAAGCTTACTGATAACGTGTTTCCCCAAAATTCCAACCCTTACAAGCTGTGCTGTTGTCCTATTATCTGGACTAAAACGACCAAGGTCTGTTTACTCAAGAAACCAAACTTTTTCCCAAAGCGTGCACACCGTTTTCAAGTAATTGTTTCTGCCATGTTCGACTGACCATGTCTCAACAACAGTTTTGACCTCGGAGGTCTGGCTTCAAAAAGTTCCTTTAACATTGCGCCCATGCCTTCCAATATGTTTCCCTCCTTTTGGGCTTAGCCTGAATGTGTGTGTGTGTGTGTGTGTGTGTGTGTGTGTGTGTGAGTGTGAGTCACTGAGTGTGGAATCAGCATGTGACTGCCTGCTGTGTGGCCCCATCTCTTGTCTGACATGCCAGCCTAATCTGCTATCAAACAGCCTCATGGACCTTTGCCGTTTACAATGGCTGTCTAGCCCCGATTAGTGTGTCTGTGTGTGTGTGTGCGTGCATGGGTGCATGCGTGCATGTGTGTGAGGATAATAGAATACAATAAGGGTTGATGAAGGGGGTTCAAATCAGGGGCAAGGTGGAACATTCTTTTTTATGGATTGCAGAGCCTAGAGACTGTACAAACACGTGTGTAAGGACACACACATGTTCATACCGTTGCATGACTGCATACAACACAAAGTTGTGTTGTAGAACTACCTATATTTCACTGTGGGAAAGTGGCAATAGTAACGATGCAATCTCTTCCCCAGAGCCCCCTAGTGGCTCTGTAATATGTCAGGGGACACAAACTAATAAAAGAGCTATTTCACAGCTACACAGGCAGTAAATTTAAGAGCCAAGCTTGTGTTGGCTCATGTGAGCTTCAGTCTTTATCATGTCTTTCATGCACAGTTGTTGCACTCGTCATACATATGCAATTTCATGCATCCAAGCACAGTTTCATTTGGGGTTTTCATTTTCTCTTTTTAGACTGGACTTGGTGAACTGCTAGCATTAGCTGCTCTTTGGGATTAGCTCAGCTTTAATAGACTACAAGTTTAAAACTTAAATCAAAGTCACTAAAAGGAAGTAAAAAAGAGAATTTGTGTAAAATTAGGAATAAAGCTACATTGCATTATTGCATCACTTCTGATTAGAATACATCGAGGGGAAAGGCATAACCATTACTAATCCTTCTAACAACTAATTGTTACCTGCAGTTTGATCCTTCACTCTCTGTGGAATTTGTGTCATTTCAATCAGTAAATGTTTGCACATGTATGCTGTCCATGAAAGCATCAATTGTTTTTGATCAAAGAAGCTATTTATGGTTACAACAAGTAACAAGCTTGTTTGCCAAGATGCTGTAGTGTGTCATGACTGTAGGTTCACTGCTCTTGTCTTGCGGAGTATTTTTATATTAATAGAGAGGTCAAAGTGCATGGTGCTTCACACCAAACAAGCAAGAGTTGCTTGCATTATTTTAAAGAACTATTTAGCATTCCCTGCTTAACAAAACTGAAATTGATACAAAATATTCACACACACACGGTCACACATTGTGTGATTCATATTGTATAACTTCAATAGAGAGCTTTGCCACTGCTGGAGCAGCAGGCCCTTACACTACTTAGCAGAATGTGCCTGTCACAGTTCAGATTCCAAATGAGATCCAAATGTGACCATAGAAGCAAAGTTATTGTATTTGAATTAAAAGTTTTATGTATGCATTTGTGAAAAAACAACTGTTTGTACCTTGTTGCTTCTCAGCTTGTTTAAAAGATTCCTCAAAGATTCAGCTCCCTTTAAATGGACAAGTTCTTGGCATAATATGTCAGACTGAACTGTTTAGGTCTACTTATTATTCATACATTCTACCAGTCTAATTTAAGTTAAGTGCTGATTTCTAGAAGTTTAGCATTTTGAAAGATATGCTTTTAAAGATGGCACTTATGCTCTCTCATCTTTCAACCCCACAGGACCAGCGAAGTGTGAAAACATCAACAAATGCAAAAAAAGAGGACGCCTCAGTGAGTTGGATGCCTTTTGAGCGGAGATGTTTTCACTTATTGAAAATTCAAAGAAGGAATGCAACAGTGTTTGTTTTTGAGGGGGGAACTATACAGCCATGGAAAAAAAGAGAGTCATATTTCTTTAATATCTGCTTTGATTGTATAATGTCACAAAATAAACATGTATTTGAATAATAACTAAGAGATTTACTTCCTCATTTTATATTTCAAAAGAACCAAAATGTGGCAAAATTGCAAGACTCTTAACTATGTACAAGTTCAACAGAAGGGCTTGAGCAACATTTTTGCCTGTTGTAAAATGCCTTGTACAATAACTTTGAACGTATGGCAACAGAAACGAGAAAATATGTCTGTCTTTGATGCATCTATAACTTGCTGCAAATAAAACATTAGTGCATTATCATGCATTATTATGGAGTAAAACCTGCAAATATTTTCGCAAAGGTTGCAATATCACACGGAAGGAGTTAAACATTTTAAGCATTATTTTGGGTTTGAAATGTGAAATGCCATTTCACAAAATTATCAGTTTGGCTCTGTTTTAATTTCCATCAAATCCTGAAGGATAGTTTTGTGTCATTAGAATCTCAGTCCCTGATCTTATCCAACAGCTAGCTGACAACTTTGCAGATGGCCACTGTGCAGCTAGCTTACTGTCTTTCTTGGCTATATTTTGGTGCAACAGCTTCTGTATCACAATCTAAGAGCAAGTAAACAAAACTTAGTATGTTAACAGATCATAAAAATAAAAAAACAAGCTGAAAGACTACTAAACTATAATCTAAAGGTTGGCTACACGTTAGTGAGAGTTTGCCGGACAGAGAACACAGGAGTTGTATAGACTAAACATGCAAGCCTTATTTTAAGTTTTTAGACATAGACCAAGACATATCGTGCGACCCATGTATCATGCTACGTGGCTTATTGTGAGGTTCTCGGTAATACACAGCCACAAATAGTAGTTCAACAGATTACTGATTATGTTGTAGACTCAATGGGTGATGACAGTTATCCATTAGATGATTGATCTTGCACATCCCTACTTTACAAGTGGGTGACGATTGTTTCGTTGCTCTGAGTCGTCTTGTGTCGTCTCTGGCTCGTCGTCTCATCACATCCTATATAAATAAGCAGCTTAATAAGAATACAAAAAATACTGGGGGGAAATTAAACATGAGATTAGGTAGTGGAAATGAAACTCAACAATTTAGCACAGATAGGCTTTTACATTAACAGAAAAATACAGAATGGTGCAAACAAAATAAAGGATTCTCTTGTACGAGGATACAAGCACTAAAAAAGGAGGAAAAGAGCACATCAAATGACCTGCAATTTTTGTGGTTACATTGAGCAGACCAGCAGGGAAATCATATTTCCTTTTAAGAGTAGAATATGAATCATACATCCAATAACCTTCAGTGTCAAACATGGCAGAAATAAGTCAAAGTAACCGTGGCTCTTACTGAACCTCACAATGAGTGAAGAAGGTTGAGAAATGTAGGGCAGAGAGCCAACCCTCTCCCAGAGAGCGGGGGGTAAAAATGGCTTTCTCAGTCAGTTGGAGGTCAGACCTTGACTGCCTGAATAGATTTTCATTCCAGACACAGGTAGAAACAGGAGGGTCCCGCTTCCCGCTCTCTCCTGGGCATCAAGAAGCCTGTTAAAATGCTGAAGGCTAAATGCAGACAGTCCTGAACATGTGCACGCGCTTTGTCCTCACACACACCCACACATCTGCACTGCTCTGAGCCTCTTCTGATTTCCCAAAACGTCCTGTAGTCTAACATAGTGAGCATGTGTGATTATAATGTAGTCCTCCACATGAAGTGTCCTTGACCACATCTACCTCTAGCCTCTCGAAAAAGGTAAATGTTCTCCTCCCCTCTTTTACCCTTCTGCTGATCCTCTCCCACCTCTGAGTATATCCAACTCCACCTCTCTTGACTTTCTACCTCTCTTTGTTTATCTCTCTTCTATCCCTCTATCCTCAAGTGTTACACACAATATTTCAAATCTATCTTTCCTTTTTCTTACATTTTACTTTTTTTTTGTTCAATCCTGCTTCTTGTATTTGAATGCTTTCTCTCCTCTTTCTGACATTTCTGGTCGATAATCTCGGGTTGTACCATGTGCTTTGAATCTAAAAAAGGCCTGCCATTTTCCTTAGTTTTGCGTGAATCACTCTCCTCCTGGCAGTATCTTTCTGTCCATCGATCACCTTCCCATGCCCATCTCCTTTCTTAGAATACGCTTTTAAAAAAAATGCTTGCAATGTCATGCAGCACCCTTCAATTTCTTGATACTTTTCTCTTTCAATCATTCCCTTCCCTAAAACCCCTTCTCCCCCACCACAGGCTTACTTCTTCCCTCTCCTCTGCCTCTCATTGCATGAAGGAGGCTTTGTTAACTGTGTGAAAGGAGAAGAGGCAGAACTTGGCAGAATAAGAATTCAAAGAATTCAATCAGCGAATGCCACCAAAACATAAGCACAAAAGGTGAAAGCTTGCTTACCCAGACAATAAAGCTGTGAGCTTTGTGAAAGACAGAGGACTCAAAAATATATCTATACTTTGTGGTGATGGTGTCATAGACCTGCATCGTGAAAACATAATCCTGCCAGGTTCACCAACAGCAGACATTGGCAATTACCCTTTTTATGGGCATCTCGATTACGCAATGCAGTCTGCTGAGCCCAGGGTTAAAAATTTATACCCAGTGTTCTCAATACCATTCACAACCCAAATGCAAACTCCTGCCACTCCATTAGAAAGGCACAAAAGAAGTCATTTATGTGAACTTATTTGATTTCAGCAGAGCATGAATGTCATTTTTGTGTTTCACCGTCTTGTTCAGTTTATAAGCTAACGTTTGCAGAATGCTGGTATGGTTTTCAACCTGTGACTGTGTTAGCACTTTTAATAAAGAAAAGCACAAGTTATTATAAAACCCAAGCATGCTTGGAAATCACTTTGTGTGTCCAAGTGTGCCACACATACAGTCACATTGTTGTCTTTGCTCACCAGCTGTCATGAGCAATGAACACTTGAATGAATGCTTTGGCGCTGTTTTCTATTGACATTCCAGTGTGGCTGGCTTTTAGAAATTCTTGTTGTAAGTCCAAGATGGATCTCTGGCAGTCTTTTCTGCTAATACCTCATGAATATGTTCACAGGTGAGTGTGTGTTTGCAAGGGATTACGTAAGCCTGAGCGTGTTTAACACCTCCCTTTGTGGTAGATGATTTAGTTTGTACTTTACCTGTGTGCGATCAGATATGTTTGTTTGCACACTTTTGTCTCAAAGTGACTTTTCTCTCCATCCCCACATTCTAAGTCTTTCTAATGTCCTCCATCATTTCCTCTCATCCCTGTCAGCATCCTATTTCCTTCTATCTGGGATATTTTCCCTGTCGTGTGGTGCCTGTCATGCATTTTGCAGTTGTGTCAGTTCAGTTGGTCTGTGGCCTGTGCTACTGTATGCATAAGCAATTTAATTACTGATGCTCCCCGCTGACAGCGAGTTCAGATCTCTGCTTCTTTCTAATATCCCAGGAGATATTGTCTGGTGCAGTGTTGTTGTGCAGAATGTTTGAATGTGTGTGCACAGCAATGAGAAATGTGTTCCCTGAGCAGGCAGATTTTGCTGTTGTGTATTTCTGAATGTGTATACACTTCATTATCGTGGTTGTAGTCATGGATTAATATGCTCCTTTTTTAGTTGCACTTTTTTTTATTTTAATACATGTAAATGTGTATTTTTACTCTCGTATCCATAGTCAGCCCTTTCTTTTTACGTGAACTATAAATGATCCATTATATCACATTACATGACGACAACAGTATTTACTGCAGGGATGTAAAAATAGAATGAAAATAGAATTCATTAAATAGGTGCTTCCTCGGCTAAATGCGTGGTCCTGTATACGACAATGTTGACCTTTTTGTGTGGCAGCTGGTTCACTTTGGTTTGCTTTCAACATCTATTACTATTTATGGTTCCCAGTGGATGAATCCTCCTGACCTTATTGATCTGCTTTCCTCTGGGGTGAACACCAGGTTCATGTTAGTAAAGAAAGAGTGTTAGACCAGAAGTTTGATAAACATGGACGTTTATCAATGAAAGAAGTGATTGAATTGTACAACCAAAAGCGAGGGATCTGGGTTTTTTTGTACAACGTTTTTTCTTTCAGCCACTAACTGGATTAATCGAAGGATTGCATTGTCAGAGATTGTCAGCCAGTCAAAACACACTGCTTGTTGCTGGGTTGTCATTAAGTTTTATTACGGACTTGTTCCCAGAGGATGTAACCGAATGACTTAGTGAATCACTGACTCCTTCTCTACTGCCCCCATGAGGTTAAAGTTTTGGTTTTAAATTAAATGTCTCAACTGCTGTTGGATTTATTATTACAAAATTTGGCACAGACATTCCTGTTCCACACATAACGAATTGACAACACTTTGGCGATTCCCTCTATTTATCTATAACACCATCACAAGTTTATATTTTGAATGTGTTCAATTCTAGACCAAATAAATTAAATAATAAAAGTTCCCATTATCGCCTTCCATTGTACTGTAAATAGTCATTACCACATGAAAGTATGCTAACAAGCTTAAGTAAGATTGTAAACCTTACTTTTAAATGGAAGTAATATATGAAGACGTTCACACTCATACACTGTCACAAACAAACTAAACATGAATTTGCAAACGCACAGATATTAATTCCTGGTGTCCAGTGTCCGTCACACCAACATTAGAGGATCAAGCAAAGGATTCCAGTGGAGAAAACAGGGTTATAAATATTTACCATGCTTCTTTGCTAGCATTCACAATCAGTTCGCAGCACTGACATGGTGATGATTTGAGCTCACATGGGACATCCATGTGAAATACACACACTCATATTATTGAATGAAAAGGCCTACAATTTGCTGCTTTGGATAAATCCCTTCATGGCAGTAGAGATCATATGTGCCCAGGAAAGCCCAGCTTATGAATGCTCTGTGTCCATTTGAGTGGAGCATGATAGGAGACACTTAGAGGCCCCCCCAAAAAAGAGAAGACACAGGAACAAAATGGCACGTAGTGAGAGACAGTCCTAATCACTTGACAGGTTGTCATTTTTCAGCCAGCTAAGGCACAATAAAATATTACAATCGAAAATTATACTTGCTAGCGATGTCTTTAATTTGCATTTAAATATGTTTGACCCCCCTTGCAGCAAGGCTCTTCCTCGTAGGAAGGGTTGGCAGTAATTAAGCTCAATTACAAGTATCAGTTTCCTCTTTACTTGTATTTCTCAGTTCACCCATGCATGAAGAATAGGACTCACAGAGGAGATTGCCATTTAAAGCAGACAAATTAAGGACTACACTGGTGAAGAGACAATGTTGCATCAGCCTTTCTTCCCCCGTCTACATGCATATTGTTTTTGTATATCAAGGCCAAATCAATCTGAGGACGGCCTTGGAGATCTGTCTCAGTTCTGGTTTGTAATTCTACAGCTATAGCTGGTGTGTATATGTCCAGGATTAAATTAATTAATTTCAATCTATATTTTTTTGATGCAGCCTCGCTTTCCAAAGAGCTCAAGTGCTGCATATAAATGTGACAAAGAAATGCCCACAAAGACTTTGTCTATGTGTCAAACATGGGAAAGTATCTGTGCCTTTCTGCATTTTTTCATAGCGAAGATTCTGCAAATTGAACTTTTGTCTTTGAAGTTCTGGAATTACTCGTAATTTTCACTGTAGCATTGTATCTCGAGTGAGCACAGTGTAACCACTAACACATTGCCCACTCAAGCCGGTTGCTGATGAAAACAAATGAACCTTTCTCCGTAGGAGTCTGCAAAATTACTGACTGACTGCTGCTGATGCTGTGGGGCAGACACAGGCAGACAGGTACATTGGACAATGTCTCCAGCCTAACAATGATCAATGGAATCCAACAACAACTATGTAAGCTGCTATAAATTGTTTTTCAAATGTGACTAATAGACTGACTGCCTGACATTAATTTTGTCAAAAAATAAACACATTTATTTCAGGAATAATATTTGGTGCAGATAGTTATGGTCCTGACGATATGGCGTCCGTCTGCCTTGAGCAATCCTGTGACTTTGAAACTAACATCATGTCCAAAATTATTCAGGGAAATATGTCAGCATTGACTGGCATTAAACATGATATGGACTTATTGGATCGGATCTTACAGCTTTTGGGGAGACCTTGTTTTTTTTTCCTTTAGCACGAAGCATGAAGTAAACATCACTTATTTCAAACTAATTGTAACATCATCATCATCATCAGATAGCCTCACAATTATGTTGCATACCCCTTGTAAGGATGCTAGAGTCCTAATAGCACTCATAGCAGCGACTGTAGGTCTGAATTAGACCTCTGGTGCTTTGCTGCATGGCATCACCCACTCTGCTCCCAGCATTTCTTGTTTTGTTTTTTTTGCTGTCCAATGAAGGCAGTCGTACTGCTAACGTTATCTTCTGTTAGTGTCGGGAATGTGCGGCTGTGTTAGACATTCTACGTTCTGCTATCTATGAAGCAGCAAAGCAATCAGTCCATCCAGTTTTCATTGAAAGCAAGAGTTGGATTGACTGTGGAGCCTATAATATCCAGGCTGAGAGGAATCCTGATCTGTATTCAGTATACAGCATCTGCTAAAGGAAAGGGAAGTTTTTTTTCGGAATGATTCAAAGCCTGAGCTCATATTATAGGCCACCATCCAGAGTAAAAATAAGTGCAACAAAGGCCAAGATCTGCTGACCAACATACTGTATTCAACATCACTTTCCCGACCTGCCAGCCATTTCTGATTGGATTAAATCAGAACTGGGGTCAATTAAGAAAAAAAAGAAATTGAAGAAAATAAATTGTCTTGTTTTAAAAGACCTTCGTCACTACAGCGTCATCCACAGCAAAGCCTTAGATAATCATCACTTCATTGTCAAATACACATTTTTTAAAATGTTTGCAAGTGAAACATAAATAAATGTTACATTTGTTTTAGGTTGTCCTCTGTGTACTTGCAATATTGTAATTATCAGATTAAATCATTGAGTACATTAAAGCTGCCTTCTTTTATCCATGTTTTAATCTTTTATGAGAAAATAATAATTTGACACAAAAAATAATTTGAAATAATAAAGTGCACAGCAGATTAGAGTAGATCGTTAACTAGGGAATATGTTGTGAATTTATTTGATAGAAAATTGATTTTGAATCAAATCAAGACTCCAAGAATCAAAATAAAAAATATATCTGAATTTGTTTCTTAATCTGTAGTACAAAATAAACAGGTATACAGCTAACAATCAGCACACAACATAAGAGGGTCAAATTAATTCTTTAGTGCTTTTGTCCTGCATGCTGGCAGGCTGAGTATGCAGCCGGTCGGAAGCAGCTCAGACTCCATGGACAAAAGAAAAAGTGATCTGCCAGGATTGACTGGGCCTTAAGGTTAATTCTCAATTTCAAATTAAATAACTTTTCTTTGAAGTTTTTTTTTAATTTTTAACTAACTTTCTCTAACTTTTAAAATTTCCAATTCAACCGACTTGAGTCCAATTGTGATGATGATGACTTCATTATAGCTGTCGTCCCTGGTTGAATTTGGTTAATTTCAGTCCCTGATTAATATTCTTTTTATTAGTCATACAGTACATTAACTAATGATCTCGGCCTTTTTGGTCCTGTAATAATAGCTGTTCATTAGCTTCATACAGTTAATGTTTCAGCTCATTTCATCCTTATTTTCCCATGCCTTGTTGTCATAACCTCAATCAGCTAATGACTCAATCACTTCTTAATGTTGCTTTTGATGTGGGTTTCTGTTTTCACATGATGAGAATCTTTTGTTCTCTTTAGGGCTTAACCAACACTGCCCCAATTCTTGATCTTTCACCACTCACACTGTTTATTTTAAGCAAATGATTCACAGTGACAATATCCAACAAATCTAATATTGCAATTGCAATATTGCAACCTGAACTTTTCACACATCAATAATAGAAATTTGTGGGGCTGAAGGCATAGCGGTTAGGCCATGCCCATGTGTGGAGGCAGGTGTCCAGCCTCCTTTTAGACAGGCGCTTCCCTTCCAAATCACATCACCTAAATTATGGTAAAAGCCCAAAAAGTAAATCAGTTTATATATTCTTCTTGTTAAGTCCAGGGTTAAACTGAACAACAACAACACTGGTTTCTCTCTAGGCAATTCACTCAATGTAGTCATAGTATGAGCCTTTTCTAAAAACAAACAAACATCTGAATTAGACTGAATGAAAGGCAAGTGAGGAAACTAGATGGCAGATGTTTTGTTTTTTTAAATATTGATGATAACGCTCTGTCCGGCTGAAATGTGACAATAAACTGAGAAGAACAGGAAGCAGTGGAAAGTCATCATCAAGATCATCTCATCCATCAAAATGTACACAAAATTCATTTTGTGAACTGATTTAACTATATTTGTCATGATAGAGGAATAAGGGAACCATGCATATCCAAAAACAGCATAAGACTGTTCAGGTATTTTTACATCTTAACTCTCCAAAAGGCAACATCTCTCCTCAGTGTGTGCATGCCTTAATAACACTCAGGTACATGTGACCTGTCTTGTTTGGGTTAGAGGGCCTTGAATAAAAACCAATTATAGTCACATTCACACCCACAAGAGAATGAAAACCCTCTGGCCTATATTTATTGGATTATTTCCCTTGTCTGTACAGAGCATCATCATCTGTATAAATATTTTTCATTAAATCACATAATTGACTTGAATCTGTTGAGCTGTCTGTACATCGTTCCTCACCTGGGGATTGTCACTTTATTTAGTGTGTTTGTGTTTATGTGTGTGCGCCTGCCTGTGTGTGTGTGTGTGTGTGTGTGTGTGTGTGTGTGTGTGTGTGTGTGTGTGTGTGTCTTTTGCAGCTGAGATAGCAGATCTTCCCATTTCCTCATGTAAATAGAATCTTGGTTGGAGGTTTCTGGCTTTTAGAAAGCTTTGGGATCAACGCTTTGAGCTGATTTTTGAGCCATGTACACTCAAACACAAAGGCAGATTCACCCAAAAGGGTTGACACAAACATACAGACAGTTTGCATCTCGTAAAAAGTAGATGGTAGATCTTTATGATTTGCTCAAAATTCTTGCTTTTGTATAAAGCTATAGCTGGTTCCAGAGAGCTCCTCCTCTGCAACAAACACAAGCTCTTGCACACATGCACAGCCTTTCATGGGGCATCAGATGCTCCAGCGATTAGCAGTAATTATGAGTGAGTCAACACATGGCTCATTCATTTGTTACTTACACACCAAGGAACACAAACAGCAGAGCACAGAGGGACAGGCAGCGATGTGAGGCCAAATAGGCAGCTCTGTTAGTTAGAGTGACACACAGTCTTCCTTATTTGATACATTTTCAGCTAAAGTCCATCTACCATCCGGCAAAAATGACTGAGAGGGAAAGATTGTTGATCGGTAAAGATTTTTAAGAGCAAAGCCTTAAGTGTGACAAACAGAAAAGTATAAAAAAATAGGCGTTAACATTTTATTTGTATGCTACTTAATAATTGTAATTTCTTCTTTGGGATATACAAAATGATCTTTGACAACATACTATAATAACAAACTGAAATCATTAATCTGCACTTGTGAAAAAAAGTGGAGGTTGGTTTGACTTGGGGAGTTGCCTCTGGAAGGCCAATGAAAATATTTCATAAGAGAGACATACAAAATGACAAGCAAAACAGACCACATTAACCAAGACAAAATCAAGGGAGAGTGAGAACAAGACCAAGACCATAAATATCATCATCACGTGTTCAGGGGACATGTCTACTAACTGTAGGCCATAAAACTGGAAAGGCTGCGGCCGTAACTGGGGGATAAATATCAAACTACAAATGATTTTAAGTTACATGTTCTTTAAGAAGTGGAATTTTCCTTCTAAACAGATGAATTAGACAAGTCAGATAAAATTCTGACAGGTTGTTCCTTGGAGAAACACAGACCCTTATAGGCGACAGTTACGCTTTTTTTTTTTGATGAATAAATAAAAATGTGCAGTAGTCTTAGCTGTGCATCAAATCAATTCCTTTAAGTATGGGTGCAGTTTTATTTTGAAGCGCTTAATCATTCTGCGAGTCATGTCAAAAGATGCCTCAAACAAGAAAACTTACAGAATACATCGACGCAAACTTCGCAATTTGACTAAAATCTTTTAGACCTTAAGGGTCAGTGATGTGAATTGTTATGAAATTTGAGATGTTTATCTCATTATTTCCTTAAAAAGCATCTGCAAAGAATTTGAAATTAGTCAAGAGAGCATTTACCAAACACATATTATTACAGAGAAATTAATGATAAAATATGATGAAAATACTCTATGCGGTATAATAACTAAGAAAATTATTCCTTAAATTCAATTTTAGATGTTGGAGTTAATGATGCGATTTGGGATAAAAGGGGACATGGAATCGACACCCAAAGTCCTACAGAAAATAACCTTGAGCTAATTAATTTTATGCAGATTTTAAATACATGAATAATGTTGCAAGAGCAAGGATGATTTTGCACCATTTGTATGCATGGACAGATCCCTCCATGCTCTATTCCCTTCATACCACAATCCATGTTCAAGTGTGCTTGACGTCAGCTCACCACAGCCTTCCTTTAAATGTAATCGTATCCAATGTCTTTCTGCAACCTGAAAAGGACTTCTCAGATTAAGATTTAGTACCACTGAATATAGAGACACTTTTATCTGCAGGGTCGTGTCTTCTTCATATTTCAAAGGATTTAAAGGGATAGTATGGTATTTTTAAAGGGGGTTGTTTGAAGTACTTGTCAATAGTAAGTGCATTAGCCATAAAAGCTGTTGGTCAGCTTGGCCCCTTTATTGAGAAGCCCGGCAATTACTATAGGCCATTGGTAACACATAAATGAGCCAATTTTAAGAAAACCAACCCAAAAATCAATGACAATATATAAGGGTTTGTGATATTTAGAATTGTCTCAGCACTCACCTTTAGCCTACCGTCAGCACACAACAGCAGGTTCTTGCTGTGTGTTTGCAAGTTACATGTTTTTTTCAACTTCAGTGAGAAATTTTATTGGCTTGTAAAAGCCTGACTAATTTCTAACAATGTTGCATTCTTAAAGAAGTTCTTCTTGTTCTTAAAAAAACATCAAACTCTCCTTCTAGATGCTTCATAACCAAGAAACCAAAGTGAAGTGATCCTGAAGTCCTGATATAACTCAGGAGTAACTACTAAATCTGAATTTAAAAACTGCTGCTTGTGCTTTGTATAAAGTTCAACTATGACCCTATGAATATGATGTCTTGATGGTCACTTGTCTGGATTGTGAATATGCTTTTGTGCAAACCTATTCAAAGTTATCGCATTAACTTGGCCAAATCAAAAACTTTTTTAACTTTTGGCTGGAGAAACCAACTCAGCTTGGACAAAATTTGACTTTGAATCCTAAAAAAAGGACTATGAGATGGAGGACAGGAAGATCCACATAAAAGATAGAACAGATGGACAGAGAGGAAAGAGGAACAAGCTGACATTTCTTGAAAAACTTATAAGTGAGACTGAGTGAAAAAGACGCGTGTTGTTTATAAACACATCACTGCTGCATATTGTCTCACTGTCAGTCATGATGCTTTTATTTTGACAAAGTGTTCATTTTTCATTCTGTTTTTTGATTCAATATTTGTATATCTGTCTCCCTGTTTTTCTTTAAGCGCCGACGTGCACAAGGGATGCGTGTGCAAGAAAGTAATTCACTTGCTCCTGTACTTCTCATTACATCTCCTGGAAAGACTGAGGGCTTCAAGAGGATGTCTTCTTTGTATTTCCAGCAAGCAAACACACAGACAGCAACATGCACATTAAGGAGAAAAAATATCTCTTTTATGAATTGCATCTACTCTATTTGTATTTGATTTACACTCTCCTGAGAGACCCATCACAGAGAACAAAGAACAGAACAGAACTCCAGGTAGGCTATACTATTAATAAATAGAAAGATAATGAAAAGAGGGGGGTTGCTAGCTTCACTGTGCTGTAGATATTGATAAACAATGAACAGAGGGAGGAAGAAAAAGGCCTAGCCTGAGGATGTGACGATAAAGTGGTATTTGTGTTTGTCCATGTGCTGCATTAATGTGTTCTCCTGAGCATGCTACAAATATATCAAAATAATATCTGCAAAGCCTGCTTTCTCTATCCGAGCTTACCATGCATGAGTGTGTGTTGACTCTGACTGCTTCCTGTATTGATTACTGTAGCTATTGGTGAAATGTGTGCACAAGGAAGACTGGGAGGATGCTCGTTCTTTCCTTTCTCCTTATCTCTCTCGTGTGTGCAAACACTATCCCACAGGACAGATTACCATGAAGACCATTAATCTACACACCAACAATCCCAGTGTGCACTTCAGTTTCCTGCCATTTAAAAAACAAAAGTACTGAATCCAAGTTTACCTTGTAAGCTCTCATTTGTGTAGACAAAGTGTTTTGTTTTTACATTTCGATGATACTATGAGAGATTTACAGTGATGGTGTTGATCCTGGCACCCCCCTGAGTACAA
Source organism: Symphodus melops (assembly GCF_947650265.1). Taxonomy (NCBI): domain Eukaryota; kingdom Metazoa; phylum Chordata; class Actinopteri; order Labriformes; family Labridae; genus Symphodus; species Symphodus melops. Next base: position 13,295,020 of record NC_136691.1, read on the forward strand.
GGCAAGTTAATTGATCTCTTTGCTGACCTTGTTTCATAAACTCCTTCAGAAACATTCCGAAATTTCCTGAAAAACTCTGGAGGGGCTGAATACTGTCTGTGAACTCAAACAGCAGAATTTTTCACGTTGACTTCACTTGGAGTTCCTCCTGACAGACCCCTAGTTTTTTTTCAGTGGAAAGTCCGAGTGGGCTGATGTGAGAACGCTGCAGCATCTTCTCCGGATAATTAAGCTGGAGCCACTAGAAGCAGAGTGACATTTATTCCCTGTGATAGCCTCGAGAGACAATGCAGTTTATGTCATATTCCCATAGTCCCCTTCCCTGTTATTTTATGTTGGATCAAGGTCCAAGAGGAACAGAATTTCACTGTGTACTTTATGTATGGTTGAAATGAGAATAAAGAGAACTTGACGTGACTAGAGATACCCCGATCCAACTTTTTTGCGGTCCAATACTGATCGGATCCCTGGGCCATGGGTATCTGCCAAATACAGATCCAATCCTATACCTTTATTTAATCAATAAAACACTGTATTCCTCAATGTGAGGATGACACTTTGAATCATTTGTGTGTTAGGCAGCTTCTTGTTTTCCCAATTTTTTAAAATGACTTTCAATAAATAAACACAAACCTGGTTGGTTCGTATGTATTTGTTGTTGGCATACATGTGTGAAATACCTCCAAACAGCTAAGCCTTGGTTGTTAGCTTCCCCAATGCTATATGTTGACTCTGCATAGGGCCTCACAGCGTACTGGTATAGCTCACATACACAGTGTGCTGTACACAGAATCAGATCGTTGCATCCTTACTAAAAAAATCCTCACTTATGCAAAGAGGAGATATGTAGGCTTGAGGGATATCTACGCATCTAAGAGGGAATATTTATACTCTGCAGTGGGACTATCTGTACCAATCATTTCATCTAATGAGCGCATGTTACTGCAAAGACTTTGTTTCATTCAAGATTGGTAATGAAACTTCGATGTAAAAAATGTGAAAAACTATGAATTAACTCTTGGTTGCATGCACTAATTATATGCACTGCAGCTATAGAAACAAATTTATTTAGAATTTGAATGTGTTTTTTTTTTTCTTTCTTGATGCTGTTAACAGGCAACCCAGATGGCAGTACTTATTAGATTGTTTTGAAAGGACTGAGATGAGCACTTATTCAAGTAGCTCTTTGTTGAACCCTCCGTGTGGAAGTCCTTACCCCAGCTCTCTTCGAAAACTCAAACACTGAAGGCCAGAGAGAGGGAAGGCTAATGGGGATGGTGGGTGTTGATTTGTTAGTAGAGGCGGGGGAGGAAGAGGGAATGAGGAAGATAACACAGCCATAGAGATTGGAAATGGAGGTGAACGGAAGGGGGTTGGGGGGGGCAGGAGGAGAGAAGTAGGAAGAAGACGAGTGAGGTTAGAGAGGTGGCTGTTACATCCAGGATGATGGAAATTAAAATGAGGATTAGAAAGAAAGGGAGGTCAGAGAGACAAAGAAGAGGAGGAGGAATGGTGTCAAAAGAATGCACTCACCTTTCTTCCGTCTACGCCAAGTAATATTTCTCACTCTCTTCTTCCCTCCCTCCTCTGCAGCAGAAGAAAACCTGCTGCTTGTTTTCTGGTCATGCCCTCAGTGCCTGATGCTCATCCTACTAAAGCATTACATTAACTGAGAAATGGCTGTGTGCGTGTGTGTGTGTGTGTGTGTGTGTGTGTGTGTGTGTGTGTGTGTAGGTGTGTGTGTGTGTGTGTGTGTGTGTGTGTGTGTGTGTGAGTGAGAGAGAGCTATGAGAGGGTTTTGAGTAAGACAGAGGATTCTTTCTTCATGAACACAGATCTGGGAACAGTTTTCCCTTAATTCTAACCATCCACGTGGAAACAGTGTTGGTACCAGGTGTACCAACACTCGGTGTCCTGCACCTGCTAGTGACAATATGATCTGAGAGTTAATGTAGTTTTCAGGGTTTTGTGGGTCTTTGAGCTCAACAGTGACTGGCACCTAAATGGCATTAAAAAATGGAATGAAAGATGAAGGCACAAGACTGTGTACATAATTTTTGTCCAAAGTGAAGAAACCCATCCCACAATCCATTAAAAATTATATTTTTTCTTCTTGAAAGTAACTTTTGTCATTGTTATGTGTATGCTGTTAATGCAAGTGTTGTACTATCTTGTAGTTTGTGTTGTGGAAAATACATTCAGAGTGACAAGCTTAGCTAACTAATGAGCTAGCCTGTGAGGGAGATTTATCTGTTTGCATACATATGGCCCAAGGGGCAGTAACATTGCCATGCTAATAGCAAGCTAAAACTATCAGAATCATGTCAGTAGCTGGCTCAAGCACATATGGTACCTACAACTACAAACCTACAGTTGGTTTTGAAGGATAAAAGTTGCTATTTAATCCTTTTCCTAAATGTTGTTAATAGAAATCTGACTCCTCTAAATAATTACCTCAAATCTCTGCGCATTCTTTTGATGGGATGAGAGGAATGACTGGAGACGTCTCTTTCAGGTTAACAGAGTTTATTAACCCGATGAATCAAGAATAGAAGTTACAGAGTCTCTGGGTTCAGCACTACGTGTCCCTGACAACAGACAAATACCTGGTCAGTTCGCGAAGTCTGAGCCCCGACTATCTTTCCCTGAACCCTTTTATACATTAGACAGAGATTATTTAACCAAATTATGCATTTGAGAATGTGCGGTTTCCTTCCTCCGATTGGGCAGCTTTCCAAATTATGCGCCTCCTGATGTTTGGTTCCGCTTCTCTCATTGGTGCATCATACTCCCGAATCCTTTGTCCTTCTGTAGGGGAAGACACTTCCTACCTGGCCTGTTTCTTAACATAACATATGATTGTGTTCCCTTTTCTATATCTCTTTCCTCATGGTTGGCCATACTGAATGCTCACTGTGCCTAGCAAGGTTTCACTTGTAGGCTATTTTTACGTGTATTTATAAATGTGTTTCTGTTGCCGACTGTGCTGTATAAGATCATCACTATGCTCATGTGCACATAAACAACTTCAATAACTCAAGATTAGCATTTTGCCACTGTGATTAGCATGTTCTGCCCATATTAGCCAGTTAATGTAATTTACATCTTTGTTCAGTGAAGATTGCACTTCATGTAAAAAATAACTTTTTTGCAGCGATCATGTTTGAAAGGGATTTATTTCCCTTTTCTTTTTTCATTCTCAGGTCTCAATGTGTGTGAGTGTATATCTGTTGACTTGTAGCTTGGTACATGTGTGTCTTTGTGGGTGGAGTTGGTATGATACATGAGAGGGCTGACCTTTGTGTGCGCGGATACTAGATGAAAAGTTCATTAGGGTGCAGCAGCTAACGGTCACATTCTCAAACAGTGGACAGGCGCTCTGAAGAGACCAATTAGGATTGATCATCAGCTCCTATTAACGTTGCTATACCCCAACGTGGTGCGATTGCTTAATGAGACGAGTCGCAGGAGTGATGCAGGGATAAATGAAAGAGATACGGTTCAGCAGCCTCCTTTGGGAAGAATTTTGCCAAAGCTTCCTCTGTATGATGTTTTATTACATTATACAAGGTTGAAACGGAGGGAATGGATGGACACAATTTTATCCAGAAATGTGAACAGCTGTTGCTATGCCAACATACAAAATCCCATGTGAAGTTTTTTTAGTATTATTGAATTCAATAGACCCTCACAAGGAAAGTCTTCAGGTTAACTCAGCAGTATTTCATGTGTGAATAATCGATTTAAATGCTAACCATTTGGACTACATTTACGGCCCGCCCCTCCAAATGAATAGTAGTGAAATATCTTAGGGTGGATATATATTTGAAAGTAAAAGTCTGCAACGGTATATAATTAAAATGTGTAACAGAGTAACACAGTATTACAAGTTGGTTGAACTCATCAATATTTGTATACCTGCGTCACATCGCCTGTTAAATGTTGTGTCTAAGCTGCAGTGCAGCCATTTGCCACTAGCTGGGACTGCAGCCCTGTTTGAGGGGCCTGCACGCTCTGCTCAATTAAACCAGCACAGTGGACTGATGGCATCTCATAGGCGCTCTGAGGAATGTCGGTAACTTGATCGACAAAATGGAGACAAAGTTAAATGCTTGCTCAGGTTTAAAGTAACGTATTGACTAGCAGGGGTGTCAAACTCCAGTCCTGGAGGGCCGGCTTCCTCAGACTGTTAGATGGCTCCCTGCTCGGACGCAGCTGAATCCAATGAGTGACTCGTTATCAGGCTTCTGCAGAGCTTGATGACAACACATTGGTTTAAAACAAGTGTATTAGAGCAGGGAGACATCTCAAAGTCTGAGGAAGCCGGCCCTCCAGGACTGGAGTTTGACACCTGTGGACTAGAGCAATGAGTAACCAGGCATGTGGATGTTTAGCTATAATAATACCCCACTGTGATGTAACTGTTATACAAGATTATCTTTATAAGTTGCACCTGAAATTAAACTATATAAGTAATTTCATATTGTCCTGTTCCATATTGTACCATGTTATAAGATATACCGTTATACTGCTGTTTACATTCTGCTCACTCGCTGCTATTAATCACATGCTGTCACTTTAAATCTTCACTTGTTACATTGACTTTAACTTGCCATTTACTGTATGCACATCTTAAATTGTCAGTGATTGTCACTAAAGGATTGAAAACTAAATGAGTAATAAATCATGATTTGCAGCATATTGTTTTGAATTTGATCTCAAAGAGATAAATATTTCCTTATGTTCTCACTCAAACTTAGTAATGATGACATTGTTTCATGCCCACCCAAGCCTTTGAAATGCTGCTGGAGTATCTGGTCCGGCAGATTGAGACGCCCTTGCTCCCACATGAAGCACACAGAGGGAGGTCTTCCATGTCAGATGTCTTACTTGAAGTTCTACAGAGTTTAAACACTCGAGGCAAAGTAAATAAACAATTAAAAAACTGTCGGCCCTTACATCTCTCAGTCACAGTCCATCCCATGTTCAAAGTGTAATGGATTACATCAGTATGACTTTAAAATGATCTTAAAGCATTATACTTTCCAATGTAATATTAGATTTCAAAAGGCAAGCTGTCTTCATAGTGATTTTTAAACACCAAAACATGCCTTGCAGCTATGCTTGGATAATTCAGTTTGCGTGCCAGTGGCGATATATACACAGGAGTGCAAAATAAGAAGATCATTGAAAGAATTTCTTTCTTTTTCTTTTTTAGGAGAAAAATAGGAATCACTAATACAGATGTTAGAGAGTTCCGATTTTCATACCACCGAGAATAACACCCCTGGCACTACTGGGATTAAATCATCAACAAGTAATCAGTGTGCATGATGGTGTGTGCAGGCTGGCGGGTCCAGAGCAGTGTGGTTTTTGATGAGTGTTAGACCTGTCTTTATTGCTCTTTCTTCCCTTTGGCCTCTCTCTCCCACTCTCTCTCACTCTCTCTGCTCACTCCCTCAGTCTGCCCCCCAATCCCTCCACTATACAGTTATGGCGATGGATCCAAGTGGCACGGCTTATCCCTGCATACCAGAGCAGCTCTTTGGATCATTGGCCTCTGTGGCCCTAAGACCCAGCGATCAGAGAGAGAGAGAGGAAATACTCATTTTTTTCCCTTCGTTCCTGCACAAAAAAAAGCTATTATTCCCTCCTACGCTTTGTTCTTTTTGTTCCCCTAATGGTAAGCACTCATGGAGCCCACGTCTTCTCATTTGACTCTGAGAGGAGACTTTGACACCTATTGACTCACAGGCTTTTGTGTTTATGTCTTAAACAAGAAGACAGAAATATTCTATTTGTCAATTTCCAAATAAAAGGATTTTCTGCTTTTGCCAGAATAGCATCATACTTGGGAAGTTATTTATATTCATGAGCTGCATGGGGAGTATTTTTAAAGATTAAAAAAAGGCACTAAGCAGGCTGTTACCTTAAATGTAGTAAATAAAAATGTAGGTCATGTGATTCTTCAAAGCTATAATTTTTCTTTCATTTCAGCTCTCCCCCCTAAAAACAATCAATAAATTATGAACTGCTCATGTATTTAATAATTGAATGCACTCCGTCCGATTTGACTTTCACCTAATCATTCTGGTTTCTTCACGGTTAAACAAAGACAGGCTTGTGTTCTTTTTTTTCACCTCATTTGCAACACTTTGGTGCAAGATATTTCACCTTCACATTGACAAGTGGTAAAATAAAAAGCTTGTTTTTGTCACTGAGAATAAAGTGATTCTTCAGTCCACAACAATCCTGCACATTGCTCCACTTTTGAATGTGGTCAGAGCCCCTTTTGACCAAATGGTAAAACGGAAATGAAAACAAAACCACAAGCAGCACTATTCTCTAACTTCCGAATTGGACAAACTGACCACCTGCTTATTTTAGATGTTTAATCCTTATATTCATTACAAACAACTTTAAAGCCATCAAGTTGTAATCAGAGTGGGACTTTAGCCAGTTCTGAACCTGTCACATCAACAGTTAACTAAAGCTGTTTTACATATCCTGAAATAGTTTATGAAATTCTCCTGAGCTGGCTTTAAAACCTGTTGAAATTCTAGTAGAGAAAAACACATTTTCACCTGCGTATCCTGATATAAAATGAGTGAAGGAGAGTGCCCCTAAAACTGTGTCCCCATTTAGACAGGTCAGGTATTTCATTTAGCAATAAAGCTTGCCCATTACACGTGGGCTCTCTCTACTTGTTAGCAGGGTCACCTGGAAGTTCGCTTCCGGCTTCCTTTTTCAAGAAGACAGTGAGAGAGATAACACCCCCAACCCCCATAAAGATGCAAGAGCCTTAATTAATTTTTCATATTAGTTACTTTTCAAATCTAACTCTAGCCAATGGGCCCTGGGCAATGCTTTGAATGTGCGCAAGTGTTTTTATGCTCTCTCTTACCACTGGCTATGATTTAATAATGTCTTCTTCACACTATGTCCAGAGCTTTTTTTTTTTTTTTTATTAGAGAGCCTTAATTAGCTACAGCTTAGATCCTACCGTCTCCATCCTCCCACTCTCCTTCTTCCTTCCCTCTCTGTATTACTTAAGGCCAGACAACTACAGCCTGTCACTCTTCTTCTCCTCTTCTTCCTCCACTTCTTCTTCCAACATGATTCTGTCCTTCTCACACCCCCTAGTCATTCACACGTATTACAAATGACACATCCCCCGCCTTGGGGAATTTAAAGTCTTGGCTGTGTGTGTGTGTGTGTGTGTGTGTGTGTGTGTGTGTGTGTGTGTGTGTGTGTGTGTGTGTGTGTGTGTGTGTGTGTGTGTGTGTGTGTGTGTGTGTGTGTGTGTGTGTGTGTGTGTGTGTGTGTGTGTCGTGTACGGGTCGTGTACGGCTTCTTGCATGAGTGAGTGTGCCACTAATCTGATATTCACATGTCCTCGCTTTAACCTGCACAGCATTCCACAGGGGACGGCTAAAAACTGTAGAAAATGTACACGCACATACACACACTCAGACGCACAAATTCAAAGCATTTGATGCAACTTAAACAGGATAAGCACTCTGCATGAGTTTAGTCCCTGTGGACATCAGGAGACGAGAGGGTGGAGAAGACAACAGCAAATGCAACGAGGCAGACAGGAAGGAAGTGGGATCGATGAACAGGCAGGCAGCCCGTCCAGCTCTTGTTCTTGCAGCAGCATATGCTGAGATTGCATTTTTTTTTTTTACTCTCCTTTAGTACAGACTGTGCCATATGGACGCATGAGATTGAGTGTGTGCGTATGTTTGGTTAAGCAGCTGCAGATTAGTGGAGGTAATGGTACCATATTGCGTTTCTAGAAGAGTGCAATATCCTAGTTGGGATGTGAAAACAGGGCGAGGGCGGCTGTATGAGGGTGTGAGTTTGTGTGTGAGAGGGAAAGACATACGAGTGTGTGTGACTGTAGCTTGCCTTTACATATGAGTCACGTGTCACACGTTCAATAACCCTTTACAGCCCACTGAAATACAGTTACAGTAATCAGGGTGACTATCAGAGCAGCCCGAGTCTCTCCGCTGTGACTTGATTAGGATGATTGTAGGTGATAAATGGTGGCACTCAGACACTCACACAAAACCATACAAACTGATTTCATCTCCTGAAAAAACAATCACTCCCTACAGCAAAGCCACTTTGCACTGGTGGAAGAATAGGAGGGTAAATTACCAGTCAAAGGGGGCCGCCTGAAATATTGCAGCGTGAGAAAAAAAAAACCCTTTCTGTGTAATCTGAAATCATTCTAATTTAGAATAAGTACTGTGGACAGCGTGTATTATCCCACCATGCCATTGTGCCTCAAGAACACTCCACTAATCAGGATTTGAGTAAAGTGTAGGTCTACCCGCATGGACACAGGGAGCAGAGCTATCTCAGCCCACACAAATGACCCCTCAGCACATAATGGTGACTCCTTGAGGTGCTCTGAATCTCACGAAGGAGAAGGCTGTCCACCCGAATTTCAGTTTCCCATAAGAATATTTTTATCCCCTGGTAAAAGGCAAAATATCTGTGACAGACTCTGCAGCTTTAGAAAACAGACAGATTAGATTCACCACATCACAGCAGCATTTCTTTGAAAATGATATCTTGAAGTGTTCAGAACCTGAAAAAGAATTAATTTAAATAAATAAATAAAATTTTCTTTTATGCGTTATAAAAAAAAAAGCTAAGCTGCAGCACACAATGTCCTTGTAGAGGAAATGTGAACATTTAAGTGTATTGTTAAAAAGTAAACATTTCATTATAAAACAAACCTTTTATAAGCAACTTTTTCACTCACATGGAATTGTGTTTCTGGTCACATCAGACATTAAATGGAAGAATTATCCTTTGGCTTCGTATTTCTTTAGTTTCCATCAACTATCCTTGTTAATGTGCAATGATGCAGAGTTGTATTTGTTTGTTTCTGAAAATAATAATTTTTAACAAAACCATTTGATTGATCTCTTTAGGTATTGCTTACAACTTGTGCAATTATTACACACTGTCCTTTTGCACTACTCACCACTACGCTATTGTCTTAATTAGTCTTGTGTATATATTAGTCTTACTTGTTTAAATGTTTTAGTTGATTGTTAATATTTAATGTTTACATTGTACAAAGAGAGCACAGTCTACCAAAGTTAAATTCCTTGCGTGTTAAACATTGTAGCGTAACTTATGGGTAGATTAAATTGGGCGCCAGACAGACCACTAAGTCCGTCAATACATTGTATGAAAGTAGATTAAAGCACACTACGAAGCAAAATTAAATCAAGTTGAAATTCATATATTTAACACAAATTCAGGACAAACAAACATTTCATTCATTGGGTAACTTTTGAAACAAAACATATAACCAAAGATGTCCCAACACTTTGGGTTAATAACCCTCAAAAACACAGTCCAAAGTTTATGTCCGTTTAAAAAATGAAAAAATACATTAATGAAGAAAAAGGGCTTGAGAGCTGAGTGGGTGTGTGGGGGAGTGAGTGGATATCTTATAGTGGGGAAAAAGGAAGGGGAGCCTGGTTTGGGAAAACAGGGGAAGTCTGGAGATGAGGTAGGAGAGAGAGGGGGGGGATATCACCTGTCCAGGGTTTTTTTGGAGTAGAGAGGTTGAGTTGACAGAGTCGTCTTCTCCCAGTCATTCAAACATGAATTGATCCATGCCGACTGGATCATGCAGATCCCTGCCCCCAACAATCCCAGTAGAACCCACAGTGGTTGAAAGATCCAGAGAACCAAGGCAAAAAAAACTCCAAAAGTTCAGCACCTCCACAAAAACATTAAAGGGCTTTACCTCCTTTCCACCTTTCTCCTTTCTTCTCCACTGTCTGTCTCTTTTTTCCTGTTTTTTCTCTCACCTTCCCCCAGGTGCAATCACTCCTAATTTTCTTCCCTTCAAGACACGCCCCTTTTTTTCTCTGCTGTGCAGCAGGTTGCCTCTGCACCCTGACTGCTACAACATACCTGGCCAATAAAGCTGATTCTGATCATTGTGAAGCTTAAAGGATTTGTGAATATACTCATCCAAAAATCACTGAATTGTATTGTTCTTAAGATGGTAGCATATCATAATTGTCAAGTAAAGAGAAACTTCAGTTGCAGTCTGGATGGCAATTTAGTAAATAATCAGTTCATTTTGACTACACACACACACACACACACACACTGAGTCCTTTAGTATTATTATTGAAAAGGTTCGGTCTTAGCCCTTATCTCCACACACAGCAGTAGGATGACTTTAGAGGAGGGTTTTGGGGAGAAAAAAAAGTATGAACTTAGTTTGAGGGACTTTGGTTGCCTTCAATGATTTTTAAGAAGAGACAGAAGACACAAAACAGAGGGAAACGGCTTAAATCAGCTCAAGATATTTGCTGAATTGAAAATGAAAAGCGAGAAATGTGCTGAAATACATCTAGTCCCATGACTGGTCATCTCTTTTCTATTCATCTTATGGGAGGTCTAACTTCAATTCTCTTTACACTTCATGCCCCAGATAACCTGTGGAAATTAGAATATTTCCTCTGAGTCCCATTTCTGTCACCATTGGCCTTTCTGCCTGCTCATCAATTCAAAACCCTGGACCTGAACTTGCATTCTTTGGTCCAACCCCTTCTCCTTGTCTGCGGCCAAAAGAGTTCAGCTACGGCCATGTTGACCTACTTCTACATAATACCCCTTCCAGTCGCCCCTCTATCCTCTCTTTTACTTTCTCTCCCACAGCCATCCATCTCTTTTTGCAGATGCAGAGAAGTTGCAGGAGGAAACACTCATGGGGAAGTCAGTGTTCCCCTGAGTCTGAATGCCTAAGAGGTAACCTATTTAGAAGTAGATATGTAGAGGAGGGAGAAGTGGTGGCGTTGAATATCAATTCTGTTTCATTTTATTAGGTCAAAACCATTTACTGCACGTTTTAAGCAACTAGGAAAAAAACAGGGTGAATGATGTTCCTTTCCTTTTTTTTCCAACAGTGCACTTGCAGTGGGTAGGCTTTAAATATAAAAAGCTTAATCAATATCAGTACATGGATCTTTTTCTGTGAACAAAAACAGAAAAATGAGGGTGCATTGAAATCTTCTCTACAGGTGTTTATTCTTGACAGCTCAAAGTGATAACAATAACGTGTTTTCACTTTCTCCAGTAAAGAAGAACGTGCAACTTTTTGATCACGTCGCCCCCTTGAGCACCAGCACGAAACCAAAACTGCTGTTTGGCAACACCTCAGCTATTCTGAAGCGTCCGCTGTCCTCCACTCGTGTTCGCACGAAGGACTTATGAACTACAACGCACCACAATTAAGCACCATCAAGTGCAAGCGGCGAAAAAATTAGTCGTTTGCTCAAACCTCAACTGCCTGTTGTGCACACCTAGATTAACTTCTAGCCTTAAATTGCACACAATTTGACACAGAAAGTCTGTTCTTCTTCTTTTCTGTAGTCCTTGACTGAAACAGCTTTATACTCATGGTCAACCCATCCATGTACACATGATGTAAACACAGCTTCGACAACACAGCAGCTGGCGGGACTCAAGCTTCTCAGTCAGACAGCCATTACTCAGAGAGACATTTACAGAAGATATACGGTACTTCATTTATTCTCTATTTATGTGTAAAATGTTGCACATTCTTCCTCTAAAGATCAAATTCAAAGGTTACAGGATTCTTAGTTGGAATTCTGCACCCTTGAAAAGAAAATGTAAATGTGTCTAATGTATATATTCCCTCTTTGAGGGGCAATTTTTAAAATGTAATTTGGCATACAGTATGCCAGAAGTAATATGCCATACGTTTTTTAAATCTATTTAAGATGTGTGCAAATTAGCATTTTTGAGTGCTTCTTAAAGTCTCATTTGTCATCATGATACTACACTGGTGAACTAGATTTCCCCTGCCTTGTTTTAAGATGGCTACAATTTGAAACATGAAAACCATCTCTACATAGGCTGTGCTCCCCAAGTTTTTAATAAAAAGTGAAGATTTTAAGGATGAATACAACACTTAATGACTTGTAAAGCTCTGTAACCACTTCTGTATAATGCAGTTGTATTACTCCTGAAACTAATTCCACACTGCAGCAGGAAAGAGAAATTGCAGGCAGGCATCAGTCCCTGAGAATAATTGTATCCCCTGCATCATCTCTGGATACACAGTCTGTATAGCTTGTTACGGATTTTTTTTTTCTCCCCATCCTATCCACAGTCAGTCTTTCTATGCTGTGTTCCAGATGGTGCATTTGGCAGACAACAGATCCCACAGCAGAGGCCTAGTCTTTTCTTTGAAACCCCATCAAAATGCAAGATTCATCAGAGCACAGAAAGGTTTTATGTATCTTTACAGTATAGTGCCATACTGCGAATGCTACTTTTGTAGTTACTTGAACTGTCAGAGGGGCTATTAATTTCTAATATGCAGACAATACATGTGTGTATGCATCTAAGCACACACATTCTTCAAGAGTTCGTCTGCATAATGTGGCGTGTCTGCAATTATAGATTTCAGCTGATTCACTTTGACAGGGAGCAACCACTGTATCCATTAGTATTGGTTCAGTCAACATGAACATGTAAGGGAGCTGACCAGGACACACAGCAGGCTAACAAGCAACATAATAGGACAAGGTCAATTCTAAGCAAGCTAAGGACAGCCGTAGTTCCAACAATACTAATGAGGATAATTACAGGGAGGCCCGGGGAAGAGAGGACTTGTAAACAAAACATAACATGTAAACATGTTCATTCTTAATTGTACATACAGTACATTACAGTCATTGGAAAGTGGTAAAATACGTTCTTGAAAAGAGTTTCTCCTGGAGTCAGTATGCACTTTTTTCAGAAAAATAGAAATTTCATAAGCTACAGTAAACATTAAACGTTAATTATTTTTAGGGCATCTGCTACATTACATTATTCATCTAAGAGCATGCATATGTAAATGAACAAATCCTCTTGACTTTGACATGAAACATGAACACTCTGCCTTGTATATTCTTTAAATGAAGGATTTAAATTGAGACCTCATGCATATTCATAGCTACAAGCTTTGCTTTATACCACCAGCAGCTATTGTATAGGTACTGTTTTGTACAGCATATTCACATATGTGCATTAATTTTGTTGTGTATAGCAGTTAAAAACACTGGAAAATGATGGTACACACATTTGCATATAAGGATGAGATCATATATTTGTTTTTTAATCAACCATGAACATGGAATGTACTTTCAATAAAAAACAGCATTTAGGCAAATCAAAAGACAAACCTTACTATTTTGGGAGCTCAGTTAATATTTATCCTCATTTAAATGTTTGCCTGTGTCAAGACCATTTATGAAGCAGATTTAAAAAAAAAGTTCATTTATTTTAAACAAGTAAAAAATAAAAACAAAAGAAAAAAGACAGAAGAAAGCAAAATGTAAAAAGGTAACATGAACAAACAATGAATAAGAACATACATACAAAGCTCTGAAATACTTTCTATATAAATGTAATGTACACGTCCGAAAAGCAGGGGTAAGAAATATAAACATGTATAATCCCACCCCATCTCCATTAATTCTTCCAAGCTTCCAAAAAAAATACAATCATACGGAATATAGTTGTTGTGCTTTGGCGAGCTTGGCATCTCTAAAATATCATTCTTATGCAAACCATCTGCATTAAAAAGTGTTATAAGTTAGACATAGTGATGCTCAAATTATGGTTTTTGTTTTTTGTCAGCATAATAAAAAAAGTAATGAAATAAAACTATCTTCAAAATAGGGATGTTCTAAGGTGACTAATTCCCTCGTTGGTTAAAACTATATTTAAATTCAGTCTAACTGACAATTGGTAGGAAAACACTCACAAAGTCTAAAAAAATTGAATGTGGTTATGTATTGCTCTTATGCATATGCCAGAAAAACCTGACACAGCCTACATATATTTTCCTCTCCATTTTCTAGATGAAAATAGTGCCAAGCCAGGTTGCTCCTAAGAAATGAGGTCTGTCCACTGTGCTCATTTACATCCAGACAGAGGTAGAGAGCAGCCTGTTAAGCTGTGCTACAGCCTGTATGCTTCAGCATCTGCGAGTGGTTTCTGCATTGTAGTTTGAGCAGAACACTTGACCTGCATTGAGGGCATGTGCACATTTTTATTGCAAACTTTCCACTGCTAGTGCATTGTTTAAATCAATTTACCTTCAAAACATGAACTTGATGTTTCTTTCATTCATTCATGGAAACCATAGCAGGTTCACTGGGTCGTGTCAGTACACTGTGACCTCACTGCAGACTGAAATCTTGCTTGTTAGCCTAATATTAAGCTTAAAAGCCAATATCACAGTCTTACAGACACTATAACATATTGGACTTAAACTGTGTCAATTTCCTTTGTAACCCAAACCTTATGAGGCAGACCATATGTATGTATGTTTTTTTTTAGAATAAATCAATCAAAGAAATTTTTTTAATGATTTTTAATTTTACTCTGGCTACAACTTTCTTCAATTGCCCCGCACCGAACTGGTTGAAAGATAGCAATTTGTGTTCATCCCTTCACATAACACAGCCTAGACAAGCTGGATGATTCAATTCCACCTCCATGAATTCTGTGCTAAAGTTGTTAACCCCCTGCCCCATATGTAGTGAAACCTATGGAGCTGTGAGTCATATTCACAGCGTGGGAAAGTCTGACACCAAATGTGCCTGTGATCTCCAGCCTTGATTCCAGACGAGCTGTGTCTCTGCAGGGACATTGGATATGTCTCTCGTGACTTTTGTAAAACAATAAAAATAAATAGATAAATACATACATAAAAAAGGACACAATAGAGCTATGTTGCCTTTGGCTTTTTTTATAAAGCTCCTTTAGTCCAAAGCTTGCTGTGTCTTTACCAGCTGCAAACTCTCGTTTGAGTGTACAAGGACCTACTTAAGTGGCTCATCGCACACTGAAACATCAGGCACACTTCCCCCACCATGCTCTTTGTCAGCGTACCTGGCAGTGTACCCACTGACACAATTTACATTTCAAAGTCGGACACATTTGCACAAACACACATAGTTGCCATCTGGTATTTCTGGTTTCTCTCACACCCACCTCTTGGTTTTTCAGGCCAAGTGAGTTAAGCTACATGGTGTTTTCAGAGGGATAAAGCTTGAAATGCTCCTGTTGGTGCATGTTGGAATACAGCAGTAAGCGTGGATGTTTCTGCATGTATTCATTTACGTAAAGGTTCAGTTTGTGTGTCACCACCCTGCAGTATGTGTGCGTGTTTCACCACCACAATTTATAGGTATCAAGCTGTGCGTGTCACCAGCTCTTTCCCGTGTTTTAAAAAAAATGCACGTGGGCGTAGTGCCGGCTTGTGTGTGTGTGTCTTTGATAGCTTATGGCACAGGCTGTGGCATTGAGGAGGCCTTATCTGTCGTGTTCAGAGAGGTAGCTCTCACAGGAGATAGAGCTCTCAGCCGGAAGCATGGGCGCTGCTGAAAAGACTTCTGACACACACCTACAGCTCTGGCTCAGACAGGAAGAGAAGGAACCGAAGGAAGACGTGGTAGAAATATCGAGAAATAAATTTCACAGTCAGAGGCATGAGGGTGCTTGATTGAAGGGTGCTTTTGTGTGTCATGGCCTGTGTGTGCAGACTGTAATACAACATCTAGAATAATCATTGAATATGTTTTTACACATGTTAGATCTTGATTGAGCCAAATTGATATTATTTTTCAGTTAAATTTGAATTAACTCCCTTCAGAGCGCCCCCTAAAGAGGATTTGTTGCTTCCACAGACAGTAGATAAACAAGTTTAAATTGCCACCATGAAAGCACCACACAGGTGGAGCTCTAAACAGGATTGTTACTGAATCCCACTCCAGCCCCGCTTCTGACCATTACCACCTGCTCACACAGAGTGTGTGTCCAGTCTTGCCTGCCTGCACATATATTGACTATTCGTGTAAAACATAAAGTAACAAACACTGCGTTTGAGTGAAGGAACAGTATTAATGTGTTCGCTAATGTAAAGCACTACACACGACAAAGAAGTTCAACAGAGAATGTGTTCCTGCTCTCTCAAAGCTTGCACATTTTGCCTGTCTTAGCCTAACCCTGCATTGTGCGCCGTCAAAGAGGGTTGTTATTTCCATTGTTGTTTGTAACATTGGATAAGTCTTAAGCAAATGCTTTGACCACCTGTTTCAACCTGCAGCAACACATACCGCCTTCTCCAGCCACACGTGTGTTCCTGTGGGAACCAATCCCAATTAGCTTGGTAGCTAGGTATTCTGTTTTAGTATTCTGCTATAGTCCTCAACACGGGCGGCCCAGGTTCGACTCTAGCCCGTTGCCTCGTTCCCGCATTTCAGTCCCCTCTCTCTCTGTCTTCCTGATCTCCGACTCTGTCCCCTGTCTTTAAAAGGTCAAAAATAAATCTTAGAAATAAAAGAAACTTGAGCTCTTAAAATCATTGGGAAATTGTTTAAATAAATAAGCTTAGGGATGAAGTCTTGAAGAATTTTTTCATCTGGTTTCATACACATTTTTTCCCCAGATTATTTTTATTGCCTTGATTGGTAGGACAGTTGTATAGAGAAACATAATGTGCTTAAAAGGGAGTTGGCTCAAAGAGCTGAGGCCTGGAATTGAACCTGCCGCTGTTAAGTGGTCTTTGTATATGGGGGCACCTGCTCAGCTAAAGCAACCCATCAACTTCCGTTCATACATTTTTCCTTTTATTTTGGCAGTGCAGTAGCCCCTTTCTGGCCATTCAAAAAAAATTGCATCATTTTTAAGACAATACGCTATGTCTGTTCCTATATACAGTCTATGTATTCACCCTACAACATAGCTTTGTATTGATATTCACTGGCAGCGTCCATTTCCCTCAGGGGTGTCCAGAAGGCTGAATGGGAGTAGGGGTTAATGTGTTCACTCCTGGGCAGTCTACGAAGAAGCTCTCATTCTCTAAGACTGTCCTTCATGTGGGAAAAGATGAGCCTCATTATATCAGAGTCCCAAGCTAATGACCGCTAATCCCTCCCTACTGATGAGAAAGTAAGAGAGCGAGCGAGAGAAGAAAGTTGGGTCGAGAAAGCTAAGCTCTGAAGTCTGAGAAAAGATGGATAGAAAGTTAGAGAAAGAAGTAAAAAAGAGGTGAAAAGGCGTGACTAGAGGCATGCATTCATAGTTGAATGTGTTGCTGTTATTGAACTTTCCCTCTTTGCACATCTCTCCACTCTGATTTTGATAGCTGAAACACGCACACACACACACACACACACACACAAATCCCCCACACTTGTTTCTTCTCCTTGATTCAGTCATGCAGAGATCAGTGCGAAGGAAACGGACTGTGAATGCATTAGTGTCATCATCATCATCATCATCAGGGGACACGAAGCTTCATCTGTCATCATCCTGCGACAGCGAGGGCAATTCTCCACAGGGCGGGCTATTACTCTCTATTACGTACTCCGCACACACACACACACACACACACGCACACACACACACACACACACACAGAAGGGGTAATGACGTGGTGCGTCTGAGGGAGCCTCATCCTCAAAAATTTGATACAGAATGTTTTTTCATCACTGTCTGGTTAAAAATGTATAAATCAATTTCCCTCTAAAAAATACTGCTCCACTGACCATCATCAGCCTTGAGATTTTTTTTTTCTTTTACCCGACTCCTGCTTCAACTGATCCAGAAAGAAATGAAATCATCTTCTCCATCCAATACCAGGCCTACATGGTTACTGTTCAGTCAGATATAAAAAAAAATCTGCAGGCACACACACACACACACACACACAGAGAGACAATGATGAAGATGGGGAAAGATGAAAGAAGGAAGGTGTGGAGGAGGGGATGAGAGTGTGAGGATGGCAGCTTTCAGAAACGGGTATGATCAATATTTTTCTATTCTCCATTCTATTAGAGCGGCTCAAAAACAATCTTCCATTAGTATACAGCGAGGCAAAAAATAAATAAATAAATAAATATATATATAAAATCTGCGGGCACACACAGAAAAGATATATAGATATATATTTTTTTCTTTCTCCCCCACATCCAGGTCAAATCTGGAGTCTGTATGTTTAAGGTGCTCTTTGAAAAGCAGTTATTCTGTTTGTTTGACTTCCTGATGAAGGCTTGATGTGGAAACATGACCATACTGTGTAAATAAAGGCTTTTTAATTGTTTAAAGAGAATGCATATGAGTTTTAAATAGTCTTCTAAAGACTAAATCTTTAAAGTATATTCTCAGTTCTCTCAAGTTGTTGTATTCAAGTCACAAGTCTTTATGTTTTTTAAGAGAGTCTCATCTGTTTTGTGGCATGTAATTAATCTTTGAAGTTAAATCTTAGATGCATTTGTGCAGTTGTTTGGAATAAGTCTCAGGACTTTCAGGGCAAGTCCTTAATCCTCTTAGTCTTGTTTCATGTCACTTAGTTTAAAAAAGGGTCTCAAGTCTTGAAATTCAAGGGTTTTATTTTTGGACAATAACAGGATTGTAACATGACATTGCTTCAGAGATGAATGAGTTAAAGTCAACTCATTATGAGATGAAGTATCATGGTCAAGTTAAGTTAAGTAATTATGTCAGACTCCTTTGTCTAAAGCCTTCTTCTCTGCTCTGCATTTGTCCTCTAACTGCTGAGCTCTTGTCTCTTTGTTGCAACAAAAGGACATTAACTGTTAGCACTCAAACAGCAAACAGGGCCCTGTGAAGTGCTGACATCCAGATAAAAACAGAGACATAATCACCTTAAATCATCTGTAAACTTAAACCACGCAGCCTATAGTTCATTTTTGTGTCAGGTTGCAAGTGAGCTTTATGTTATTCTCTTCTATCGACAAACTGTTGAGCAAAGAGTAAAAATCATTAAACAAACCTTGCGTGACTGAGAGGGGAGCTGCTGAGTCTGCTGCATTCTGCATGAGCCAGACTTCCCCTGGTGTAGGCCACAGCTGACATGCAGCTGATTTATCCTACATCACTTGTCATGGCCCTGAGGAGGCCAACCTTCTCTGTCAGCCGTGACAGTCAAATATCACAATAACTCAAATAGTCCGAGGGGAAGATTACATGGTGCATCATGGCATGACAGCAAAAGGCTCTGCGAGGCAGCACTTGTTAGCTGCAGGCGCAGCAGGCTCACTTATATCTAAGCTATAGACTTCTGGAGATTCAACTTCCCTCACTCAGGGACAAAAAAAATCTTTTTAAGGTCGACACATTACCTTTTTATTGGGATTTCTTGAGGTTTCATAAGCCTAGCAGTGCACACTGTTTGACTCCTGTCTATACAAATGAAGCACTTAAAACTGGTTTGGTTCACAACATGGATACAGGAGTAATACAAGTTAAAAAGAAATGTTTAAATTGTTTATCACTATGGTTCAACATCATGGTTCAAGGAGTGGAAAAGTGATCAAGGTGTCAATACATTTATACAGACTTTAAATCAATTCATTTTGTACACAATTTTACCTTGGGACTAGGGACAACTACTTATCAGAAACAGATCTGGGGCCCAATGAATCCCCAACTGCTAATAATAAGACGCAAAAAATCGATACCGCATAGTCTTGCAATATTTTGTGTGGCGATGATATCGTCTCATGGTGCCAAGTATTGATTTTTTTAATATGATATTGTATCTTGTCTCGATTATCGTGATAATATTGTATCATGGGGACTCTAGTGATTCCCACCCCTAGCTGCTAGCATTGCGGTCGTTACCACACTAGGAGTGTTAATGATTAATAGTTGCTGTTAAGAATTTAACCGACAAGCCATTTACAATGTTACTGCCAGGTGTAATGCCATTTTATGCCAAAAGAGGGCATCTGTCCCTTTTACAATTCAGACAACTACTATAATTGCTACTAAAGGAAGAAGACGAGGGTTTCCTGTTTGCTGTTGGACGTATTGTGAATAGACAATACAGTCACTTTAATCTGCATTTTAATTTGCATCCCTATTGTCTGCATTGACTGTTTAATGTCTGTCTTCACACCTTTTGCACTACCCCCACCTCAAACACCCCCGTTCATGCATAAATAACACATACTAGAAGGTCGACGCACTTCAATTGTTATGCACTAAAGCCTGATTACAACTGTTCTGAGGCATTGCACAAATTGCACAGGTTTAATTTGTAATTTGTTTTTTGTTAGTCATATGGGGGGGGGGGGGGGTTGTTTCGGGTTTATTATAAACAGAAGGGAGGAGGGACAGCAGTTGTTTATTGTCTATTGTAACTAATGTCTTGTGTCCTGCATCTCTTGTAAACTGCTATAAATATATTTACTGTATAACTCACTCCTGAACGTGTAGAAATGTTAATTTGCCTACAAAGCAGAAGATTTAAGTGTATTGAGAAGAGGCTCAAATATTTTTATTTCCCTTTTATACAGAACTTTATGTTAATTTAAAAAAAAGACTTTCAGTTGGTCAGCCTTGTTTGCCCTTTTCTGTTAGCAGTGACATTAAATAAGGACAGTCGTACATTTAAAAGAGCGAGAGCCTCGTTGTTTTATGAGTTCAAACTGTTTGTATTGAATTTATTGATGATAAAATAACTATTGTGCTGCTCTTGTGGTTTTAATAAAACATAAACTGAGAAAAAGACATGCATTTTGGAGCTCACTTATTATCAATGATTAATCGATAATTGATCAATAAGAGGTTCAACTAACAGTTACGAAAAATCATTGAAATTGGCAACCCTATAAGACACTCTCATTTTTAATATATTACAATAACTAATTCAGTAAATGAAACACTTCAAAAAAAGAGAAAAAGAGTGGTTTATTTAAAGTTGAGAAGTTATCACTTTAATAAAGGTTTTCTCACTGTGCAGAGATATTTTCAAGTGATCTTCACTTAAATTATGCTTGCCATTAGGCATCCCCTTAATTAGAAGATGTTCCTTTAATGAAAGTCATAAGAAATATTTCAAAGTGAGTGTAAATGAGCAGCATCATTTTGTCTCACTGGGAGATTATCCACTTATTCAGAAGGATTATTTAAGTTTGAAAACTGTGTTCAAACTGATTTTTTTTTTGCACTGCACACGAGCACTAACCGCTCTCACTCATATCTGAGGCTACTCATTCATGGGCATGTCAGCTCTTGACTCATCAAAACAGCACAGCAATTTTCTGGAGCGATTAACCAAAGCCAATTGCTTTGCCCTGCTCATTTCCAGGAATGAGTGGGCCATTTGTGCGAAAATAACACAGAAAACACACGCTCACTCGAGTAACACTCATATATTCCAGTAACGATCATGTTTAATCATTAAAAAAACAAACTGAAAGTTAGAGAGTTGAAAGAAGCCCAGTTTTTATCATGACCTTTTTGTGGCACTGAGAGGTCCCAGTCATTCTGATTGTGAAGCAACACAAGTTTAGTGGGAGCAGCCATGCCTCACACAGCCATCGAATGCAAAGTATGTATAAGAAGAGGACAAGAAGGTCAAAGAAAAAGATCAATTACTCATTAGAAACCATGCCTTTCCCGGTTATTTGGGTGTCATTAAGCAAATGTTTATTTGCAAGCCAATGAAGCTGACTCAATTGATCTGCAAAGAGACAACAGTGGGGTTAAGATTAAGTGAACATGAGAAACAAAGAAACGTTTGACAATAAAGAGAATTCAGTCAATTGTGTTTCCGTACAACAGTCAAGGGAATTTGAAGCAAACTTTTAGAGTTTTACTCAAAATTGAATTAGACTTAGATTGTGTTTATTAACTGGTTTGAAGAAAATCAATCTCAAAAGCCGAAGGGGTCACTTGATGTAATACGATGGAAGACTTGAGTTGAAAAAAACGATGAAGAAATAGCAGAAAAAAGCAACAGAGTCCTCTAAACGATGCCATAATGAGAATATTTGCCTTCATGTCAATGCTACTTGTAGTTTAACTGAAGCCCACTATCAACAAAAGGGCGGAGAACAGCTTCAATGTGCCAGTGTGCAGTGATTGTCTGTGCATCGCCCGCTGTTTATTATTTGAAAACCGGTCATAGGACACGTGTGTGAAAAAAATCTGTTTGAGCTGCTGTATTACTAATAATTAGTCTGGAGGTTTTTTTTTAATGAATTACAAAAATTGGCTTTGAAATTTGCAACGTTCTCATATAAAATTAGTTTTCTCAAGTGAAAACAGCAGGGACAACATGTTACTCAGAGAGAGCATGAGGTAAAAAAGACACAGAACGACTCTACGTTTCTCTTCAGTTGATTTTGAATGATTATTGTGAATGCTTTGGTGGGCCCGATAATCTGAGCATTTTTAAAGTATTCTGTGACGTTTTGTCTCCTCCATCCTTGCCAAAGCAGCACTCTCTCTGTGCCAGGACCATAATATTTCTAGTCTATGGCCAAGGTCTCAGTGTTTACAAATAGGCAAAATATGGCACCAAGTACAGCAAGCAACAAGTGAGGCAACATATTAAAGGTGGAAAATAGAAAACGGGAAATTTATGATTCTCACTGTGTAAAATAGGAGTGTGACAGCGTAAAGATGCTTCATTTAGTGACTCTCATGGTCAGAGACAGTGGCATGGTCTCATGCGTTTTTTGGGGGGTTTTTTTCATTTAAATTTAGTAAAATAATGTGTGTTTTTGAACTCAAAAAGAAAAATGCAAATTAGATAATTTAGTCGTCATTTTATTGTTTTATTGTCTCAAATGACTTAGACTTTACATCCCCGAGGGGAGATTCTTTTTCACCAGAACAGTGCAGTTTAAGGGCTGCGCGCCGAAAAAAAAAAAACGCGTAGACGGACAAGGGACAAGGACGATTGGGCTCTACAAGGCACTGACATTCACTTTTCCCACTTAGCACAACATATTGTGCTTCGACTTGTGTCAACAACTAGCTTCTGTTTGCTTTGCTGCTCTTCAGTACAAAGCTCCACACATCCCAGTGTCCACCTTTATCAAAACAGCTCTACTGTACATGTCATGCTGTTGGCAAGGGGAAACTAAAATTCACAGAGCAAAGAAAGGAATATTTAACGGATGCAGTCTGCACAGCCAAGCGAAAAATTTAGCTTTTTGCACATACTGTACAGTTCCTCCTGAAACTATCTGGTGTTTTTAAGTTTTAGTTTTCTGCAAGTTTGAAAGCTCTATATGTGACAACTACCAGTGTAAAAAAAAAAAAAATGAAGCCATTTCAGAAGTGTGAAAGATGGCAGTTCTTTTTGTTTGGGATCCCCATTAGGTCCCATAAATTAGATATCAAATTTTACAGCTGAACTGAACATGTTTAAAGCCTGGTACAAAGAATGATCTAGCTGAGTGATATGACAGCTATGACTTGTGCATTCATTTAAATAATTAGGGAGCGACCGAGTTGACTGAGGTTGATGTGTAATAGCTGTTGTCCAGGAAGCATAATGGCGGCCTTAGCTTAGCCACTATGTATGTCTGAGCGTTTGAAAGCAGCAACTACCACTGTTCTGCTTCAAAACGTCTTTTTAGGTGATATCACTGAGCTGTCTGAACAAACAAGTTACCTTTGCCATCTATCATGAGAAAAATGTGTCATACTGGTTAGGTTGTGAGCTATGTTTCCCCTGCAGAACTCCTTTGTCCATGTTCCAAATGAAAAAGGCAAAAATCAATCTCAAGATAATCTACATATGTTTTACCAAAGTGAGGCAGTTCAATACATCATTGCAGTTTCAATACAGCTTCTCTTATGTGATGCTTTAAGATGTGCATGAGAGTAACAGGGGGATAATGAGTGACAGGGCATTTGCACAGTATTGATGGGTTGACCAGATAATCACTTTGATTTAGTGTCACTCTGTTTCATTATTTATTCAGGGCAGTGTCCATACGTGTCATTGTGAATTAAGTATCCTTCCCCTTTCACATCCTCCCTTCTTTACAAATCAGATTGCTGGTTGAGCTACTCATGCTTCAAATGTGTGCAATTGTTTAATTTGCGAGGCATATCCACTGCAGCATTTTACTTCTGAGCATGACTTAACGGATTGATGCTTTTGATCTTTGTTGAAGAATGAAACACATTTGGAAAAGTGATTCTTTTGAAGAACACATCTTTTTCCCACCCTCCTACTTTTTCCCAGTAAAGAAAGTTTCTATTGTTCCCGATTGAAAGTTTGGCACCTTTAAACAACTTCCATCATTTATGAGGGTTTTTTTTTCTGGGTGTGTTATCATCACTCAAGCGTCTTCATCCTCCAGCGATGCAGTGACCTGCAGAGTAAGGCTTGTGGCCTGGGAATCAGAAGTGGATGGACAGATAGATAGATGTGCACAAGGACGCGTGAAAAAAGGTGCCCTGAAAATTGGATTCCTCTCGTCTCCGCCACTCAGACGAGAGAGGCTAAAAACAATAGGAAAATAGAAGTATGGGAGAGGTGGAGGAGGGCTACTGCCACGGGCCCTGTCAGAGAAAGCGCTGAATCGTGGCGTGGCTCTTTTTCTCTTGCCCGAAAAATTCTACACCCCATTACCCCCCATAGCTACACCTGGCCTTCGCCACAAAGGTGGAAGGGTGGCGTCGGCTGGTGGAGGCAGAAGAGGACGACAAGTACACACACACAAACACATAAACTCTCCTTCCTCCTGAGACAAGCTGTAACAGCGAAGCAGGAGCGTCGAGATGAGGTTGCGGTCTGCCAGATGTGGGACGCAGACGGAGCTACTCAAGTGAGCCACAGAGTGAGAAGGAGGTATGGAGGGAGAAAGAGAAGGAGGGAAGGATTGGAATGGGATACACAACTCATGATAAACACATCCATCCTTATTATTGTAATAACCCGCCTGCCACGCACCAATGCAGCATCTCTCTTCCCCGATCTCTCTCTCCCCATCACTCCAAACCTCTCCTTTTCACACTCTCTCACACACACACACGCTCTCTCTCTCTCTCACACACACACACACACACACACACACATATATATATATATATATATATATATATATATATATAACTGGCAATACATTTCAAATGGATGTATCAGTGCACAAAAAAATCCTGAATTCCAGTTTTATACTCCGCTCCTCCTATCTAATCTCAGAACTGCAGAGCAAAATCACTTTTGGGTGCAATATTGTGATTCAGGAGAGGTTCCACACCAATACTTCTGTTGGATTACCAATGACTGTTTCCTGTGGCTCCCGCATTGTAAGCTCATCACCTATTCCTACTCTGTCCAAGGGCCATGAGAAAAGCTGAGGAAAGCAAGGGTAGGATTAAGCTACTAAAACACACACACACACACACACACACACACACATACAGATACACACAAATATACAACTTCCCTTTAAATTCCACATCTTTCCCCGCTCCTCTCCTCAAGGTGATTTAAGAAGTGCATCATTGCAAATCAAACACCTCTTATGTTGTGCAGCGTACTCGGTAGCCTTTGCTTCATCTGCCAACAACATCCATGTCACAAATGATCATGTTATGTTGCAAACTTCCAAATTTAGTTTGTTTACTTCACACAATAACTCAGCTCTCTTCTTGTTTAATGTATACTGTCTCAGCATCAATGTCAACGTGTGTGCATGGTCTTTACACACACTACAGGATGGGAAATCTTTCTTGCTACTTCATGAGAAAAAACTGCCAGTACTTCACTATTCTACTATTCACTGAGTAGATGCTTTTATCCAAAGCGACGTACATCAGAGAATACGTACAACAGATGCTGAAAGGCAGAGCACAACATTGAAGGCAATTCTTCAGAGCTCTAATCAGTATAGACACTACCTTAAAACTGCTGTTATCAAACAAAACCATTGTCATTACCATCATCAAAACCGTAATCGTTATCATCATTTAGGGTGTAGGTATTCATGACAGAGCTGGGTCTTTAGCTTTTTCTTAAAGGTGCAAAGGGACTTTATGACGAGAGCACATACTTTTTGACTGAAGTACATAAATTCAAGATTCAAAGGGTAGATGTCAGAAGCGCAACACAGTCCAATGGAAGTGCAACAGAAGTAAAAAAGGTCTGACTAGATGTTACCCCAATGATGTCTTCAGGATCAGGATTCTAAAAAGTATTTTTTTTTAAATCAGACTGTGCTTGTAGAAAGTTCCAAATAAGAAAACATTTTTTTTTAAATGTTCAATGAACATTAGCACACACAGTGAGTACCTGTTAACATGCCATGAAGTGTTTTTATTTTGAAACTTCAATTTGTGAATACTGGAAGCCCTGTTTCTGTCTCTATGAAACTCTGCTCTAGCTGGTTTTGGTCATGCTCCTCTCTCATCAGAGTCCGAGTGGAAGAGACGAGAGGGGAAGAATAATCAATTTCTCCTCCCAGCACATCTCCATCAACTGTGGTATTAATAACTAGATTGATATGAGTGCGTAGAGGCCTCAGGGGAGACATGGCCTATCGACCCCTACTACTGACAGAGCGAGAAGAACAAAGACAGTGGGGAGAAGAAAAAAAGTGATAAGGTAAGCAAGGTTAAGGCAAAAAGGGCAAAACACCTTGAAATAGTACGGATTTGGATAAGAGAAAAATACACTGAATTTGGTCTCATGTCCTTACTGGCCCTTATTGTTCATCGTATTGATGTGTCCATATGAGCAAGGGATCCAATGTTTTCTTTTGCTTCATATTAATGTTTGCTGGATTTTGACTGCAGACTGTTTACTCTAATGATTTGTCTGTTTAAATTGGAAGCATCGACAAGAGTCTTTGATAAGATAAGTAGATTTTTCAAATGTTACAAAAGCAGACTGGTTTATTTACAAATCATTAAACTTTTTGAAATCGTTCAAAAACTCCTTGAAGCCCAAATCATTTAAAACACACTTTACATCCAGGATTAAAATTCTGGATTATCTGAAAATGTATTTTTTGGGCAGGACTTCATCTGCCAAACCTGCAAATGGTTAAAAATTTCAGTATCACTTTTTTTGTTGGATTTCAAGCATTACTGCAACAGCTCATAGTCAGTCTTCATTTGTTCACATCACCTGAGATTGTTTTATACACATAACCTCAGTTATATCCTTCAGTTACTGATCAGCCATTATTGTATTTCTTGTTGTGTGCGCACGTTTAAGAACTACAGTCTCAGAGTCACGATTTTAAAACTCCTGCAGTCAGAGCTCAGCCTAAGATGTGTTTTCAGGTACCTTAATGTTTGACAAATAACATGTGACAATTCAATTTGAGCATTTCTTTCTGCTAGTTCTTTGAGGGTATATTGCCCATAAACAAACAAACAAAAAATGTAATGGGGAAAGTGAAAACAATTTGGACAGTAAGTGATTGAAGTGAAGTCTAAAGAGTGCATGAACAGCTCTCCCTCATGCAGACGTCCTATGTGTTGGTGATCTCTCTGTTGGGGGGAACTGTCAGCCTGACAGCTGGTATAGATCCAATCCAACTCCACTGGCAGCTTCGGTATTTGTTCCTGTACAACTGGTCTCGCCCAGTCAGAGTCAGGTGTTCATGTGTGTGTTGTGTAGAGCACATGGAGGACCAGCTGGGGCTACCACCCTTTGGCTTCAACGGGTGCCAGGTGTTACAAAAATCACCTGCTGCTTGGTGCACAGGTTGTAGAAAATGCTGACACATGCGGACACGAACAAGCACACGCAGGCACTGTTTACAAATGACCCTAAACTAATGTGTAGGTACACCATGAGACGCTTTCCAAAGAGAAGCTGATCATTTCAGGGATAGTATTCTTTGCATGTGAATTATATCAGGGCACATCCTATTGTATCATATTGCAGCTCCTTAAGTGCAAAATTGAAAGTGCATGTTTTAAGTCTTGTTTTTTACAAATTCCTTGTGAATCACAAATATTTATTGGGAAAAAAGGGTTTTAATACATCAGCATGGCAAAGCAATATGTCCTTGGAGTCAGATTTCTTGTGCTTCGTGCTATCAGGTTGTGTTGTCTGTGGGAGAGAAAGTGTTGAAAAATAATGATGAAAATCAAAGCATTCAACACAAGTACAATAAATATGGAATAAATACCCTACCTGTAAAACTCATTCACACTTTCTGTGCATGCTGGAGTGCAGTGTTGATATTATCTCTAAATGATCGACGTTAAACTTTTTTTCACTGAACGCTAATCAATGATTTCAGAAGACTAGTGAAAGGCATTTAATCTATATGTATTTTCCAAACAGACAGTTTGTCACCTAAGGTTTTGGTTTGTATTCATTGCTTTCATTGTAAAACGGCATTCCACAAAGTTAATTCAATGTTTGTTTAAGCAAAGAAGGATAATTATTAGTTTGAAATCAACAAAGCAGCACTTACTCTGATACACAGTAGAAAACAGAGTTTAATTATCTTCGTGAACCATTTGGAGTTACAGACAGCAACTCTAAATGGTTTTTACAGGTAAAAAAAAAAAAGAAATGACACACTTGAAAGTACTTAAACCAATCTACACCTAATAACATAAAAGTGTTTCAATCAGGAGACCCAAGTGAAGGAAATACAAATCAACATTTATGATGTGCTAATTAAATCGCTTCAAAAATATTTTGTGCTCTTAATCAAATGGATATATTATAATTGAAGGTTGTCTGCCCTGAGCAGCATCATTGAACTAAAGAATGAAGTCTGACACAGAGAAAGAATCACATTTAATGACAGCAGAAATTTGATTAGGGCCAGAGTGCTACTGGATAGACTCAGCTAGCAGAAAAGAACAGATGATACCTCAATTGATGTTGGCCCTTCAGAATGACAGCATGACACTAAGAGTGAGCATGTGAGGAAAGAGAGAGGAATGGTATGAGAAGTAAATATGTTCAAGACAGGGCCTCCAACAGAACTTAAGCAACAGTTTGAAGGATCAAGTTTGCTTGGAAAAACGAAGAATCTCGAGTGATTAATCGGCCAGCCAATAATATTGGCCGATATTAGCATATCAAGTGACTATCAGTATCCACTAATTTTACTCCAGATATTATTCGATTTGTTTACCTGTCAAAAAGCATTTAATTAGCGTATTTTTGTATGACACAATTTGGACTGTGAGCATTGCAGAGCAGAGAGTCTGGCACACCAACGGACACTTCAGCGCTAATGCTAACAGTCATGACCACAGAGAGAGGAGCAGGTAGCTGCAGCTACATGAAACTCATGCCATAGTGTTTATCAATATGTTTAAACGTGTGGCAGATAGCCCTCTGAAATGTACTCACCAAACGAAAAATCTACCCACATTTGGCGCTTGGCTGGTATCGAATTCGGACCCTGTGACTGTGATTCATTTTTTAAAGTATCGATGTGAACCGTGACAACTTTGAATTGATTTTAAACTGCCTCAAGATTAATCTTTATATCCCTACTGGGCAATCATATTTCATGATGCAGTGAAGAAAACCTACTGGGACAGCTCTGCCCGGACAAAATCTGCACATATGCAGACGATGTGACTAATTCCTGAAAAAATTAATTGAATCAATTCTAAATACATTCAAGGAAAGAACATGCCAAGGAGGGCTTTTCTTTTTAAAGATAAGGAAACAATTTTGGCAACTTCACAGGACAAAAAAAGATCAGAAAGGGGACAGCGTATGTTTGCAACTACAAAAAAAAAACAAGCTGACACAATCTTTAGACTCATCAAAGTGCAGAGAAAAACTTGTTGGCACAGTCAGACAAGGGGATATTGCAGGACCAATGCAATAAAGAGTGCAGCTTAAGGCTCGGGATACAGAACACCTGAAGAAGAAAGAAAATTGGTTAAGGATAAGAAAAATGGTGGGAAACAAAAATGGGTATGATCCAAGTCTTTCACTCAGGGACATCAGGATCAGTGCAGAGCTAAAGGAAGAGTGAAAAAGACGAGGTCTAGACAAAACAGTTGTGATTTTGTGTTGAAAACAAAAACATAGTTTTTATACCTGCAGTCTAAAATTGGATCTGCTATCCCCTGGTTTACTGACACGGTGTTTCAAAGGTTGTGATATCAGAATGTCCAGCTGCAGCAGTTATTGGATTATTTGCTAATATATATGTTTATGTGGTCAAATATGCCATTTGTAATGAATACCAATTCATCTAATTTTGGGGGTCAGGATTGGCCATTTTCAAAAAAGTGATTTTAGCATGATTAGCATGATTTTGAAAGTAGCATTCTCTCAGTGCTGTGTCTGCACCCTCCCCTCTGTGCTTCCTCAACAGCCACACCCCTCACTTACAGTCACTAGTGCCATTAATCCATAGGGGATATCAGCTCCTGCGTGCATGGGGTAGAGAACGAGCAGGGAGACAGGGAAGCATGATTGGCATGGTCTGCCGCAAGATAGACCATATGAATACAATAGCACATGAATAGCTCTTAACTGGTGATTGCTTGATCACGTTGCTGTCTGCTCTTTAGTTTGTAACTAACATGGAAAATTACTTGTATTTGCTTGTTGTTTTATTCTTTGTTTGTTGTGTTTTTGTTTTGTTTTATTTTTAAGGTATTTTATATTTTTTCTTCTCTTTCTTTTCCTTCTATTTTAATTGTTTTATCCTTTCGAAAGCCGCCTGTGGAAAAGTGCTGCAAATTAGCACACGTGCTAAAGCACTCAAGTCAATGCATCTGGTTTGTCTGACGTGATAGTTATGTCCACATCAAATAAACTTTAAATAAATAATAGAGAGAGAGAGAGAGACTCTTGGTCCAGGTCTTTGTATGTGGGTCCTGGGCTCATAATGGACTTGCGACTCCTGGACCTGACTCCACATGCATCTCACTGGTTCCTTCTCCTGCTCTTTCTCTCTCCTCATGTCTCTGTCCCTTCAACCTTTTCATCTCTCTCTCCTGTCTCATCCCCTGATGAATTTTTAAAATGAAGAGTATACTAATGAGTCAAGATTACTATAATTGTAATGCCATGTGTAGTCACATTATTACTTATCCATCCAAACATCTAAATAATATTATTTATGGATAATGTATCTGTGACTGAACATGGCCTTAAAATATTCTGATTCATTCTGCATGTCCTTTCATTTTTCAACGGCAACAGTCTGTTGTGTCTATAGGCTCGTTCACCATGTTTCTCAGTCTCTTAGCTTATTACAATTCTCACCTTTCCTCCTCTTTGCCTGATCATCTTCTGTCTTTCTTGCTGCAACGAATGATAACTTGATTCATGCAGCCTCTTACCACTGCGTTGCATCTTTGCTCTGATTCATGTAATTGCAGTTCTAAAAATAGACCTGCAGACATGTTGCGAAAGAGTTTAGTTTTGGTTTTTAATGAAACCAAACTTAAAGAGGGGAAAAAAACACGGACATGACCTCTGAGTTGTCAATGCTGGCTACGGCCCAGCTTACACCTGCTGCATTTTCTTTGTTTCTTTTTAAAAGCACACAAGTTATTAATGTCTGTACCGGCACTGTCTAGACCTTAAGACAATTTCAACCAAAATCTTAAAAAGTGTATATGGAGAAAATGACCAACCCTGCCTTTAAAGAAATCATCTGAATGACAGAAAACAAACAAACAAGTGCTGATGCTTTCTGACAAAAGCTGGTGAAAGCGATTGCGCCATCAGTGGAGATGTGACTGACTCGGGCAATTTCCAAATGGGGAAAGCGACGTAAAAGCTTGATGGAACACTTTTTACAAGCCATAGTGTCACGCCCTCCACCTCTGCCAGTGGTTAGTGGCAGTTCTCTTCCTCTTTCTCTTGTCTCTCTCTTTGCTCTTAGGAGGGCGTGCACTCGGCTGGTGGTGTGTTGACAATCAGGTGTGGCTAATCACTGATCAGCAGATGAGACGCAGCTGAGCAGAGTTAGTGGCTGCAGCAGTCTGCATTTAAGGAGCCTCCAGCCTGCTGTCCAGTGCCGGACCGTGTTTAGTCACCTTGGATCCCCTGCAGCCACGGAGCTCGACTTCACTACAGCACGGAGCTACTCTGCTTACACCCCTGATTTGGCACGACGGATCATCGGCAGTTCGGATCACCACCAGCCTTGCTTCCCCCTCCTTGAGTATACCTCAGCTAGTGTTAGTTTTTAGTCCGTCAACTCGACTCGTGTTTTGAGTTCGTGGCTTTGCCTCTGCTTGTGGGTAACTTAGTTTAACTCGTGTTAGCACGACGCTTTAATTTTATCTCCGGCTGTTAGTCGCTCTTTTGTTTTTCAGCAGTTAGCCTGTTTTTTCCTCGCCTGTTGTTTAGGGTTGAGCGTCCTCTGTTGTGGAATTTATTTTGTGTTTATAAATAAATGTATTATTTTGTACTTGGTTCTACGTGTTCTCTGTTCTGCGCTTGAGCCTCAACACCCTCCGTAACAGTACGGTCCGGCCAAGATGAGCTCAGCAGACAGAGACTCTGGGTCGGACACAGCCCGTGAGAGTAGCGCTATTCAACACGCATTGTCGAATCAAGGTACGCTTTTAGGTCAGCATGACACCGATATTCGCAGACTAATCGAACATAATGCTACACTTAATAACCAGGTCACACTGTTAACCACGCAGTGCAATCAGTTATCTGCACAGGTAGCACAACTGACCAATGCACTAGCTCAGTTAGCTCCGTCTAGCTCGGGCAGTTTGTTGGGTAATGTTCCGGTTAATGCGTCATCTCGTGAACCTAAAGCGTCGTTACCTGAACGTTATAGTGGAGATTTAGGTACCTGCAAGGCGTTTCTAACCCAGGTGTCGTTAGTCTTTACACTTCAGCCACAGTCCTACTCTTCCGATAGTGCTAAAATCGCCTTTTTAATCGGGTTATTGTCTGGAGAGGCTAGGGAGTGGGGAACCTCGGTCTGGGAGCAACAAGATCCCATCTGCAACTCCTACCCATCCTTCATCACAGAAATGAAGCGAGTGTTTGATCATCCAGTGAAGGGACGGGAGGCTAGCCACAGGTTAGCAAGCCTAAAACAAGGAGGACGGAGTGTTGCTGCCTACGCTGTGGAGTTCCGGACCTTAGCCGCAGGAAGTGGTTGGAATGACAAAGCCCTCCAAAGCATGTTCTACATTGGACTCTCCGACGAATTAAAGGACAAACTGGCCACGTTGGAGGAGAGCTCCAGCTTTAATCAGTTTGTGACCCTGGCGATCGACATCGATAACCGGATACGAGAGAGACGCCGTGAACGAGGGTCACGAGCTGAAACCAATCCAGCAGTCTTCTCCCCTCGTATGTTCCAGGCCTCGTCGCACTCTCTACCGGCCGACTCTGAACCCATGCAGCTGGGACGAGCATCGTTATCGGCACAGGAAAGACAGCACCGCCGGGAGACTAATGCTTGTCTTTACTGCGGGAAGAGCGGACATGTCCTGGCCACCTGCACCCAGCGGCTGGGAAAAGAACGGGCTCATCCGTAAGCGGGGAGGTACGGTTGAGCCAAGTCACATATTCTGCTCCTTCCCCACAACGTCTCCAGGTAACCGCATCTATTTGTCAACAATCCTGCACATCTGAGATTCTGGCCTTGATTGATTCCGGGGCTGAGGAGAACCTTATGGACCATCAGACCGCTCTTCGGTTGAAGATTCCTCTGGAACGCCTGGAGAGACCTTTCAAGGTTCGAGCCCTTAATGACCTCCCCTTCTCTGAAATTTCTCTGAAAACCAGTCCTGTTTCTCTCCTGCTGGCCGGAAATCACTGTGAAACCATTTCATTTTTTGTGATTGAGCATTCCTGCCCTCCGTTGGTTTTGGGATTTCCTTGGCTCCAGTGTCACAACCCCCACATTGACTGGAAGAGAAGAAGAATCATCTCCTGGGATCCTGCCTGCCACGCTTCCTGTCTCCAGTCAGCTCTAACCCCTGCCACGCCATCTGCAACCGCTGTTTTACCTACCATCAAATTGGATTTGGTTCCCCGTGAGTACCACGACTTGGCACCAGCGTTTAGCAAAGAGGATGCTCTCTCACTCCCCCCTCATCGACCATATGACTGTGCCATCAATCTCATTCCTGGGTCCACAATGCCCACCAGCCGCTTGTATAACCTGTCTAAGCCAGAACACACAGCTATGGAGGAGTACATCCGGACCTCCCTCGCTGCTGGGATCATTCGTCCATCATCTTCTCCAGTGGGGGCAGGTTTCTTTTTCGTGGCCAAGAAGGACAAGACTCTTCGCCCCTGCATTGACTTCCGGGGTCTTAATGACATCACGGTGAAGAATTCTTATCCTCTGCCGCTCATTAACTCCGCCTTCACTCCCCTTCACGGTGCATCCATCTTCACCAAACTGGACCTGCGCAACGCCTACCACCTCATACGCATCCGACAAGGGGACGAATGGAAGACGGCGTTTAACACCCCCCTGGGTCACTTCGAGTATCTGGTGATGCCGTTCGGGCTCACCAATGCACCTGCTGTTTTCCAGAACCTCATAAATGACGTTCTCAGAGACATGATTGGGCGGTTCGTCTTTGTCTACCTCGATGACATCCTCATCTACTCACGGAATGCAGTGGAACATACCCGTCATGTGCATCAGGTGCTGGAACGCCTTTTGAAGAATCGCCTCTTCGTTAAAGCGGAGAAATGCGAGTTCCATGCTGCTACTGTGGGATTCCTGGGCTACATCATCTCTGCTGGGGAGGTGAGCATGGATCCCCAGAAGGTATCTGCTGTACAGGACTGGCCAGTGCCTGTGAACCGCAAGCAGCTCCAACGGTTCCTCGGGTTTGCTAACTTCTACAGACGCTTCATCAGGAACTACAGCAAGGTTGCGGCACCCTTGACATCACTCATCTCCATCAAACTAGTTTTCCAGTGGACCCCTGAAGCTGATCGTGCCTTCCAGGACCTCAAGCGGAGGTTTGTGTCTGCTCCTATCCTGGTCCAGCCCGACCCTGCCCTACAGTTCATCGTTGAGGTTGATGCCTCGGATTCTGGCGTAGGAGCTGTCCTCTCCCAGCGTTCCACCTCCGACCAGAAGATACATCCGTGTGCCTTCTTTTCTCGACGTCTGTCACCAGCAGAGAGGAATTATGATGTCGGAAACCGGGAGTTATTGGCAGTTAAACTTGCTTTGGAAGAGTGGCGACATTGGTTGGAGGGCACGGAGAAGCCGTTTATTGTTTGGACCGACCATCGCAACCTGGAATATGTTCGCTCAGCCAGGAGACTCAACGCTCGCCAAGCTCGGTGGACATTATTCTTTGGTCGATTCAACTTCGCCCTCACTTACCGCCCTGGGTCCCGCAATGTCAAGCCTGACGCACTCTCTCGTCAGTTTTCAGTCCAGGAGGACTCGGGTGAACTGGAGCCCATTCTTCCCAGGGACCGTGTTGTGGCTGCCGTGACTTGGGACATTGAGGCCAAAGTCATCCGGGCCCTGCAGCAACATCCTGCTCCAGGTAACGTGCCCCCAAATCATCTGTTTGTTCATGACTCTGTCCGTCCTCAGGTGTTGTCATGGGGCCATGCCTCCAAGGTTTTCTGTCACCCGGGGGTGGCACGCACGGTGGAGGTTATCCGTCAGAGGTTTTGGTGGCCATCGTTGGAAAAAGACACTAGGGAGTTTGTGGCTGCATGTACCATCTGCGCCAGGAACAAGAACTCTTCTCAGCCCAGTTCCGGACTCCTGCAACCCCTGCCGGTACCTCATCGCCCTTGGTCACACATTGCTGTGGATTTCGTCACCGGACTTCCAAAATCTCAGGGTAAAACCACTATACTCACCATTGTGGACCGGTTTTCCAAGGCTGCACACTTTGTGGCATTAACCAAACTGCCCTCTGCTCATGAAACGTCGGAATTATTAACTAATCATGTGTTTCGTCTCCACGGCATCCCTACGGACATCGTTTCGGACCGTGGACCACAGTTCACTTCGGCAGTCTGGAAGGGGTTTTGCACAGCCTTGGGGGCCACCGTCAGTCTCTCGTCTGGGTTTCATCCGCAATCAAATGGTCAGACTGAACGGACTAACCAGTCGTTAGAAACATTCCTCCGGTGCATGACGGCGGAGAACCAGACCACCTGGAGTAGCCTGCTTCCTTGGGTTGAGTATGCGCACAATTCTCTGCCTAACTCATCTTCGGGATTATCTCCTTTCCAGTGCTCCCTGGGATACCAACCACCCATGTTCCCAGCCCAGGAGCGGGAGATCAACATTCCTTCGCTCAATTCCTTCATGAAGAGGTGTGAACGGATTTGGAGGCGGGCCAGGGCATCTTTATCGAAAGCCTCTCTGAGGATGAAGAGACAGGCAGATCGTCGTCGGATTCCCGCCCCTGCCTACATCCCAGGTCAGAAGGTCTGGCTCAAGGCCAAGGATTTACCCTTAAGGGTGGAGTCAAGGAAATTGGCACCACGGTTTGTCGGACCTTTCGAAGTAGATCGGATCATCAATCCCAGTGCGGTGCGTTTGAAGCTACCAGCGACCATGAGAATTCACCCTACCTTTCACGTCTCGCAGCTAAGACCTGTGAAGGAGAGTAACCTAGCCCCCCCGGTCCGTCCCCCACCTCCACCTAGGATGGTGGATAACGGGCCTGTTTACACCGTCCGTCGCATTCTGGATGCTCGGCGCCGTGGGCGGGGATTCCAGTATCTGGTGGACTGGGAGGGTTATGGCCCAGAGGAGAGGATGTGGGTTCCAAGACGCCACATCATCGATGCTACACTCATCCGGGATTTCAATCGGGAGAATCCTGGTCGCTGCGCACGTGCTCCAGGAGGTGCACGTAGAGGGGGGGGTACTGTCACGCCCTCCACCTCTGCCAGTGGTTAGTGGCAGTTCTCTTCCTCTTTCTCTTGTCTCTCTCTTTGCTCTTAGGAGGGCGTGCACTCGGCTGGTGGTGTGTTGACAATCAGGTGTGGCTAATCACTGATCAGCAGATGAGACGCAGCTGAGCAGAGTTAGTGGCTGCAGCAGTCTGCATTTAAGGAGCCTCCAGCCTGCTGTCCAGTGCCGGACCGTGTTTAGTCACCTTGGATCCCCTGCAGCCACGGAGCTCGACTTCACTACAGCACGGAGCTACTCTGCTTACACCCCTGATTTGGCACGACGGATCATCGGCAGTTCGGATCACCACCAGCCTTGCTTCCCCCTCCTTGAGTATACCTCAGCTAGTGTTAGTTTTTAGTCCGTCAACTCGACTCGTGTTTTGAGTTCGTGGCTTTGCCTCTGCTTGTGGGTAACTTAGTTTAACTCGTGTTAGCACGACGCTTTAATTTTATCTCCGGCTGTTAGTCGCTCTTTTGTTTTTCAGCAGTTAGCCTGTTTTTTCCTCGCCTGTTGTTTAGGGTTGAGCGTCCTCTGTTGTGGAATTTATTTTGTGTTTATAAATAAATGTATTATTTTGTACTTGGTTCTACGTGTTCTCTGTTCTGCGCTTGAGCCTCAACACCCTCCGTAACACATAGCACTCAAAAAAACAGATGTCAGAGTGTTGACCACTTTACAAAAGCCATTTCCCCTGCAGATCCTTCCCCTCACAGTCCAAATGGACTGGGGACAAAGTCTCCTAAAATACATACTTATGGGTTTTTAAGTGAGGTGGCTTTTATCTAAAATATGACAATACCTTTTTATAAATCACTGGATGTTTAGACAAATGAAGTGAAGCAGCTGTTAATAGAAAAACAATTCCATCATAAGTGTCTTCAGTACTTAAAGAGTAAAACACAGCATTTTGAGGCTGCTTATTTTTTGGGGGAATTTAAACAGGGCTGAGAAGAGGGCAAACAGGTAAATTCCAGGCCAAATCTTTATAATCCCACAGGAAATAGTGAGGACCACCTTTAAACCCGCCTTGTTGTTGTGGTCAGGAGTGCAGCAGACCGTATACTTTCTGAAGCTCACAATACCATGAAAGGACACAGTGAAAAGCCATTTAAAGAGAAATTCTTCACAACACTGCGTTGGCAGTAAGAGTGGAGCAGCAGGGTCTGAAAGCCACCTGCAGGTTTTTGTTGTAAGGTTGGGTTGTTGCATAAAGTCATCTGCACTCACAGGAGCTAA
Organism: Symphodus melops; assembly: GCF_947650265.1. Classification (NCBI taxonomy): domain Eukaryota; kingdom Metazoa; phylum Chordata; class Actinopteri; order Labriformes; family Labridae; genus Symphodus; species Symphodus melops. The sequence goes on from NC_136691.1 coordinate 13,332,936, forward strand.
TGAGATGCCAGTAGAGAAACTGACTGAAGCAAAAAAAAAAAGTCGACAGGTAAGTTATCATCCTGGAAAGTGAGACAGGGAGTGTGTGCAGACATATTAGTTTATTCGTATTTTGACAAGTTTGTTTTGTGTTCATAGGGCTGTACATTATTGATAATTATGACATTGAGATATTTCTCTGAGATATGAAAATATACAAGACTTTATAAATGGTAGATGCAGTGTTTTTTATGTCTGTCAAATAAAACAGCAAGCATAGACTTAGTGCTGGGCAATTTTACCTCAAATCAATATCACGATTAATTATACATTTTACTTGAATGAGGATTAATGAACAATTATTACGTTTTCATTTTTTGCCCTCATAGTTCACTGACACGGTCTCTTCTGTAAATATGCTGAACTATTAAAGCTGGGATCTTTTTTCTAATTAAAGAGTGCATATCTGATTAGCTATTCTGTGGTTATTCATTGAATATTTCAAAGTGAAATGAAAGCATTGTTTGACACATTTTAATTTTAAAGTACAAAAATGAACTCCTCTAAAACAGCAAAAAAAACCAAAAACTTTCTTGCAAACAGTGTTTCCACAATCTTTACGTTTAAATTCCCTTTGTTATGAGTCGTCTTCCCTAAAGACAAAATGTGTCCAAACGACGAACATTGTTTACATGTCGCAGATTGGACATCTCGTCACGTGACTCTGCCCTGAAATCGAAATAATTGTCAAGATTACGTCAGTAAGAGGTTCTGAATGTCGGTTTCGATTGCCCAACCCCACAAAGACTCAAACATCCAGGCTATTAAAGTCACTATTTTTGTCTATATGCCAATGGCAGGTAAGCTTTTATACTGCAGCAGTCATAATACATTTCACTGCATTAATATGGAGACATTAATGCAGAAAACATCAATGGGGAGAAGTCTGACAACTTTATGAAAGTGCAGTACTTACACTTTAGTGGCCCTTTAATCCTATCCTAAGTGTGGATGCAACCTTATCAGCAGACAACAAAGCCAATATTGTTCCTCCAGTAATTATTCTGTATCTTTAAGCTCTGCTGTCCCATTAATTGGTTTACATAAGTGGGTGGTCAGTTGTTATAATTACGTTTGTTGAAGTCCAATGCCAACAAATAAAAGGTGCTTTCTCTAATCATTTTCAAATTCAGCTTTATTTGTCCTCGAGGTTCTATTCATTTTGCGGCAAGGCATAACCAGACAGGAAAAAAAAGATTCAATATATTTAAATATTTTAAGCAGTAAAATTGAAGGGGCACTAAATATTTGTGTATCAATATAAAGGTTAGAGAAAGAATTTTGTCACAAAGTTGTCCATATCAATGTTGTCATAAAGGTTTTGTTTGAACGGGTAAAACAATAAACTGGAGAAATAAATGGAGAAACATAACAAATGCTCTAAGCATGACAAAGGGTTTTTCTGAAAGGTTTCGTGAGTTTGCAGATGATACATTGTTTATAGAAGATCCCTGTTTATCCATCTAGAACTTCATTGACTTGGAAAATCTCTGTAGAGGAGCATTGAATCTGTTCTCTGCTTAACTAACTCGTTTTCCTTTCAACCCATCGCTCATCTGTAAATTACTGACAGCTGACAGCTCATGGTAATGCTTTGTTCTTGTTGATGGGGTTTTGGTTTTGAACTGCTGAGTCGGGTTTTTTCCAACCAGCAGGGTCAGCCATCCAATTAGCCTGTTGTCGAAAGCAGTGGTGACTTCAGAAATTATTGAGTTTTAAGTCAAAGCGTAGGGCAGTGGATGTGATCACTGTCGGCATTGGGGGCTGTTTCTGGGATGACAAAACATATTAACTGAGTCGTTGTTGGTGTCATGGTTGTATCTTGATAAAATATCGGCATGGAAATGTGCCGACTTGATCAAGCCAGTGAGAAAATCCCATGTAGGGCCAGCATTTTTCAGATTAGGTGGTCGGAGAATGGGGCTGCTTGCCACATGGTGTTATAGATCTGTATCAGCATTGCCTCATATCTTCAACCAAAACCCAATTACTGAGTATAGTACATCATTCTAAACGTGATCCATGAAGCTTCTACGTGTAATATACTGAACGGTTTTGTCAGAGTAAAAAACATGTCTTGCAAAACTGAAAATATATCGGTAACACAGGAATTAAATTCTGCTATTTCCTGCTCTCCATTTCCCCTGTGTGCTCTGTGAAACATTCCCAATCGGAACAGCATACATCATCGACAGTATCAATGACAAACATGAGTACATATGCGTGTCAGAGTCCCCTGCATCACGATGATAAGGGTTAAAGCAGCATGCCTATAGGCTGTCCCCGTGCGTTATGTCCCTGAGTAAATTCCAAAACAAACAGATGTGCCAAGCCTTTCCTGCTCACCCTGCAGAACGGACAGCACGAATCATAAAGGTAATAAACAAACATGTCAAACACTGCTGGACCTGTTCCCCCTAGAGCCCATCCAACCAGGATATATATGACTGATTTTGAAAGGACACATTATTCATGCACATGAGATAGCAGTACACAAGTATGAAAATTGGATTCACGTTAAATGGAACATGAAGAAGAGGCGTTGGGGAGGAATGGCACAAGTCCAAATATTGATATTGGATACATATCATCGAGCCGGATGTGGTAGTTTGCCTAATAGTAACGCAACCAAAAGCTATACACACTCTTATATACCTACTGTACACATTCCATGCTCCCCACTTGTTCCCCATTTTATATGCTTTTGTTGGCATAAAAGTAGCAGAAAAAGAGGCCAAACAATGAGACAGAAGCTACCTGAGGGACTCCATAAAAGTCCAGCAGAATTTACCACTCACAGTTAAAAGTGTTCATCTTCTGAGATTTAAAATGAAAGATGCTCCAAAAATGGCAGAGATCATTTGTAAGAAATACAGCTATCATCTGTCTGAAACATACTCCTGCACTTTTTATGACACGTGTCCATGAATAATGCATTTCAACTATTACAACTTCGCTCTCAAAGCTAGTTCGCCTCTCTGATGACTGAGTCAGATTTCTGTGATCTGAACGCGGTTATTCTCAGTTCTCAGAGTGTTTATACGTGCAGCAGAACAGCTACATGCTACATTCTACTACACAGTCCTTCAGGGGATTTTGTTATTTTTTTGTTACTGCACTGATTAAACCTTTCTTCACAAATCCTCAGGGGAGCTGTAGAGCAGCTGAAAAAATATTTTTTACATTTTCAACAGATCAAAAATGTGAAAGGTGTTGCTCGTATAAAGATACACAGGTCTGCAGATCATTATCATCCAACTCTGCGGTCATCCTCAAGTCAGTCTGTTGCTTTGAAGTGTTCTCTCCCTTCAGTCTTATGGTTTTACAGCTTGCAACTTTTCCCCGTGAACTGCTGCCACTCTCATTAGACAAAATCAACAAACAAAAATGTAAAAAGCCAAGTGCAAATCACAGACAGACAAGATTAATAGTTAGATTGTGAACATAGGGGAGCTTTTAAGCAGTATTACACTTAATGAGAACAGAGTACACTGAGTAAAGTTCATATTTGATTTACATGGTATAAGGCACAAGAGTCAAAAACAAATCTTGTGATGTTTAACAAAAGTCTGCTTACAAGTTATCCATCAACTCAAAAAAAAATGATACTGTGTGTCAATATGGTGACAGAATTATATTATTATTATTATAAGTGACCAGTTGTGACCATGATAAAATGTTTTAAACTAGTTCATAGAAAGTTTGAGAAGAATATGTGAAAATAATAAAAACAAACCAAAAAAAAGAGTCAGGACAGAAATGTCACACATTCAGAATTTGATATCTTTACAAAAAAGAACAAATGTATATGAATGACAAATGTGACAACTCCTGATGAGCTTAGAGTTGTAACATACAGTGCATGTATGGTGTCTAGGGCTGGGAATCTTTGGGTGTCTCACAATTTGATTTTGATTCTGAGGGTTAAAATTCGATTCACAATGCGTCTGGATTCAAAGACTATTTATTTGGTATACTACTGAGTTAAGGGACTAGCTTTAGCACTTAGTAGGCAGTGACTGATTAGCCTAGATTTTTGAAAGTTAGGAATTGATTTTAAGTCAAAGAAGAGAGCCAATGGCAGACAAGAAATCCTACTAACGGGACAATAGCATTATTTTATAAACTAGACACAAATCTACATTAGGCCACAACTCTTGTTGAAGATTAAAACAGTACAATAACAGTTTACTAAGGCAATATATGTTGTGTGTTCCTACACATTTATTACAGGCATTATGGCTATAGTCTGTGTAATCTGTTGTCTTTTCACTGCGGGGTTAAGTGAGTGTGGGGCCATTGCTGGTTCCTTGTTAAGAGTTAGAGCAGAGCACAGATTTTTGGGATTGATTGCATTTCAAACATGGTGATATATCAGCCGATCACTGACCAAGTCTGGCCCTGGGGACACACAGCTTAGATAGAAACAGAGAGGAGAAAAACAAAAGTCAGTGCTGCAAAATCGGATTATTGTGTAACAGTTTGCTGTCTGTGAAACAAGAAGAGGTCTGAACTGTATAGCCGGACAGAGGTGACACATGTGCAGCCTTGAGCAAGTACACATCAGCTTTTACACTTGAATTGGCTGAGACAGATCGGCTGGCACACATCAGAATATCCAATCTCCCCATCAGCGTCCTTCCCTCCTTCATTCACCTCATCCAATGTGCTGTCAGTACATAAGCACAAACTCAATCTGCTTTTAATGATTGCTTTATTGACGAGGCGAGGGTCTATTCACTCACGCAGGCCTGCAACAAATACAGGCCAAATCAGTCGGAGAGAGGGGAGTGAAAACAGTGAGAAAGCCAAAGATGAAGAGCCAGTGGGAGAGGACACATAAGACTCTGGACTACATAATGGTGGACTTGGCAGAGTTTCAACTTCAAGGACTTTGAAGCCAGAAATACAGAGAAGTCCTCTACTTGAATACTGTATGCCATGTGGGTCTGTCCATGAAATTAGCATCAGTACGATGAGAGTGATGCAAGATAAAGCAATTTTTACATGATGTGTTAATTTATTTTTAGCCATGCCAGTTTACTGACACTGTAAGCTGGTGAGTTGATCACTTTTGTACAAATAGTTAACATTATTATTGGGTAATGTTTTGATTATTATTGGGTATAATTGGACGGATTTTCGTGAAAGTTTGGCCATACCAAATAAGGGGTTTGATTATCCACATGTAATTGTTACTGATTTGCTGTTAGCGTGCCAACACATGCAACAAAGCCACAGTGATGCTAAAGACGAGGTGGTGTGTATAATGGCTGTCAGATCACATTGGAAGTGTTCCTAGTTGTTCAAAACTTCCTCATGCAAAAGGCAGAGTGAAGGTTAACCAGTCAATTAATCGGGTAAATATTGCAATTTTTGGACAATATCATTCAAGTGTTGAACTTGGTTTTGGTTCGAATTCAAGTATGTATCTGTCTATCTATCTAGACTTTGCACATGAATCTGCTCTAATCAGTTAGATGTGCTCATCTTAAAAAAAAACAAAAAAAACCCCCCGAACACTAGACCGTAGATATATTACGGTGAGTAGAGTAGGCTACTTTATGCACACACCACTCACTCCTGAACGTGTAGATATGTTCAATTGCCCACAAAGCAGAAGAATTAAGTGTATTGTGAAGATTTTGTAAAGTCAGAAAATATTTGGACACAACCCAAGAATTCTAAAGCTGAAAAGATTTGAAGAGGGTTTTTTTTCCCAACTGTTCAACCACTGGAAAAGTATCAAGTAACCTAAGGTAATGAACATGATGCATTAAACATTTAACCTGGGAAACACCACTGAGCATTGTTAGTGTTAGCTTGTAGGCATGCTAATGTTTAGCTCAGAGCAACACTGTGCCAGGGCTGCTGGCGTGGCCTTGAGTCTACTTTCTCTCGTTTTTTAAGAAAGCTTTCTTGATGCCTTTGGCACAATGCAGGAGAGACATATTTTTGGTTTTGATATTAGGTATAAAAAGGTTTTAAATATAAGTTATCTCAGGATAGGCCTTTTCTTATTCTGCACTCACATAGAGATGTTTCTCTGGAGGCAGTGGGAGGAGGTGCATTTGATTTCTTTATGAAATCTGTATTTCCCTCATTGAATACCCGAGAGATTATCCCTGGGCTTGGACCATTTCTCATGAGGGTTTTATTATTTGTCTTAGCATAACCTTGAAATTCTAGCCTGCAATGATTATCATATTTAAGAGTAGTTCTTGACAGCCAGCATCAGCCGACGTAACAAGATTAATTCGCCATTAGCTGCTGGTTAAAATGAGTTCTAAAACAAAAAAGCTACGAGTGCCAGCACTCTTGGATCACACTTAAGTATGTCTCTCCTGAAAAGCTTTTCAGTATCTTCTAAGAACTTAACACATACTCATCGTCAATTCGGGAAGTTCTTATTCTTGTGGCATACACACTCTGGATATAACGTGACAGTCACAGGGTCTGAAATAAGTTTGTTATTCAGCACAGCACTCTTGCAATCTGGATGATCCAGGGGTCATGTTGTGTGTATTTTGTTTTGACTTCACCTTTAACAAAGATTTACAAGGCCTCCTGCTGAATATTGCAGTTGAAATCAAAATTTACATTTGTCAAGGACTATATCTGACACCAGCAACATGCTCCATAAATGTTGCATGACCCCATTCCAACAATAAACATTGATTATTTATTCATAAATGTTCCTGAAACATGTCCTGAGCCTGTTACAAGGGCATGCATGTAAACTCCTTTTAAAGAAAAGATTCAATCTTTCATTTTAAAAGGGACTGGTAATCCCAACACTGAAAACAGGAGTGAAGCTCAGGGGCACATAAAAAAAAAATTCAAGTCATCTGATCCCCATATCTCAGGGCAGCAGAGATCAGACACACTCAGCCTTAGAGACGCACAGTGAGGGAAGAAGTGACACTGATTTTATTTATTTATTTATTTATTTAATCACATCTTTGCATCAGTGAGAAAAAAATGAGCAGCTTGTACTTTTTCTGTGGAGACAAGCGACAAGCTTGTGTCATTGAACTTTCTGAATTAATGAAAAAACACATTTGAGAAGTTCATTATTAACATTTGTTTGTCGTAGCTCGGGGACAATCTGCAATGCGGGGAATTAAAAACACATTTCTGATGTTTGTGCTGCGAGTGAAGTGGAAAAGGTCGACGTGCAGATACAAGTCCACAAAGTAGTTTGTCAAGGATCAAGAGATGTAATTGTCGCGGTATATGTAACAACTGATCTGCTCCCACATTGTGTATTCACACCGTCGGCTTGCACATTTGAATAATGACTAAGCATAAAAAAAAGGCTTTGAGTGAAACCACTTAATATCATTTCTCTGCAACATCCTCCTGCAGATGCAATGTCCTCGCCAGAGCTACAGATCATTTTGTAAAAGACATCAAAGTGTGTGTGTGTGTGTGTGTGCGCGTGTCTGACTAAAAGAGAGATAAACAGTGTACGTGTGTATACGCACAAGCGTGTCACTGCTGTAGAGCATCAGAAAGGCCGGAAGAATGAAGTTGCTGACTTGTGCTGGAAGAGGCCTTGTAAATCTGCTTTTATTCCCCTCCTCCTCCTCTTCTTCTTCCTCTTTGTCTCATTTCAGATGTGAGAGCCACTCCAGGAGAGGATCACTGATTATGGGAGTGTGCGGGAGTGACGAAATGCTTTCTCCATGTCTTGTGTGGGTGAATGAGAGAGACTGAGTGAGAGAGGCTGAGAAATACGTTTGTTTTTTTATTTGTGTCAAAATAAAAGCGCTTATACGCGCATGCTGATGTCTGTGTGTGTTTGCATGGGTATTTGTACTGTTTTTGTAAAAGCAAGAAGATCACAAATTCCTCTTAAAAGCTTCCCTTCATCTGTTCCTTTGCAGTCTCATTTTGACGCCGAGTTGCCAGCACTGCCAACAGATCCTCTTTGTACTGTACGTCATGATGTGGAAACCCACACCCTGTGTTTGCCCATCACACTGTGGCTTCAATCCTCTGCATGTTTCACATTTGTCCACATTCTATAATGGGGCTTGCAGGGATCGCCTTCTGTCTGCTAGGAGCTGCACTGAGACCAATTTAAATAACTCCAATACAAAAGGCTGACAAATAAAAGGAAATAAAGAGTCTATATTAATTTGTCTCTCAGGAATTTTTTGTGTTGATGTGTGTGATGTGGTGTTGACGGGCGCTCTGTGACTCTTCCGGAGCCACTCATACGTGTGAGGCTCAGCCAAGGTCTGCAACTGCACAGACCAGAGCCTGTTATGGAAATCCTGTCATATGGAAATTCTGTCTGTGACCCCCTTGTGCCCCATGCAGAAGGCTGTGCATTCATTTACTCATTTCCCTCTCTAATCTGTCACCTGTTGACTCAGAGGTAGTCAAGGAGACTGTTCCATATGTGAGGGAGCAGCAAGCAGGGCAACTGACAGAAACTGACATATTCATGCATGTTTCTGGTTCTTTCCGTATACTTTGTCTATAAATTAAAAAGGATTTTATCTGTTGCATGACTGTGATATGTCGCATGGATTTAGTGATTGAAAAGAATGTGAGAAGAGACACAAACCTGAGAAGGCCCCTGGCACACCAACGTTGAACTTCTACCAGTGCATTACGTGTCCGCGCCCCCTCCAGTGCAGCTCTTTGCTCCCTCGTCCATTAACAACCACAGGCTGCGTTCTCAGAGCGCAGAACAGAGCACTGCCGAACAGCTGGAGTCCCAAGATCAAGGTCTTCCCACGATAATTACAGTATTATATGCAAAAGTGCCAGATTAAACTAAGTATGTGGTACCAAATCTTTTAAATTTTAAATTTACTTAAGATGCTTTTCACCTCTGGTCAGCTCTTTTAAATGGCTTTGTTATCTTGAAACATCCGAAACTGTACCTTCTGGACACTTGTTAGTTCTTGCCTGACTCCATCTACAGTAATTAACTACAAAAAAATGTTGTCTCTAGAATTTAGTCTTATATGCTTTCCTTTTGACATCTTTACTGTTTGTTGAGAAAGACATAGGACAGTTATGTCTCATTACTCAACTACTCAACAGTAGAGGCTGGTGCATTATTATCAAGAGGGAATGATATTTCACACAAAGGGACCGAGATGGTCACGTTAGTTCGTTAGCTTAAGGCTAACACATAGTGGTAATTTCTATAGTTTTCAGAATCAACATTGTGATGACATTGTCAAAAGTCTGTTGACCAAATGAATTTAGCTCAGATGATGAGCAAATCAAGAGGGTGTGCCATGAGTTGCTCCTCTACACTATGGAAGTGGATATCAAAGTCCTTGGGCTGTAAAACAAAAAAGAGCATGTATAGAGATATAGCTTCTTGTGACTTTTAGGTTCAGTTGCTACAATGGATGGTGGATCAGACAAAGGTCCAATCCGGATCTAAATAGCTAGATCAAGTATCTGTGACAATTGGCCAATCCATGGTGCTCGTCCTCGAGGCAGATCTATACAGCTCAGTTCTATGCTATACTGCGTTTATAGAAGCGCATTCAGCTGAATCACTGTTTGACCATAAGTGTACTGGTAGACCCTATGCATTTTGCCAGGCGTGAAGACTACAGTTTAATTTATTACTGGTATCAGATCAGATCTGTATCAGCAGATACCCAAAGCCCAGGTATCAGATTGGTATCAGACCTCAAAAAGTTGCATCATATCATCTCTAGTTGATAGTCTAGGTTGCATCAAAATTTTTAGAAGTTATTTGAAGCATGATTTTCTCATCTATGCCTGGGAAAAAGGGCATTGTCAACTGCCTGTCTGGTTTTATCCAGTATTTAAAGATGGGTGATAAAGATTTGGTGCCCTGTTGTCATTTTCAGTTTGTCACTGTGCTCATCACACATCAAGGCAGAGTGAACAGTCAGTTTTGATTTATCACACACTAGCTCAACCACAGTATGATTGTTTAGGACTGTGCTTTATCTTTGTTGTTGAAGTTTATGATCTTATACTTTAAGTTTGATAGCCTATTGATTATGCCATTGAAAGCAGCAGAGCAGAGAGTTTCTTTATTGTATTTTAGATGGAGACAAGTCTTAGCTTCTGTGTTCTGTGAATATGAGAAAAACTGAATTCATTTCAAGTTATCTTACAGTTCTTTTCAGTCTTGAGCTCGTATGTGTTGGGGTCCTAGTCTTACCTGAAAAGACTCTCAAGTGGCTACATGAAGAATAATGAGGTGTCAGAGTTATGTTAGTGGCAAATGGGATTTGCAACAATGCAGCTGTTTGTGCTGCATTGTTTGCAGCTGGTCTGATGGATACCATTGTGTACACACTGTATGTTGACTACAGTAAAGTCCTTAGATAGAATATAAGTACTGCATAAACAATCCCTCTCCCAGCTATTTGTTTTCATGTAGCTTATCAGATCGGCCTTGCCGCCACACTGCTGAGAGGCTGACTTTGTTCAGCAGGAATGACAGCATGCATTTATCACAAGTCTCTGCAAATTAGCATGCTAGCACGCACAGAGCAGCTAGCGCTTGCTCCTGGGGCACCTGAGTTGTTATTGTGCATTGAGTGAAGGCATTATCACTGCCCGGACTTGGCACGCTGACACAGGTTAGGGCTAATCATCCCCCGCGGGAGAATCAATAGGCACAGCCCAATTCAATGGGAGAGGCGAGGAGGGGTAGAGAGCACAGAGAGGAGAGGGGGATAAATTGGATTTAGAGTAAGGTGATGTTAAAGTCACATACCACTGGTTTTGAATTTTTAAATATACAGTAATTATCCTGCTGAACAGTCTTTTTTTAACACACTCACAGTCAACTAATGGTTTGCACATGTTTCAGTACGTTAAAGGGAACATATTTTCCCCCTTTTTTCACCTTTTCAAACAGTCCCGTGGTCTAAATGACATATTTGTGCTGTGCTTTGGTCAAAATACAACTTGAATCAAGCAGCAGAGGAGGTTTGTGACCCTGTAGAAACCAACTGTCTCAGAACGCTTTGTTTTGGTGTCTCTTTAAATGCAATTACCCCCCTGGAGTTTTCCCAGTAGACATCACTCCTATGTAGAGACAATAAAAATGGCTGACCTGTGCAAAGGTTTTACTCTCGGCTTGAGGTAGACTTCATGGGTGGAGATACTAGGGGATTTTCTTACTTGAATCCAACTTGTGAAGTCACAAACTGAGAAAACTGTGTGTGGTAAGACTTATGAGGACCAGAAACAAAGGACTGAGTGGTTTTATTTCAAATTGTGTGAGTTGACAGACTCTCGGGTTACCTACATATATGTTCAAAAACTTTGTAAAAGTGAATTTTTCATAATATGTCCCCTTTAAGATATCAATCAGAAACTATTTTGATTTCATCATTGTTACTTACTCATGACAAAAAGTTTTTAATCCCTCCTCCAGTGTTTGTAAAGAATTAAAACCAATAAGATACTAAAAGGCATCAGGCCATAGCAGTGAATACAGTTATTCATGTAAGACACAATTCCATGAGGCATTTTGACATCGATTAAAAGAAAAGAAGTAAACCTTAAATGAGTGGCTGAACCCTTTTAGCTGCATCAGTTTCCTGGTCCTGGTCCTGTGGGAGGAGAATCACCCTCAAGTGCCACTTTTAAGACACCATTCAAATGATAAATACTCTCTGCAATGTTCTTTATTCCTTTATCCAAATGTTGAACGTCCATTTTGGTTAAACTTTTATTTAACCAGGCACAATATGATGAAACCACCCACTTATACTGCTTATAGCGTGTTTGATGCAAACCCACAGAACAGAGCCATGGTTATTTCTTTGTGATTTTTCTTAAAGGGATACTTCACCCATTTGCATGAAGCTCTGTATCATAAGAAACTTTTCGAATGGTGGCGTATTCCGACGTCATTTTCCCAAGAGACGCATTTCTTTTCTGAAGGAGCCTCTGATGATGCAGAAATCGTCATTTTGCGTCATCATAGGCCTTTTTTTTAAATTTTCAACGACTGAAGCTACAGACCTATCACAGATCAGTGGGCGGGACCTCACTCCCAGAATTAAGGAAAGATGAATACAGCCAAGTACAGAGATATCCTGGAAGAAAACCTCAGGACCTCAGACTGGGCCAAAGGTTCACCTTCCAACAAGACAATGACCCTAAGCACACAGCTAAAATAACAAAGGAGTGGCTTTGGAACAACTCTTTGACCATTCTTGACTGGCCCAGCCAGAGCCATGACCTAAACCCAAATTCAGCATCTCTGGAGAGACCTGAACATGGCTGTCCACCAACGTTCACCATCCAACCTGACAGAACTGGAGAGGATCTGCGAGGAAGAACGGCAGAGGATCCCCAAATCCAGGTGTGAAAAACTTGTTGCATCATTCCCAAGAAGACTCATGGCTGTACTAGCTCAAAAGGATGCTTCTAGTCAATACTGAGCAAACGGTCTGAATACTTATGACCATGTGATGTTTCAGTTTTTCTTTTTTAATAAATTTGCAAAAAGTTCTACTTTTTTTTTCTGTCAAGATGGGGTGCTGAGTGTACATTAATGAGAAATAAAATGAACTTTTTTTATTTTAGCAAATGGCTGCAATGAAACTAAGAGTGAAACATTTAAAGGGGTCTGAATACTTTCCATACCCACTGTAAATGTTCAAATTACTTAAATATTTTAATGTCTAACTTAGGTGTAATCAGTGTACATCAATGTATGTTATCGCAAACAATACAGAACTTTTTATCAGTTCGAAAAAGTAAAAGAATGAATTATTTAAGAAAAACAGCAGCACATTTGAATGAAACCACATGGTGACTTTTCTGAGTTAGTATTCAACACCCATTTGTTTCTCCAATTAGTAATAAAACAATTAAAAAAGAAATAATGGAAAAAAAAATCTTTATTTCACTCATGTAGTGAAAGTTACTTAAAGACTTTAATTCAGTTTTTAATTGAATTTTCCTAGCCTTCAACAACAATGTGTTCTCACAAAGAATCAAACAGCAGAAATCCAGAAGGTCCGTTCGCTGAGCAGAGCCGGCTTTTTTCTTTTTTTTTTTAACAAAGGCAATGAAGTGCAGGGCCCAAGTCTGCACAATGATTTATCAATGAATCCCTGTATTTGATTGTCAGTGAATTGTTGGACCAGAAAGAAAAAAACCCCGCTGGATTGGACAAAGTACAAACACAGTCAGACACGGACACACATTTTCAATATTCAAAGACAAGAACACTTACGCACCATCCAGTCCCCCTCACACTCTCGCTCTCTCTCTCGTCTATCTAACCGCATTTAGGCAAAGCGTCTGAAACCAAAGCACATTAATTAGGCAAACAAAGTACAAACTGGGGAGAAATTACACCTCCATTTCTGCGATGCATTCATCATTTTCGCTTTTGTCTCTCTGTTCTGGCTGCTGCTCGGCTGCTTGATGTTGCAGGCAGAAAGCCCCACCTCCAGGGAAAAGGATAGTCTGCTCTGTGTCTGTGAATATTCTGCCTCATCAGACACTTAGTTTGTGTTAAAGGATTTTTTAGAAATAATTTATATAAAAAAAGTCAAACAGTAAAATTATTGTTTGTAACCATCCGACATGTTGATGGGCCAGTGCTAAAAACAAACAAACTATTGAACCATTTTGCTGATAATGAAAATTATCTCAAAAATAGTTGTACATTATGTCTTCATTTTAAACTATAGAAGCTTTCTTGGAAGGTGAGGGAAAGTTGGACTGTTAAAGGGACAAGGAGTAGGAAACAGTTTTCATCATTTAAATGATAAAACCCCAAAACACATGCCAAGGATGTTTTACATCTTGTAATGGTTTAAAGAGTTAAAGTCTTTTTTTATTTAATTCATGGGACACCAACCAGGGAAAATAAGTCACCGCAGTTTATTAAAAAAAACACACCCAAAGGATTTTAAAAAGTTTAAAGATCACATCTACACATTCTGTTTCTTTTTTTAATTGTTTTGTATTAACCCCGTGAAAAGCAGAGTAATGCACAAAATAAGAAAGCAAAACAATTAGAAATATGAGCAAGTCTTTTGTTTTTTCAAGTCAAAGTTTTTTTGGGAGGAAAAAAGGAAAAAAATAAAATCAGAACGTTTTGAAGTTTGTCTTTAGTTCTGTTAAAAAAAAAACATGTCAGTCACATCAGAGAAGCAGCATCTGGTCTCTGATCTTCAATGATTACTAACGCCACACCGATGAATCGGCCGGCTGATATTAGCATATCATGACGTGTATATACATATATATATATATATATATATATATATATATATATATATATATATATCGGTATATGTCTAGATATACAGTAACTAGCTTTATTTAATTTAAGTTTATCATTTATTTGTTTAAAGTTTTGTTCAACTGCAAAAGAAATCTTTCATCTTTTTCACCAGCGTTTGATAACTACATTTGAGGTATCACAGATATAAATATGTGTGCATGTCTATATGGATCAGTCTCTAAAGATCAAAGAATGAAGACAGATATTGGCTGATGTATCGTTATTCATATTTGCCCCAAAGATCCCACATGGCTCAGGCTCTAATGATCTCTATGCCTGATCAAATACTTGAGCAATGTTTCTGAGTTAAGTTGAGCAGAACGGACAACTGAAACTTTAAGCAAGTTGTGGAGCTTTAAACTGTTTGCGTCTTTTGAGTCCAACACACAGAGAGATAAAGGTAACTCACGGTCACGTTAAGTAACTCTGGCAAAAATGTGTTTCATCCATGTCCTATCTACCTACCTCTGTAAACTCTCTTTCATCACGAGTTCTCATCATGTATACAGTGGAATACAAACAGTTCTTGATATTACAACCTCTATCTCTTTGTTGGAAAACAATGCCTGGCCTCAAGGTTTTTCTATCTGTTCTTTGGTCATCATGTTTCAAACCCTACTGTGGTTTGGAAGAGGGATGAGATAAAAACAGTCTCTGCAATGATCAAGGTTCAGAACTAGAGTCCCTTTTCTTGTGTTTTACGTACAAAGACATACATACAAACAGGTGCCTGCTCTTTACCTCCAAGATGAGTGAAAGATATTTGCATCTCAATAGTGAGGAAAGGTTAAGCTACCTCACCTTGTACATGTAAAAAAAGAAAAAAAAGAAAAAAGGAAGGTTTCAAAATACGCCAAGCGCCCACTCTCGTTTAGTGATTGGTATTTAAGCTCTCTGAAAGCACGAGACCTCACTGCTCAAAACATCTTTTCAGATTGTCTATCTTTAGTGGGTGGGATTTCAAGGTTTATTTACTCGCAATCAAAAGGATAATAATCAGGTAGGACTTCAGCCAAGACATGTTGAAGGTTCTGCATTACAAGACGACTGGCTTGTTCGCTCTTAATCATAATGTATAAATAAATGAGAGCTTTATCGTCCACCTAACACTGTAGGAAAGCAAACTAATATATTAATGTCTGTCTATCCCTTGATTGTCAAAGATGATCAGACATAAGACTAGATGGATTTCCAAAACAATGAGACAAGAATATGGGATTTATTACATTCCTAACAAACAAAAAGAAACACTGTCTAAACTGAGTTATTTAAATGCAAAATGAACAGACGTGTCCCTTAATCTCACGTTATCAAGCTTTTCTCCAAACGCGCACACGTACACACACACACGAACACAAACAGGCTGTGTGCCGCCTGAATGTGACAGCTAATAGAGGGCTGTGTTATAAAAAGGGGAAAGTGAGCCATGTAATTACTATGCATAACTCCACACTGCACTCTCGTCCGTGAAATCCCAGAGGGCACTGGTGTTTGATGTGCTCACATATCAGCTGTGTGTCCGTCAGTGTGTGTGTTTGTGATATTCACAATATGACAGTTCCTCTTTGTATCTGCTCACTCAGTGACTGATTCTATTTGTGATTAGCTTTCTCTCGAGGTTATCCAACAAGTCTGAGCACAAATCAATATTTAAAAAAAAAAAAACACTGCAAGAAAAACAAACAAGCCGATGACAGTCAATGGATTAAGTTACAAATACTACAATCATGCAAATTGATAAACAAGCAGTTGAGAAAATGTGGTGTGAATGAAATGAACAAATTTATGTTTTAGACAGTTAATTATCAGTATTTTACTCCAAATTCGAACAATTATGCTAGTGATGCTGATTGAAAAAAAAAAAAAAAAAACTACAGTTCATCAAAAAGGGAGTCAACGAAGTGTTCTATTCCCCGGTGCTTAACGTTTTGTTTTATGCATTATAGGTAGAAATGATCTCATTAAGGTGTTTGCCATGTTAATGAGGAAAGCGTCTCTGGAGACTCAGATTTCTAATCACTTTGTTGAATATACTTGAATAGTCGGCTAAATACATCTTCTGGTTCATCAAACAAGTTATTCATCTTTGTCTCATATGTTGTATGTTTTAGAATTCCATATTATTGTCCACACTGTAAGTTATGTGTGAACTCCAAACACTGACTTACTAAGGCCTAATGTGAAGTGAAAGGGTTTTTACCCTCCACAATAACACGCTGCTCAGTGCTCACTACACAACCCTGCTTAGTAATATAATCATATCAGTTTGTATTTCTTCTGCTCAACAAAAAGTCCTTTTGAATCTACAGTGAGAGCTGCATCCATAGCAACAGTTAACTCCATAGCCTTCATTAAAAAGAGCTAAGCTAGCAGTTATTAATCACATTACACTGATCATTACCATCGATGGTGAAGTGAGACACCATTAACAGATCTGCATGAATCAGCACCGCACCTAATTTAAGTCTTTCTGTCTCATCTCGTCAGAAGAAAGCATTTGTGAAATGTGCAGTTTTAAGTTTAAGCTATGCTAAATGTCCTCAGGCTGTAGTGTCACATTAAGCAGTCAGAAAACAAGGTTGGTATTTGTCATCTGAAGCCTTACTTGCATTGGACCTGTATTACCTGGGGACAACATGTGATTTAAAAACGATTCAATTTCAATTCTTTGGTTCACTATTTCATATCGATTCAATATTGATCATTATGCTTCAGTATCCATTCAATATTACATATAGATGACAGGAAGACCCAGATGACTGATACATTCTGATATGTGTTAAATAATTGCGTGTGCACTTTGCTGTTTGTACAGTTTTAGACCAAAAATTACTAAAGTGCATGTTTATGCCTGAGGTGAGTTCAAAGCACCCACAGTGCCCCCAGTGGAGAGGGGCGTCATTTCCGCGAAAAAAAATCCCTGAATCGACATTGAATTGGGAAAATAAAAATTGCAAATCGATTTTTTTTGCATCAAGGTCGGATTCAAACCCATGGCTGCTGCGGCAATGACTACTCCTGTTCTAATTTTGAAAAAGGAACGACTGCATCAGCTCTTTAAGTGTGGCACAATAGAGCCATAACTCCAACCTAAGCTGTTTTGAGCTCTAAACTATAACAGAAGTGTTGTCGTGGCTAAAACTGAACTCAGTATAATGTCCATATAACTTTATGGAGAGATCTTAAACCTTAAATATCCGTCAACTGGCTTTCAAGAGATTGCATCACATAAATTAATGTGCATGACTCCGGTGTATATGTATGGAAATATATAGGATGGAGATCAGAGGTGTGTGAATTAGTGGCTCTCAAGTTTCTCGTTAAAGTTATAGCACACTTACTAAAATTAAGGACATTAAAACAGACTTCAATCACGGAAAAATCCTCAAATATCAGAACTGCTTCAAGCTCAGTCAAGGATGCATTTTAATTGATTTGGCCTCAGAGAAAATTTAGACTCCTTACCTTTTTTTTTTAATTCCTCTTTGATCATCATTTGAAGACTAGACTGCAAGAAGAAACATATTCCTTCATCAGAGAAGTACACACGTTTGGAATCACTTGAGCATTTCACCTTCCTCGGACATGAAAAACACGGATTTTACCTAAAAAAAAAAACAAAGCTCACATGGCTGCAAACAAACAAGTCATGAATTATTTATGGAGGTAGGAAAAAGTGGGATCGGTTACTAATTTCAAATCAAATAAATGGTCACAAAACTAATTTAAATTATGAAGATTAGACAACAACAACATATTCCTGACGTTTGCAACACTGAAGAACAAGTCGTGATATTTCCCTGAAGAAATAAGGAAATCCAGCTCCACTTATCTCACACAAACACCTTTAAGCTGCGTGAGTAACGGGACAGACTCATTTTTTTGTTGCTCATGTGACAATATTGATAAGAACTAACTGTAAAAGCTTGTGCTATTATGCAGTGATAGAGCCGTATTGTTGGGGATAGGTGTTTGCAGGAGTTTTTTTGGTGCATCATCCATCTTCATTTGATTATCCAGACAGCCAGAGAGACGCTCGTATTGTTGGGACGTGAAGGACAGAGGCTGGCAGACTTTCAGGCAGGAGGATGTGTCTTTCACTGAAGTAATGCTGCGCTATATCAAAGCTGAAACATCAGGAAGCTAATGCAATACGTGTAACAAGCAGCCTTTGATGCCACGTTTGATGGTGAGCAGATGTTCTGCAGATGATACAGCCTGTGTGTATGCGTGCTATTTACACGTTTCTGCATGTTTCTCCCAATTTTCTACTAAAAGCGGAACACTTTCCTTCTTTCTTCTTTGTCTACAGTTGGAAATGCTGCGGCGGAGCGGGAAGTCAGAAATGTAAGATCAAAGGTAAAAGAAGAGTGACACAGCAGATGAAAGAGGGCAATAAGGCCGACTGTATTTGAAGAGAGTGAATCCAGGCTTGCTTTCTGACATTTCTTATCAACTTCTCGCTTCAGTGTCCACAACTTTCAGGCCTTTTTTGAAAAACCACGTGAAGAGTTCTGCTTTGCGCTTCTGTTACATGGTAGCAAAGCCGGCTCATCCCCCTGGCAAACATGTCTGACAGGGATCACACATTTTATCAAAGTGTAACTGTCGAATCTGAGGATAAACGTGCGGGAGCCGCTTACGATCAACCATTTATCTCCACTGATTGGGTTGCCCTCGGGGTCCCCGTTGAATTGTTTCAGTTTTATAAATTGACCAAATTAAGGAAAATCTGCCAATGCCAAGATGAAGGTCCATGTAACTGCGCAAGGGATACAAAATGGTTTTGTAAGGATTTCATTATAGGCTGGCATTATTCATTCCTCTCTCCCATGTATCCTCGCTCAAAGCCATTTAGGCTGAACACCGTGTTGAACAGAACTGAGAGCTTTATTTCATTACCGTCAGCTCCCTCAGAAGGCTCACCAAGGAAAGCCATTTGGGTTGGGGTTTTTTTTTTTTAAAAGGTTGATTAAATCATTAAAAGAAGAACTGATTAGGCAGCCGGTGCTACGGTGAAAGAAAAGAGCATGCTGAACATCAAAATCCCTTTATTTACCCGAGAGCTCGTTCATCCTGTTTTTGCTACTATCTGCACCAGCAGTCAAACTAAACAAGTAGCAAGACCAAACTGAAGATCTGAACTGAAGATGTAGAGATCTGTGTTCATATTGTACATTCCAAGTTTATAGTTGTAGTATATATGGAGCACAGATATTGATGAAATCAGTTAAAACTTGTTTTTATTACATTTTACATAATAGTTTGTTTGTTTTAACAAAACCCTGCTCCCAGTAGATGGCAAAACACACCCACAAACCGGACAATTTGCTCCGACCTCTTGTGCAATAAAAATGTTATGTCATCGCCACCTGATCTTATTTGTATTTTTATTTTAATTTGATTTACATTGCAATAATAATTTATGGGACCAATGGTGCAATAACATACATCCTTATATGCACTGTGTGCATGATAGTGTTAATATACAGACTTACTTCTTGAAGTTACTGGCAGTTTTTAACTATTTTTTATGCATTTTTCTTTTTTACATTTTTATATTTTTATCTAATTTAATTTTGCAATTTTTCTTCTGCTATCCTGCTTTGCTGCTGTAACACTAACTTTCTCAGTTTGCAAGATGAATAAAGAATTATCTTGTCTTATATTTCCACACCTTTGTTTTTTATCTATTTTAGTTGCACTGGGACATTTCAAAACAAGTAAAAGACTAACAGTGTGTAACAGAATACCAAAAAGGGGCAACAGGACCTAGCAGGCTGTGAAAAATGAATGATGGAGGTGTTATACTTGAGACTCGCTCAGGTGCACAATGAGAAGAGCAGACCACAAAACATCTCATTACAACTGTAACTGTATAAGAGGTGGACCATGGTGGATGGATTTTAGTGGGATGTCTAATTGTTTGGCCATCACTTGAGATTGTAAGAACTCAACATAATGGTTAATATTGTGTCAGGACACATGATGCATCACACCCGGGCCCGTAAAGAGGAACAGAGCACAAAGTCACAAAATCATCCAAAATATCTGTGGTTCACAATTTCAAGTGTTGACAGAGAGGTACTTAAAAATCGATTGAAAGGTGTCATGGTTCCCATTTGTACTCTGAAAGTAGAATTGCAATAATATCCTTCGCGTCAGCACCATCTTTTAAATCGGTGGTGTGGAAACATGTTGGCTTCCCTGAAACAGAAAATGAAAGCGGTGAGAAGATAGACAAAATAAAAACTGTGTGCAAATATCGCAAGAAGACAGGGTCATAATTTGTCTCATTTTGTCGAATACATCATGAGCGAATCATACTGGAAACCTGTATAGTGAATCGCATCATGAGTTGAGTGAATCATTACATCCCTAGTTGACAGTGTACGACATGTAGATAGATCCTTTCATTTGATAGGATAGTGGCTAGAGAAGAGAGAGAATGACATGCAGGAAAGGAGCCATGGTTAAACCAGGGTTCCTGCTTGGAGGAAATAGGACACAACCTCACCGGTCGGGTACCTGCGTCCCTAAAAAATGGTTTAATGAGAACCAAGAATGTCAACACTGATGCTGTACCTTCACCTGTACCACCAGGTCCAATGTTTGGTATCATTTGTTCTCGTTAGCCAAATTGTATTATATATCTGTATTTTCCTGTCCCGATGAAAGTATGTTGATTGGTTACATTTCATGTACAATTCTATGACACCAAAGAACATCTGGCCAAGAGACTCATGATGAAAACTCAGCGACATTAGCATCTGTCTGAATGTCGATTCATGTACACTTCAAATACATAATGACTTTTCACCTGCCATAGTTCTATATTTTTTATTCTTTCCCTGCTTTCAGACCATTATTACAAATCAACACAAGTCAAATTTAAGCTTTGCATGGAAGAAATGCCACGAAACTGAATCCTAAATACCAGCGACATCACATTAAATGTATTTCCATTCAGCTTCAACCTACACTTATAACTTCTTTTTTGGATCAGTTCCACAAAAAAAAAAGTCACGTTTTTGTTGCAGCTCCAACATGCTGTGCCGAAATGTGATTTTTAGTAGTATATGTGTTGCTGTCTATGCAGCTAGCAGCACACCTAAGGCTTCATAATTAACATGACAGTTTGGGGTTATAAAGTTTAGAGCTGCAGTGATGAGTAGCCCAGAGCTCCTGGGTGCTAACACCATATGTGACTTAAAACTGGTGTCATGCTTGAAAAATATTGAAAACCAACGAAATCCTGTCACTTCCTGAAAGGCTGAGATCACATATTGACGAGAACATTTTTTTCTTCTTCATGTCCCTTCCTCATCCGCCCATAAAAATAAAAAGACAGCCGAGTCCCTTATGTGATAATAATCATAATACAAGACTTTATTGATCCGCGCTTGGATATTCTCTTTTAGCTAAACCCTCGCCACAGGCCATCCCACAGACTGAGAATGAAAGAAACATCTTATCCGTCTCTCATGAGGCCTTAGATGACACCGAGATGCTCAGTTTTTATTCAAAGACACTTGACAGTTCTGAGAGCAGCACAGAAAAATGGCCATTCGCCTCTTTGATTAGCCGTTTGAGTGCTTGTGTTTAGCAAAGCGACAGTGACGTAAATTATTTTTTTCTCGAGCAAAATGAGCACAATTAGGGCGCTGCAGGAAGTGGCATTATGAGAAATGCTGCAAAGAAAAAGCTGTTTGTTCTCTCTGTAATTGCCGGGACGTTTAATGTGATTGCAGCCATTTACTTTCAGGTTGCATACCATCAGGGTGGCTGTGTGTCCCTGAATATGTGTGTAATACACCCTTTAGTGTGTGTGTGTGTGTGTGTGTGTGTGTGTGTTTTGCTGTTTCAACTGGGGATATACTGTAATTAAAATGCACTTTAAATTCATTTTAGACAATCAAATTGCTGCAAGGTGAGACTTGGGTGTCGCTTCAGCAGGTTAGACATGTACACCCCAGCTCATCTCTTAATTCATTTTGCTTTCACAGAGAGAATGATGCAGAACTCAATAATGACAATATGCAAAAATCCCCTGAATCTAATTTATACCCTATCCATCTGAATTACAATGCCGTCATTATTATTCCAATGTAGGAATTATACACTCTGTCAGCTGGAATAAGCAGTTTGCACAGTCGAGCTGACTCCTATATTAGCCTCGTGGTAACAGAGTGTGGCATGCTCAAGAGTGAAAACACAAAAATAGAAATTTAGGCCCATTCATGTGTTGACTGTCTCACATTAAAAGGTTGATTTTGTCAGAACTGCAGAGATTATTCAAAGGTTGTTGCCTGTGTCAAATCGTAACTCTCTCAAACAGGAGCGAATGGTGAGTGGGCACAAATGTGTAACGTGACATGAAGTGAATAGAGAATAAACCTCACCTCACAGCTTTGTTCCTTTGGGAATGACCTTGTGTCCCTTTTGTTTGAATTAAACAAAAGTTGAACGGGGCATTCTGATCTGTTTATGTCTCTGGCAAGATGCTTCAGTAAGGAAAGTAACAATTGGTGACGGCCAGAGTCTGAAATTAACACCTGCCAAGCGCCAAACGCAGGTCGATTTTCTGTTTGGCGAGTACATTTCAGAGGGCTAGCTGCTAAATAGCGGCTATTTTTTTATTTGTAATTTTTTTACCAAAAAGTCATTAAAAGTATGAGTATTAAATATGTAACTGCAGCTACCTGCTCCTCTCTCTGCCGTCATGACTGTGAGCATCGCGGAGAACGCTGAGACTCCAACAAAACATTCAGTGTGGGCACGAGCACATGGGGGGGGGGGGGTTAATTACGTCTGATTAACATGTGGAGTTAAAAGATTCCCTGAGTCATATTTTTCAAGACTATTCTAGAAATAAATGAACCAGGAGGTGGCCTGACGGTGCTAAATTAAGGACTGTACTGTAGCTCTGCATCAAACAGTATGGAGTAACTGTGTCGAGGTCAGGCTGGCAGATGGGCCGCTGACTCCCTGTGATCTGAATTCTTGTGTCCTGCTGTGAGTTTCTATCTCAGGAAAGGCTTTTTCTTTCATCTTTATCCTAAAAAAAAAAAAATGAAGAAAATTCAGAAAACTTTTTTTTTAAAGCTTTATGGATTTTATTGGTCACCTTATTACAGTGATGAAGGTCAACACTGTGTAACAAAGTTAATCACGGACAGAGAAATGTTTTTTTTTTGAGTGTATGACTAGGACAGGTATCATCTTCATCTTCAATTAAAACCAGTAATCCGAAACGCCAGTAGCCGAGTGGTTAGTGTACATGCCCCCTGTAAGGAGGCTACAGTCCACGAAGCGGATGGCCTGAGTTTGAATCAGAATGTATTTTTCCCCGATTTCTAGTCTCTAGTTTCTGTCTCTAAAATAAAAAAACACCATCATCCAAACCGCCTGAAATCAGGAACATCAAACAGTGACACATTTATCAGTGATGTTAGTGCCATAAATTGAGTTTCGATTTCAATTGCGATTTTTGTCAACAAATTCAAATCCTTCACGACCTAAGATGTTCTTATCACACACCCCTGGTAAAGAGTGAGCTTTGGGCTGGGTTGTATTTGTGTTGGGGTTGTCACGGAACAACCTGCCAGTTAACATTAGGCTCACAAAATCTTCTTCATCTTTTAAATAACTCTTAAAAGTATTATTGGAAACAGGCTTTAAAGACTTCTGAACTAAATTCAAGTGTCCTTCACTTTGAGAATTTACTATTTTGTGTTGTCTGACTGTGTAGGTTGTTTCTCTGTTGTCATGTTGATGCTGTACAAATTAAGGTTCACAAGGAAACTACAGTTTTAGTAAAATTTTCTTCACAAGCTGCTCAACTTATCGGAAGCCGGTAACTTCATATAAACTCGAGTGACATCATACACAATGACTACTCCTACACACAATGACTACTCACATTTCCACAAGAAAATACAGACGCTCATTTATTTCTATTATTGAAGATATGCCGTACTTGTATCAGGCCAAATGTTACATTTTGATGTGACTGTGGTAAAAATATGTGTCCGTTTTTAATCCATCCAGCAGTTTAATTTATGACAGAAGAAAAAAGAAGAATGAGCAAAACTTGGTCAGCATATATTGAAATTAATCTTCTGAAGTCAGCTTCAAATCTCAGAGTCCGTCAGTGGATCTACATCTTTTTTTTTTTTACTTTAAATATCTAGTCTTTTAAAGCAGTTTGCAATCAGTTTTTTCTTCTTCTTTTTTTAGAAATAGAGAACATAGAAAGAAGAGCAGAGCTAGTAGATTAAAATCCCATGTTTGTTTGTTAAAGCTTTTTTTTTTTTTTTTTTAAACCAAACCAATGTACAGCTTTTTAAAAATGTGTACGGATGGAGACATCATTCACGTGTTGGTTCTGCCTTAAAGAAAATAAAAAGCATGTTTCTCTCAACATGTTTTGACCTTTCTTAAGAGAATAAACTACAAACACTTCCCTGAGAGCATCCAGGTTGTTCTACTTAGGACTAAAAACACTGAGAGGCTGTGAGCGGAGTGGACAGCCTGTACCAATACTGTATAGAGCTTAATGCCACAGCTGTCATTTATTTGGTGCTTTTATCCAGAGCATCTTGAGTGCATCCATTTAGACTGGCTGCTCCCAATGGAAAATGCAGCCGTAACCCTGTAGCGTTACCAGCACCCCACTCTACCCATTACAGGACCGAACACACTTTCCTAACAGCAGATTGGACTCATTTGAGCAAAACGAGTTTGCTGTGAATCATCCTGAAGGCAGAAGAGCAGCGGCGGAACTAAACCATTTATTGATCAGAGTAATCAAAGGGCTACAAAACACATTTTTTACGGATTAGCTCAAGTTCCTCCTTCCTGATTGTAAGTATAAAAGCAGCGTGAATCAATATTTTGAGGTTGTCTAAAGGTTGAATAACTAAATGAGAGGTAAAAGTTGTCACTTGCAAGTCTTCAACTCTTCAATTCCCCTCAGCTCTGCAAACTCAACTCAAGCTTACTTTTTAAGGTTGACTCGGTCATCAGCTTTGCTTCAAGCATCAGACGGAAACTGTTTCCAGAAAAGATGCTTTAACAACCCCACTGTATGTATGTATCAGCTAACAGACACTGTAGGGACTCATTCATAACTCAGCCGCTACAGGCTGGTAGTGGACATGAAGTGTTTGACGTGTACTCAGTTTAACTTAAATAAATAAACAAAGTTATAAGGTTCAATAAATAAACGCACAAATACAAAAAAAACCAGAGCATGCGTCAAACACTTCATGCCCACTATCAGCCGGTAGCGGCTAAGTTAAGAATTAGTCCCTACAATTAGGTCGAAACTATATTGCTCCTTCCACTACCGTCCTTCCATATAAATCACAGCAACTTAAAAACACCTGTAGCCACCCTCAGCCTGCACAAGGCGGCACCCCAGCCTGACCTCTGGTGGCCTGGAGTAAATTACCATGGCTCTTACAGATACCAATAACACAAAGTATAACTAGCATGTTAAATGAGCAATTAAGGGATGACAACACAGATTTCTCGACAGCCATTTCTGTTTGGTTCTTTTTATGCAACGCACTGCCTCCTGAGAACGCCCCCCAACCCCCAACACGTCCAACATGGGATAGTCTCACGCTGTGAGCTGCATATGTGAACAGGCTTCTTGGGGAGATTTCACAGGCAGTCTGTCTGATTCTTTTTTTTTTTTTTTACTGATCTGACAATGTTGAGGGAGCAACAACAAAAAAAAGGCACAACACAGACGCAACAAGAATGCTGTTTGAGACAGGCCGTGTCAAAGAGTCTAATTTAGTGTAAAGGAGAGAAAGTTGCTCGGTTCTGACGCTATGCAATCACACATTCACACACAGTCAAGTTTGATCAACTATGGCCAGGTCGAGACGACGTTTAAAGTTTAATGAGACAGTGCTAGGTATACCTTGAAAGGTTGATTGGAGTTGCATTGAATGTCCTTATTAAAGATAGAAGAAAATCAGTTTGGTTTGGTAAATCAGTAATAGACTATTAAGAACAACTTTTGGTTCACCAGTTAATGACAAAACAAGTGCAGATACTGGATAATGATAGACGCTGAAAGTTCTCTCTCATGTCATTATCTGCGGCTCATTGATGAAGCATCGTATTAGTTTTCCTAAAAGCCCAGAGAAAGCAGCAGATCCTGTGAAAAGAGGAAACTCCTGTTCTACGTGCCCTACTTAAAGCATTACATCAGAGCTCTATCAGTTTTTGTGGCAGAAACGTATCTTTCAGGAAGATGTGTTGATGATAAAATCTCGGTGTATAATGGGATGGCTCTTCTGTTCAAAAGGAGAAAAAAAAAAAAAAGAATGGCGGTGATGCTGTTGTCTCGTCTTACATAAAAGCCTTCTGGAAAGGATGTTACAAAATAAACCTTGATCAAATACAGTGAAAGACAAAACACATAACCATTTAAATGGAAATATTTGCAGCACATTTCTCCAATCCACGTTTTGTTTACTTATTTGACACATGGTCCTCGTCATCCATATACATGTAAATCCTCACTGGGGTTTGAGGTGCTGAAGCAATCAAAACCCACTGATGGCTGCATTTCATATGTTTTACGTTCCTCCACAACATGCATTTCTGTCAAACCCTCATCAATTACTGAGTGATTTGTGTCAGACGACGCACTTAGATTTAGTCTCCTGGTCTTCATCAGTTTTGCTCAGAGCGGAGCCTGAGGTCTAAAGGCTCTGACACACCAAGGAGACTGTCGGTCTGTCGGTGAGCAGCCGTCAGCCTCGTTTTTGCGGTGTGTCCAGCTCTGTTGCTACCCGTCTGCCCCAGTTTGCCTTTTTTTGGGCCAATTCCACATGTTGAATCAGAGTCAGCAGTCACCAGCGCAGTATGAGAGAGGAATCTCTCCGTTTGGCTGTTCAGATCAACGAATCAGTGCAAGAGAGGGGAAAAAACGGGCGTAAAATGGCAGTGCCTTTTTCTGTCTGAGGCTTCAGACATTATAATGGTTTGGCAGCACAGATTTGTAACTGCACTACGAGTCTCCCTGCTAATCATGTGCTTCATCTGACAACTCGCTCATCTTCAGTCCAACATGAGTAAAGAAAGCAGGCTGAGGCTCTGACACATGGTCAATTTATTTATCAATGTACTTATTTTAATGTAAACATTCTCATAAAATTCTACACATTATACCTTTAACTTGGAAGTGATGGGATGCCATCTGTTTTCTACGGTTGCTATAGGAAATCAAAGGTGTTGCACTTTTACAACTGGAACAGTGTCCCTATGGATTTTAATGTCTTTCTAGATGCTGACTGCTGATCAATCGTGAAGCTGTAAAGTGGGAATGATTGCCAGATATTCTCAATTTAGAGGACTTACAAAGTGGAATACAGTGGTACATTATTACAGTAGTAGAGCTTTCCACCGAGTGTGTGACTGCCATGTAAATATGGTGAATGACAGCTCAGCTTCGTCAAAAATGTTTGGTTTATGTCAAATATCCTCAATACAAGTGTTAAAGGGGCTATACTAATGTAACTTTTAAAAACACTACGTTTTTAGACACACCACACTGCTGCTAGGCATCCTGTTAGTCCCTCAAACTGGCGTGCTCATACGTACAAGAGCGAGCATCTCCATCAGCCGAGAAATTCACGTGGTCTAGAAGTGAAGCCATGTCTGGGTCAGATTTTACCCCCGAAACCGATCAAAGCTCCCTCCATGAACGAAAAGCTCTCCTGTGTCCACTCTAATTTTCAACCAACGCTGGTCAGATTCTAGTTTGGCTCGACAGGCTTTTATTTTTAAGAACAGATTCCATCTTAGTTTCATTCTCCATCTAGTCAGGCACAACTGTTGCTCTCCGTAAGTAGAGCTGTGTGAGAAGGACATCGAGAACCCGAACAGAACATCACTTCCTGCAGTCCCTACGGAAAATCGAATCCAGTTCGTCAAAAAAAAACAAAAAAAGTTAAACAGGCAACACAGAAAGACAGTGAATGTCTTATTTTTAACATCAGTTAAGTGTTTTCTTACTTATGGGCAACAAAACATGAGTTAATTATGTGACAAAGTTACATATAGCCCCTTTAAGAAGTTCCTACTGTAACAGTGTCGGGTGCACTTTGTGTGCAGTGCTTACTTGCAAATCTTAACATGCTTACAGTGGACATAAAATGACTAGCATCAGCATAGTGGTATTGCAATTGTAAGCATGTTAGCGTGGTTATGTTAGCAATAAGCTTCTAACGCTGCTAGGTAGTCTCACAGAGCCGCTAGCATAGCTGCAGGCACTTTGTCTTGTTTTTTTGGGGGGTTTTTTTCAGAATGCAGAATAACTAGCAGAGGTCTTTTATTATTTCTGTGTTTTGCCTAAATTTGACACTGTGTCGATCTGGTGCTCTTTTCTCTTTTTGGCTCTTCTTCTCTCCTCCCTCCTTGCTTTGCACTCACCCTATAGCCAGAGGACACAATCACAAGAAGCAGAAAGCCAGTCAGGACGCTTATTAAACATGACACTCTCCGAGCACACTCATATAGGTGAAGGACATGGGCTCTGAGGTCTACGTGCCAATTAGGAAAATCTGATCAATCATGGCAGTCAAACTCTTCCCATCTTTCTCTCTCCCTCCTGTGTGTTTTTGCTCTTCTTGCACATTATCTCCTCTCGTCACTCACCATTCGTCTTTTGTCTACATCCAAAATACTTCTCAGCCACGCGCACCAGCACTGCTTTTGCACACAATCACACACACACACAGCTTGTCACAAAACAAACAGGGAATAGACACTCACACACACCACAATTGAGTGAGCTATTCATCACAATTTAGCCATGGTATTAGACGTTGAGCGACAATAACACCCGCTCCAGATTCCCAGCCGAGACGCGAGCAGCTACACACTTCTCCTCCCATGACACTCATTTTCCCCTCCATTTGTCAACACTCTCCTTCGCACTTTTTAATTCCTGCTAAGCTCTCTGTCATCTCCCTTTTTTTCTTTCTTAAAAAAACTAGGCTATGTTATTCAAGTGAATTTAAACAGCAAGTCAATGAAACTGGAAACGTTATAGAACATGTAATCCAAGTACAATGTGTCAAGATTACAAAGTGTTACACGTGGCACAGTGTATATTAAGCTCTCTTGATTTGTTCTTTTATAGGTAGTCTATACAGTATATGATGAGGATGATGATGAGGATAATGATGATGAAGATACAATCTGAAGTTAGTGGAATGGGTGCCATGATGGCTGCTTTAACAGCCATGGACCCCGAGAAACAACTTTTTAAAGGCCTTCCAAGACTCAACTACTGACCCATCCAACCTGCACACACAGTAGAGTAAATCAACCACATTTAATCTATGCATCAATAATTATTGTGACTGCAATACAATTGTATGTTACAGCATCCTACAAAAGCCTATAATGACCCAGATCATACATATTGTGGTGAGTAGCCAAAGCCAACACATGTAGAAAACTTAACTTAAAGTTATTGTTGCACACAGTGTTATAAAAACCTTCATCTCCTTCACACAGCCAATGTCTATAGGCGCACACTATCAGAACCCCATGGCTAGATTAGTGTCAGTTTGTATAAAAGCAATACACTGGACGTTTTATCCAATGGTGTCCTCTCATAAACTATAATACACAACCACTCTCCTACCTTTTAAGACGTCTTCCTCCTGTCTTTCCTGGTACAGGTTCAGCCAAATCGTTTTTTTTTTTTATCCTGATTCCGATTCTGGATAGGTCAATGCTAGCCCAAGTCCATGACTGCGTCCTTGCTCATTTCCGGTTGCTCATTTCCGGTTGTTCCACTTGTACTTGTTGATTTATGCGAATGAAGTGGTTCTGGTACTGAGACAGCTTGCAGACGGTCCATTCTCAGGGACTGTAAGGTTTCCAGTGATAGGTCCTTTAACTGATGGGTGCAGAAGGACGTTCGGTAGTTCCGCCAGAGTCCTTGTTGTCACCAGAGCAGCTGTGGGATTCTTGGACTTACAGCTTTGAAAGGCCATTAAGTCAAAGCAATTGTATTAATGGTCCCAATAAGTATGCCCTATAGTAATACAAGTAAATGTTTTTTATGTTTATGTTTTAAGCGCAATTTTCTTGAAACACTCGGAACGAAGCCATTGGACAAGAACTACAACACTCAAACAGGCAATGACGTCACATCATGCTTTCACCAATCAGGTTGCTCCTTATGGGAATTCATTCAACATGCGCTTAGTCGAGAAATGTATCCCTACCGAAAATTACAATCGCAGTATCAGAAACGCCTGACGTCCTAAAAAGTAACAAACAAACCTTGAGTGACAAGTTAATATTGTGTGTGCATGAGATCGCCTAATTGTTTACTCAGTAAGACAAGCAGGCTCCCAAACTCTTCATCAATTAATCAATCAATCACATTTATTTATAAAGCACGTTTAAAAACAGCAACAGCTGACCAAAGTGCAGTACATTAAACTGCAGAACAATACAGCATTCGTGTAGCCTTCCATCTTGGCTGCATAAAAAAAGCCCAGTTCAGAAATAATTTGAACTATGATTGAAATGTGCATGTATTTTATTGAATTATTCATTATAACTGGAGGTAACTAAACTGCAGGCTATCATTCCCACTATAATACTATCTTGCATGATGTGTGGCATAAAACATTATTTTATACCCTCATCCTTTTTTCTGTCTGTCCTAATACATAACAACAAAAAAGGGAAGTAATAGGAGAGCTGACACCCATAATTCACATATAAGAGCCGATACATAGAGCCAGCTCCGACACAACTGACACATCATTAATTCAAGCCCAGAAAAAAAGGTCAGAAAAGGAGTTTGCAGGGAGCAGACACCCAAATGAATCGAGAAATGACATACTATAATACCTTATGTTGAACTGAACAAATATTTATACCAACTTACAGGGTGCAATTCACGTAAAGTGCCTAAAATTAGAAAAATAACCTTTTTTTATATATTTAGCATGCATATAATAAAACCTGATCAAGTATCACCACTAAGAGTTTCCATCTCTTTATATGTCCTCAAAAGGAGAGTAGTAGTTTTTTAGCACTTGCTCAGCAGTGTCTTCAATTCTGTATGTAATATTTCGACAGGGGAATTTTACTTTCCTGTGAGAGATACAACTCAGGAAAGACAATTTGTATTTGTCTGGCATCATAAAGTCTCCTGATACCTCTTGAACCCTCTTTCCACCTTATTTCTCATCAAGCCGCTGAAGGAGTGCTGCAGGGAAAGGGGCTTCTTCAGGCCTTGTCAAAAGCTTGTTGAGAGGTGGTAATAGGCTTGCTAGACTGGCAAAGATGAAAAAGACAGATCTGCTCTCAAGATCTAATTTCAGAGCTGACTAGGAAGCTGTAGGCAAAAACATGAGTTGTTTGCATAAAGTCTTGAAGTGCAATAGCACCACCTATGGACTAATGTGTACACCCAAATGAGTTTTTACCAATCACATCCTCCTTATTCATTTACTACAAAAGAACCAAACCATATAGGTTAAAAAAGTGTTCTATTATTGAGCCTAAAGATGTAAACTTCTCATATACCAAACAGAATTTTGACCAAATAATCAACCGCATTTTAGTCTTCACCAAAACGTGAGTGCAGCTGTTAATGACAAAAACAAGCTGGACTTAAAACCCTCCATTTAGATTAAAAATAAAATATTGTGCATTGTCTTTAAGTATTTCCTTCCAGTACTGGTAATGGTGTTTTATTTCAAAGGCCAAATACTACTGTAAGTCCTCTCTCTCTCATCTTCAATTAAACAATCACTTTGCTATGCAAAGCTTGTGTGACTAAGTTGTGGTTGTCAACATCCTCCAGCAGATGGAGCCACAAGTAAGAGCAAAAGTTAGAAGAAGAACTTCCAGCATTTTATTTTCACAATAAAACTGGGAATAAGAGTATAAAGTTATTATATAGTAAGAGTAAACTTTCACCTGGAGTAAGGACCATTTGTAACATTTTTTTTACCATAAACTTGGCAGTCATGTATGCATGTGTTTATTACATATATCTGTACACCAAGGCATGAGGAGCAGAAAAGAAGGGCCATTTTATATGCTTATAACTTTGTCAATATCACTGTTGAGACTTGTGTGACTAGTAAATAGTTCTGCAGTATATGGAGGAAAATGCACGTCAAGTGCCACATAACCTTCTTCCATGAAAGCTATATGCCTTATGGGTGACACATGGCTTTCCAAATACACTGAAACTTCACAATACGGTAAAGATGAAAAACTAATAATTTATTTGTTCAGACACTGCACAGATAGAAACGTAGATATGCTCGAACAGTAAGTGAAGCCGGTTCTCAAAATCTCGAGGACAAGAGGTATGACCAAAGAGCCCATTTAAAAAGATCAAGTTCAGAATGAGTTTTTCCAAAAGGGTGTGGCGGTATCATTTGAGGACTTCATTAGTCAGGTAGGACAGCTTCAGTCTCTTCAAAGGATCCAGGCTCCTGCAGCTTTAATCAAGCAGACCAGCCTTCCTTGTAACCAGATAGACAGCCCAAACCTGGAAAATAAAGAAGGATTAAACACGTGTTAAATGAGTCTTGTTCAATTGTGCAATTGTAAACGTGACCTTAAAACTATGCACCATTGTATCAAATGAGTGTCCGTACATTGAACACGTCATACTCAGACATAAGTTAACAGATGCTTGACCTGCTTGCGTATATTGTTTAAATACCATAGTTTAAAAATACGTTAATGTGAGTCAAACATCGACAGTTACCCCTGGAAACAGACAAGTCGCCTTATATAATGTTTACACCAAGAATAACAAGAGATATCTTTGATGTTACCATTCACGACAGATCGATCTTCTTCTGAGTTTCTGACAGTTTGTCCTGCAGCCGTTTCTTCCTCCAGTCCAGAAACTTCCTCCTCATCCTGTTCGCCTGCCACCCTGCCACAAAGCCAGCAGCAAACGAAACCACGACGGCGACCTGTAATGTCCTCTCCGAGACCTCAGCCATGTTCACCTCTGGCAGACAGATGCACACATTTGTGTAAGCAGCATGAAAATCTCTGGGAGAATCCTGCTCATACAGGAAGTGAATCTCTTCTACTCTCGCGATACTGCAGCAGAGACAATCTCGTTCCTTTCAAAATAAAGTTCTGTCTGTAACCCTTTTTGAATTTATTGCCTGGTGTTAAAATAAAACCATGTGTTAGCACTACTAAATACTAAAAACTGGTTTCATAGAATTTATAAAGCTTCAAAAAATAAATAAAAGGACAGATTTTTTTTAAACAATAAGTTTTATTTCTGAAAAGTCTGCTTGAAAACAATATAAAAAAGAAATAGGGAGTTAACAACATTGATTAAATATGGCTCAAACTGGTAATAACATTTTTTAATTTAGAGAAATGGCTCGTGTGCAACATAAATGCTTGACTTCAATTGAAGTTTATATCACGAGGTTAGCAGGTTGAAAAAGCTAAATTGGACAATGTAACATTTTGCTGTAGCCCATAACTCATGAGGGCAAAAAGACAAGTTTATACTTCACAGTATTCATACATACCACATCAAAAGCTGTTCTTGCATAAGTCTGTGGCACACATACTTATGCTAAATGTTAGCGGAACAAACTGAACAAAGCAATAGATATGCACTTCATTCATTTTTTTAAAGCATTGCATGTGAATGATCAATGAGTTCACAGGTGTACACATTTTTTACGACATAAGCTACCTATTTAGTCGTTGCAAAAAAATAATTATTAATGCCCGAGCTAATTTACTCGATAGTTTGTAAATTTTTAATGCCCGAAGATGAAGACGTAATATACAGGAATAACATTATGCATACAGTATGTATTTGAAGTGATTGTATAGAGTGGTACTGCATGTGAAGAATGTAAAATGCAAACATATTTGAAAGTGATAGTGATAAAATTAAGAAGGATACGTAATGTAATGTAAAGTGGCCAGATACTGAATTATTTTTACATGATGTACAAAAAATGAGAACAGTAAAAAGTTCTGGTGCCTGTCTATGTCTCCTGTCTTTCCTGTGTTTCTAACTGCATGCATCTCAGATTTGTGTAGCACCATATTGCTTAAATGTTGTGGCGTTGTGGTTTGCGGTAAATGTTTTCACATCAGAAAATACCTTTGTTGTAGGCCTACTCTTCGTGAGCGGGAGAAACACTTGTTGTTCCCACCACAGTTTATCATACTGATATAAGGACTTTATACATAATGGAATGGATCAAATGATACATACTCATCATATAGAGTTCCCGCTTAATAAGTTTTTTTCCCTCCCAATCTTGATTTGTTCTTCGGTTAAAAGTTAAAACAAAAAATTCTAATAAAGTGGCGCAGTGGCAGTGCGCACGTCCCCATGTATTGCGGCAATAGTCCTCGCGGGTGGCCCGGGTTCGCGTTCGACCTGTGGCTCCCTTCCCTCATGTCTAGCCCTAGTTTCCGACCCTCTCCACTGCCCTCCCTCTATAATAAAGGCTAAAAAAAATCCCTAAATAAAATGTTTTAAAAAAAATCTAATAATTATTGTACAGTTTGTGTCTAGGAGTTATGAATGTGTCAACATAATCATCAGTAAACTTACTCAGAAAAAAACATTTTAAGCATTAGAGCAGCATTATGTATTAACCCATATCTTAAATATGATACTGACAAAAATTTTTTAGTTTCTGCCCCTATAGATCTTCAGAGGTCTCTATAGGCTGTGCATGATTTAGATCAGCAAATATTCATGTTAGGGGTAAGATGCACTGAGCTGTGTGCAGACTGCAGAGATGACATAAACAAAGGTCAAGTGACAAAATCCTACTCTTTACAACTAAAGCCTGTCAGATACCCATCAAAGCACGATGGATGGATGTACAGTCCACATGTCCAAATTGACAACAAAATGCACTGCACAAGCAGTAAAAGCTGGTGAGTGTGTATTCAGGATCCACAGGCATTCATGAAATATTGCTGATTGTTGAGAAAGTTTGGTAGAATCTGTTTTGGGGCAGTTTTTAGAGGAAAATTATTAGAAAATCATGACCGATTCTGTTTGAGCCTGTCGATGTGGTAACACAGTTTAAGAGCAGGTCCCAGCTTGAGTCCAAGATATTTCATCATCATCTCACTTTTCAGCAAGAGCAGAGCGTCCCCGTCTATCTCCTGAAACACATCACAGCACCATGGTACCAAACACACAATTTAAATGATTAATAGAAATAATTATTGTATAGATTAAGAGAATCCTGTCATCATTCAAGTTCTAACTACTAAAGCATCCTTATTACTATAATAATGTTCAAATATGTGAGTACAAAAATGATAAGTAGAGATTCAGTTGTCTCGTGATGTTTTCGTTACATTGTATCCTACCTCTGGCTTAATGGTAATTGTTAAATGAATTTGAGCTTGTGTAGCATTTTTCTAGTCTTCTGACTACTCAGAGTGCTTTTACTCCGCAGTTCATACCTTACCATTCACAACCACACCCTCCTCTCATACTCTAATGGCAGAGGCAGTGATGTAAAATGTCAATCAGTATTAACTTATCCAATTCATTCAAATTCTGGTGCTGAGGATCGGCTCTCTGACTGACTCCTCCATTGAGTCACAGCTGCCCCATAAGTTAAACACTTCGTTTTGTATTACAGTAGCTGTCAGTGACCATGGACTCAAAAGCATGGCAGTCTGAACTCACATGCTTCCTGAAAGCCTCAGTGTGGGGCCCCAGGGCTTGGGGGTCAGCATCTTTGATGAACCAAACAACCTCCTCGACACCCCAACTGGACGGGTCCTTCCCAGCAGGATGCTTACACTGTCCACTGTCAGCCACTGGGCTGTAAGCTGACAAGGGGAAGAGAGCTGGTCAAATACTGAACTGAATGGGATTAAAAACAAACAAAAACACAAAACAGTCTACAAGTGTTACCTGGGATATTATTTGATTCATAACAGAGATTTTAACATTAAATATATAGTACAATAATTTGAAGAATGTATTCATTAGTTTTATACTTTAAAGTTAAAGTATAATAACTTTATAACTTCACATGAGTTTTCTTATTGAGGGTTGGATGAGACTTTTCTGTTACTTGTTTTCTGTCCTTATATGAAGCTGCAGCAAGGAAATAGTTAGCATATATTTTAGCATACAGACAGGATAGGGAAGGAAACAGATAGCCTAGCTCAACAATACGGCAAAAACAATGTTTAAACCACTTCTAAAATAAAAACATTACCACATTATGTGTAATCTGTTTATCACATATGTCAACACATTCCTCACCAGGAAGAGTAGTTCCTACTTAGTTGCTAATGGAGATCTGAATAAATAAATAAATTAATTAATTTGATCGGTTTTCATTGATATTTATAGTGTTTTGAATAGCAATGTTTCGACATCTGATTCTCACCATTCCTGTTCCCATCTGGAAAGCTTCCAGGGCTGGATGCTTGTCTACACACACCTATTGGGGCAGAACAACTACTGCCACGAAAAGCATACAAGTGTTTTTGTGGGTACTGAGATGCCATGAGGTTGAAGGCAGAGTCACTGGGATCCACAGCGTAGCGCTTTGAGTCCACTGGTGGGTCACATAAGTAGTCATCAGGCATTGGAGTCTCTGCTGGAAGGGGGGGCAAAGGAAGTGACATCACTAAAGCCAATCTCATTCAGAAAATTCTGTAATTAAGGGTGCAACAGGGAAAAAATTTTATCATTCTGAAAATTCTTGAAATATTTACTTTTGGTTTCTGAATATAAACTATATTTATAAACTATATTAAAATATTACTTTCCCATTAGTTTTAGCTTTTAGCTTTCAAGAGCCAGATTTACCAGTTTAGATTTTATTCTGCCTTTACCAGCATCTGATGCGTCTGCTGACTTCTATACTGTAGTGAACTGCGTTTACGTTACACTTACTTTACATAAGTTAGATGGATGCACAGATATTTTAGCTTTTTACTGTATGGATATTAAACAGCAGAAATCTCCCTGCCTCAATCTAATTCCTTTCTGCAAATCATTTCTCAGCTAGATTTACACTTCACAGACAAAGCCTACAGTTTTCTATTGTATTCTGACATCAGAGTTTTGAGACCTAGTGACAAAGATACATACAGGAATGATATGCCTTTAAACCTTTGTGTGAACTACAGAGGGTTTGCAGATAACACTACAATGCATCACATGGAAATCTTTTATGGTCCCTTTCCAAATAAAGAACTGCTTCAAATATGAATTGTTTACAGAAAGCTTTTTGTCAATAATAAATATAAACTATCTCTACCCTTATATTCAGTATATTGTAAAGATAATGCTTTAAAACAGTTGTAAAGAAAATGGTGTGTGGGTATACAGTATCTGTTATGAAAAGAAAATCTGTACTTTCAAGGGAATGTGCATGGTTTTGAACAGTATCTTAAAAAAAGAAAATAATACAGACTATACAGATATTTTTGAAATTCTTTCCCATTTTTCAAAGACAATATTTACATGTGTCTGGATGGCAGCAAAGAGGACAAGCTGGTGTGTAGTTATGTGAGTGAGTGTGTGTATTCACTGTGCTTCTGAATGTTTTCAATCTGACATCAAACACTTTTCATGATATGCAAGAACAAAGACCCTTTTTGCTGATCCTTGACACAGGAGATTTTCATTCCCACCTCGAATACACAAAAGACAGTCTTTAAATATTTGCTTGTTCAGAGCAGGACCGACCTCGAGGGAAATAACACAGAAAAATACTGACAGCAAGACAAGGATGGCTGTATGAAATGTGCTTTCTTTTGTGAAATTTAAAATGTCTGATTTTCTCCAGAGCTGAAGCGAGAAAGCAAAGCTCGATGGGTAGATTAAAACAGAATAATTAATGACATGTGTTTAGGTTATATTTGAAGATGTGTATTTCTCATTTTTAAAAATACGCTGAAGACCCAAACAGCTCGGGCAGTTTTTGATTCTCCATGCAGACATACACGAGTGTAGTGTTTTACAACTTAAAAAAAAAATGTATTTAGAGAACATAGAAGGAAGACGGCACACCAACACAAAATAATGCACATTCTCGTGAGAGCAGGATATAAGAGGAAAATAAGATACAAAACAGAAAAAGAGGAAGGGAGGGCACATTTCAAACCCCTTAAGTCGCACCAGCAAGTCAAGCTGTGGGTGTATAATAATTGTAAAAATGACAATATTAGAACCATCACTCCTGAAAGTCTTCAGGCCTCTACAATAATTAGACCTTACCTGACTGCTTACATCTCTTTCAACACATGCTTGTTATTACATAGAAGAAGACTCTGTGTGTCTGTGCATGATGGGGTCACCTGTTAGGACTTGTGGAGTGGCAGAGTGAGGGACGATAGCTGCATCTTGTGGGAGAGAGCACATCTCAGGCTCTGGTGTCCTGTTTGGAGGAGAGTTCGCCAACGGGGACATCACCATCCTGGGCTTCAGCTACACACAGACACAAGAACACGTGAACAACTCAATAAAGTTAATCCTTATCCTTATAAAACAATTAGATAATAGTGCAGCAAAAATATATATTGTTTGGCCACTGGCTGCTAGTGTTAGAAGGGTGTAACCATGAACTTCTTTCACTTATAATAGAGTGTTCACTTATATTATTGCCATACCAATAATATCAATGTCATTTCAAGTAGTGTTATTGATGCAATATTACTACCGACTGAATTCCAAGAATTTAAGTAAATAGCATATCTCTATTGCCACTGTACAATGAAAATGTGATGAATAATAATGTAGCAGCAAAAGTTTTAAAGAAGAGCTTTTGTCATTTTGGATGTGAAAATGCCAGTGTTTAAAAACTTTTGAGTAAATGAATTTTCTTTTGACACTTTTGTTGAGAACATTTTGGAAAGTAATCTAATGTTAACACAACTGTGGTGGCCAAGCTTGGAGAACACTGCACGGAGGCTGAGTGGGCCTGTACCAGTGACACAATGGGATCAAGATCAAATTCAAAGACTAGATAAGTTTGTGGAATTATTTTAAATAGAGAATTAAAAATAATTAGAAAGACAAGTTCAAAAGATGAATATAACGACTATGGCAATGATGATTACGATGACGGTCAATAGAAAATATTCAAACCCACTCACCCTCCTTAGGTTCTAAACAGGTAAATAAGGTCAAACAACAACCACTGAAAATTACCGGAAAATAAATCAATCTGATATATCAAACCATGTCAATAACAAATGATAATCAGAGGTAATAAAAAAATATACATTTTGGCCCTACAACTACAATTGCATACAGGACTTTACCAGGTGGCTTGAACATTGAGAAACATACTTAAAAAAAACTAAATGTGATCTCTTACATGATGCTAAAGAATATCAATAAACATATTTGGGGCTGACCTTAAAGCCAGGTTTTCTGCCCCTCTTCTTCGGGACTTTCAAAGGGGACAGAGGCTCAACGTAGTGACTCTGGAACTCAAGCTTACGGATAGGAGGCCGTCCTCTTTTCCTGCCTGGCACTTTACCCTGTGGCCCTATGAACTGTGGGCTAAGAGCGGGAGTCTGCATCTCTGAGCTGGCAGACAAGGTACTCATGAGACCTAAGAGACACAGAGAGGCCTAGACATTAGATTCAAACAGGTAATGGTGGCTTTAAACTACATGCACCACTGCCACAAACTGTCAGATACACATCTCCTCCACACACTCTCACTCACACAGGCACACACATAGGGACTATGAAAAAGAGTACATTCAAACCCCTGAACTCCTCTTTAACCCCTCCCCCACTCCAACTGCAAAGATTGCAATAAATATCATTACATCAGAGAGAGAGAGAGAGAGAGAGAGGGAGAGAGACAAAGCCGCACACAAACATACACACAGTCACAGGAAGTGAAAGCACAGAACATATACGAACAACACCCATATCTTCAAACAATGAATCCTGTGTGCATTCACACACACACACACACACACACACACACACACACACACACACACACACACACACACCACGTACCTACACAAACTCACATCAGTGCTTTCAAGTGTTGCTATGAGTATCATTGGTTTACTCTGCAATGACTTTAACAATACACACACCTCCCTCTCAAACAATCCTCCTTTTTTTCATTCATGCAAAACAATCGCTTGCCTTGCATGCTCTTTCAATATTAAGTCGCTCAGTGCTGTGCTTTTACATAGGCGTATGTTCTTCTAATTACCTTAAAATATACTATGAGTATTTATTTATTTCAGCTTAATATTATACAGAAATAGCTTGACTTTAACTAAATGACCATCTTCCTCTTGTGATGACAAAGTAGGCTATAAGTCAAAAACAGGAACACAGACACAGACACAGGGCACATGAATATGCATCATCCTCTTCCTCTTAGTCCAAATCCCATTTAACATAAGCTTCAAAATTTGCACAAATTGTCATTCTGAGCATTGCCTACCATGCACACAGCCGTCTGGTGGTCTCTGCCTGTGTGATGCTTCTGCTCCAGCAGCAGGTTCTGACTATTCCCCTGATGGATCTCCAACAGTCTGCCTCCACTGTTTTCTGCTACCGCCACACACTGTCAAGACACCGGCAACTCTGTGTGTGTGTGTGTGTGTGTGTGTGTGAGTCTCTCTCTCTCTTCCTCAATATCCATCCTCCGAAACAACGCTCCCCCCTCCCCCTTCCACCCTAACCCCTTTCCTCTGTGCCCCTTTCAGTCGTCATGGCAACATGCCTCTAACATCCCGCGGCAGCCGGCAGACGTGCTGAGCTCAAAACAATGTCTGTGTGTTTAAGTGTGTGCATGTGTGTCACTGTGTGGGACTGTAATGTAATTACAGTTGCTGCAGCTCAGGCTTTTTCTTTTCTGTCTTCAAAAAAGACTTATGGCGGACAACAAGGGATTCAAGCTGTGCAGTGTTTTTGTGCCACAAGCGTTCAGGGTTACAAATTGTAATCTGAATGAGAAATATTTCTGACGGAGGTCAAATTTCTGTAATGGAACGCCAAGACAAAAAAAAAATGCTACGGCAAATGAATTACACATTTTAATTAAAAGAGTCATTGAATTACTATTAAAATGTGTGAACTTGTTTTACATAGGATGGCTTTCAGGTAGAGAAATGGATTTTTCTGTAAACGTCAAAAGCCTCGAGCAGAATCCCTTCAGGATTATACTTCTGCTTTCGTTTGTGATGAAACATCATACAGCAGCTAAAGCTTACTGCTTTCCTTTTATTTATAGACTCCCCTGGCCCTCATGTCAGCTCATGTATGCTGCTTTGTTTTATCTATAATAGAAAATCTACACATGGAAATAATAAAGCCACCCAACAGCCAAGCTGTGCATGATTTACCTTCTGATGCAGGTATTAAAAAGGGGAAATGCTCTGGATCACTTTTTTTTCTTTATTTGCTTTAGGTACACCTCAGGTTTCTCCCCTTCACCGCCATATATCAATTAGTTACACTCAGGTTGGTCAAAGAAGCCACATCGGTGAGTTTAAATGTTCAATCAAAATCAGGTTAACCTCTTACTGGGAGGATCAAATGCTGGTGTGGCCTCGCTTGTACTCACAACAGCCCCTGGCGTGTAAGGGGATTTGTCAAGAGCCTGTTGTAAAGCGGTAACTCACACGCTGCTTTTACTCTGAATGTGACAGGACAGACAAATCGCAGCGTTTCATTACCTGAAGCCCATACATGATAATAAACAAAAAAACAGCATTAAACAGGAATTTTAGGGCCACAATGGGGGGGGGGGGGGGGTTAGTGCAAGCCCGTGTTCACACACTACGTCTGCACTGCCTGTGATGCTCGGAGGCCTGTATGTGTGCGAGTGTGAAAGAAAGGGACCATAAATCATAAAAGTAATTACATTATGAGATTATTCCTGATGTCCCTCCTCAATCAGTCCTGTCCCATTACACTGCATCACATTACAGACACAGACGGACTGAGAGAGTGTAGATAATCATCTTTTACTTGGATAAAAGATAGAATTGGATATGAGGGAGGGAGGAGCCCATTAAAAAACCCCTGACAATATGAAACAACACCATTTTTGGAGGCGGGGGAGGAAGATTTGCACCACTGCCACACACCCTATCAGAGTACATTTGGGACTAAAGCCTAATTTGTTTATGGCTAATTAAGCAATTATGTGATCAGCGGACCCCCACGTCCAAATGTGTATATCGACTAAAGATAATGTCCTCTTTTGGAGGCTGAATGCGAGAGGAAGGCATTTGAAAGCTGTTGGAGCTCACAGCTATGGCTGCTGTGATGCTGCAATGATCAGCAATCATTAGCATAACTTAATCACCAGCTTCAGGGGATGGAGATTTGTATCTGTTTTCACTTATGCTGTGGAGAAATTGCAATGAAGCGAGATATGCTAATTTCTCTCAAAACTGCACACCTACACACACACACACACACACACACTAAAACTCTTTGACACATGCACACACCAAAGTGCATGCATAAAATGATGCATTTTAATTGAAATGCCCTTGTCCATTGTTAAAGAAGGTGATGTGTAAATTTGTGTGTATATGTGGGATTTTAATCAATGCAACAGTGCAACAAACCCCCTGAATTTATTTACAGCTCAGGCAGGGCGTCTCCATAGTAACAGACAGTGAAACCAGATCCTGCGCCAGAGTCATGTAAAAAGGCGTGAATAAATAAACACATAAACAACAATAAGTGTATTAAATGGACTCACACACACCTGTACACAAATTTGCATGGACACACGTAAAACATTGCACTTAGTTATTGCAACTGAGCTCTTTCATAATAACACACTCCAGAAGATGTCAAGATAACGAAAATGTCTCTTTTGATTAGTTATTAGTCTGACAGTGGGGTATGCTTGATTGCCTTACTTTGCTTCTTACTTTCATCATTTATTTTTTATTTAATCCCGGGGGGGGGGGGGGGGGGGGGGTAAAATAAAAAATAAATCACATACATTCACAAGCTCAAGCTGTGGACATGACCTGATGGAGAAAAATGTCAGAGGCTGCAGTGTTTCCAACGCAGCACCCCCTGAGCTGGTGGGGGTTCAGTGCCTTGCTCAAGAGCACCTCTTCAGCTACCGGACCAAATGCCATATTTTGGTCCACATCAGGACTTGAACCAATGACCCTTCGGATCTCTAACCAAAGTCCCTACGGATTGAGCTATACTGCAGGTGCACAATCCTGCAACTCTGCTTCCAAGTCAGTTGCTAATTGCCCCGCCCTTGATCGTCACAGTGATCTAAATGCAGATGTAGACATACACCCTTGCTGAGGACGCCTGGAAACCAGAAAACAGGTAGGAGACAGGCAGGTCTGCTAAAGTACTCATTTAGGTGGGATCCAGGGTTACATTCAGGGGTTCGAAAGAACCTCCTCCCACAGCCAAAGGTAAAGAATTTAAGTCATTTTATTCAAATGAATAATTGTTACCTCTTTTAAGTAATTCTAAACTAATCAAACGAAATACAAATTCCTAACCAACAGCATCCCTTGTTCAATGCACTTCTTTTCATATTCTCCATCCTTTAATGATTATGTTGAGAAATTGTCAGTGTGACCCACACTGCACGTCATAAACTGTACAGTGATCCAGCTGGTTGTTGGCAGGCTAAAATGGGTAAAAAAAGAGCAGCAGTCATGGAAGAGAATGCAAGCAGCTGC
This sequence comes from Symphodus melops, assembly GCF_947650265.1. NCBI lineage: Eukaryota > Metazoa > Chordata > Actinopteri > Labriformes > Labridae > Symphodus > Symphodus melops. Next base: position 13,376,986 of record NC_136691.1, read on the forward strand.
TCACTGTCACAAAATATTGAACATCTGTAAAGTAAGGCCACAAGCTGAGCCGAAACTTACAGTTCATGTTTTTGCCATAATAACATTTAAATAAAATATCTCTGAATATCATGTGCAAAGAAAAAGTTGCAGTTGCTGCATAGGCTATTAATGAACTTTCATTTTCACAGGGCATATTTTAAATTGACTGAACTGGTATTAAAACCCAAATAACAGACCGAGGATGATCCTGCCAAAGGGGACATTGAATGTATTTCTTCAGCTTAAATGCATTTATCAGTTAAAAACACATTGGCTAAATACAAACTATACTGTGCTTGTTGAGGCCCAAAGCATTTCTCCCATTTGAGAGGGTCAATGGTTAACTGTAGTATTCATAATATTCAACCCAATACACAGAGAAGGTATATTATGAGTATTGTTGTCAGAACAGAGGTCTGACTTCCTTGACTCGTTGTGATTGCCACAAAGTCAGCAAAACCCCTGGCTGTCACAAAGTCACAACTGTCAAGATGGGGTGCTGAGTGTACATACATGAGAAATACAATTCACTTTTTTGATTTAAGCAAATGGCTGCAATGAATCAAAGTGAAACATTTAAAGGGGTCTAAATACTTTCTGTACCCACTGTAGCAATAGGCTTATTTCCATTGTAGAGGAATTAAGACAGAGTAAAGTGCAAGCAAAACAAGCAAGCTAATAGGGGAGCAGCATACAAAAAATGAATACAATTTTATTGACTACCCCTAACCCATTATTAGACAGTTTTCTCAACATAAAATCACAAGTTAAGTATTCTTAAACAATACTTAAATACTGCTTCTTGTACAAGCTAAGTGCACTCAGGTGCTAATGGCCCAAATAGAATATCAAAGATTATTACAGCAATATGCCTATAACAAGCTAAATCAGCAAGTAAGTGGAAATTAGTCGAAATTATGAAAATGTTACTGCAGTTTAAGTAACAGCCACTGTATGTCTGCAGAGTGCTTTTCAGTTGGCAAAACGGGTTGAATCACCTTTGTTTATCTCCGTCTACTGAACAAGTGCAGGTACATTTGATAGAAAAATGATAAACACCATCCGCTACCGATGATCAACTCGCCCTCGCTTTTTTACCCTCAAACTTGCAGACTTTAAGGACATTAAAAACACACATAGAAACCTCTCGACAGCACTAAACACCGGGGAGGTCAAACTGCGGCCTTGCCTCCTGACCAGTACCTGTACCAGCTCTCTTCAGTGTTGGAACCTGACCTTCGACCTGTGAGCTGTAAGGTCTTAGACAGGTGTGTGCCTTTCATAATCAGTCCAATCCAATTTTTAATACATTTGCAAACATTTCTACATTTCTGTTTTGTTTTCTGTCAAGATGAGGAGCCGAGTGTACATTAATGAGAAATAAAATGGACTTTTTTGATTTTAGCAAATGGCTGCAATGAACGAAGAGTAAAAAGGGTTCTGAATACTTCCCATACCCACTGTATATGCTTGCTTTCTGTTATTGTTTTTGTGTTCATTATTTTTCACCATATCACCAAGATACAACTTTTACTTGTATGGCAACAAATCTGATCGTGATTCTTCCATGGACATTTTTAAACAGTAAACATCGCAGACATGTCAGATTAGGAAAAACTTCCAAGGTCTGAAAACTTACCTGTTTCTTACAGAGACATAACCTCATGTTTTGGCATTACGCAAAGCTTTTTTTTTTTTTTTTTTTTTTGGGAGGGGGGGGTTACGCCATCTCATTTAAAAGTTTTTATTTGAAATGATTTTAAATACAAATAATATAATTTTCCATTTACAATGACAGTTCCTTTGTAAACAAAAGTGGCAGATAGTCATTGGGTAGTTTGTCCAACATGAGGTGGACGAGGTCTGTTTCAGAGAGATGGTGTCGTATTTAACCTCACTGCAGTTTTTTTTTTCCACACAGCATTAATCACTGATGCTACATTCTATTGCAGAGCGATAAATACTCAGAGTAAAATATAACCTGTTCGCAAACACCTTCCCTTAGCACAATTACAGTAGGGTATAATTCATGTTTGACTTTGTGTAAGCATGTGTTTGGGATGTCATGTAAGCCTACACACATATCCATACCTTTTTCTCTCCCACACCAACATAAAACAGCAGCAAATGCTATAAAAAAAGAAAAACACAATATTGACTGGGGATATTACTGATAAAAGATTATTTTTCTTATTAAAAAATAAACTGCCAAGTCATTGACATACAGTAAAAGCCCACAGAGCAGCACATGGAAGCTCTGATTATCCTTTTTTTTTTTTGCACTCGTGTTTAACTGAAGTAAAAAATAAGTGAACCTGGAAGAAAATAATACAAAGATGTAGGTGTTACATTTGATATAACAAACAGGAAGGAAACATATTTAATGACTGGGGTTCTTGTTGTCAGCCAGGGCTGCTAGCATACCTCAGATGTTTATAAAAAAAAAAAAAAAAGATTCCTGAAGATTTGGTGGAGGGAATTAAAATTCGATCTGAAATGGGACAATGGCAATTGTCCTTACAAAGCTGAAGTAGTTCTGCTGTAATGGTTAAAGAGAGAAAGCTCGGGGAAAACTAGTTCGACGCGCAAAATGACTTTAAATAGATTTTGTTGCAAGATTTTGCATTGGTTTTTTGGGGATTTTGCACTTCAATCCTTTTAAGATAGGCTTATAACCATGCACAACTGCTAATCCTCTTTGATTAGACAGAACTGTAAATATTAAAGGTGTTCCCATGAGATCAGTGCTATGTATTCCAAGACTGATACATCAAGGTTATCATTAAGAGGCTAAATCCAAACTGAAACATAAAGAGAAACACTGTAGTTTTTAATATACAAACACAAAAAAAATAAGATGTTCTGCTCTCCTAAGAAGTACTGGTGCATAGCACCCACAGACGTGTATGTTGTGGTGTTTGTTGTGTTGTAAGGCCATTTTGGACAATGATTTTACACTGGAATGTGCTACAATTGTAACAAGAAAAAAAAAGCTGAGACTATGGATATTATTATACATATGATTATCTGGGCCCCTTTAAAAAAAAGAAAAGAAAAGAAAACTCACAATTCGTATATGGTACATGGACAGGGAGAGTAGTGACAATTAAAACTAACCCTAACACTGCAGGATTTGTATTTTTCAGCCTTGCACTTGATGTCATAAATGATCCACCTGCCTAAAAACAGCCATCTCATTCAGAGAAGCACAGTTTTATGTAGATCCCAACAGGCTTTGGAGAGCATCCCCTCTACAGAACAGTAAGTTCAACTATGGACAAGTGACTAGCTGGTATGAAACCAAAACATTGTTTAAAAAAATGACGAGACTCAACCATGTTCCTGTGTGCTGAGAGGTGCAAATGACCTGATGGTTGACCTGGATGGATGAGGGAGAAAGCTTGCACTTCTGCAAGTTTGAGTGTACAATAGAAAGTGTCATTGGCGTGGAAAACATTGGTGCTGAGTGAATTTAAAAATTAGGAGTGAAAGCGGTGTCATGACTTCCATGCAAAGATCACTGTGTTTTTGTTAAATGCGGAATCAGCTGTTTTACATCCCCTCTCCCCAACCTAAAGAAAAAGAGCCCAAATCATAGGTCCTCCAGTCCACAGTGCGTCAATATTTCATACCTGTACAAACGCATACAAGGTTACAAACACACTAACCATTCATCGATATTGTAACAGACGCGCACACACACACTCTCATATGCATCCAGTCACATACAGGGGCCAGGGCAAGTATTCACAGAACTATCCTCTGCTTCAGCAGAAAGTTTAATGAACAAGTCGCTGTAGAAAACAGGAGGTGGAAGGGCGGGGCCAAAGTCCATGTCGTTATAAAGATAGGATGGAGGAAGGTGCTCTGGGTGTATAAACTGTCCCTGGCGATTTAGTGTGTTCTCCCCTCCTCGTTCACTGCTCTTGGGTGCTGTTGTAGGGTCATCGGTGGGTGGGTGGGTGGGTGGGTTGCGAGTTCATGGAAGTCGGGAGAGCGTGGGGTCTGAGCATGTGTGTTTGTGGTTGTCCGCATTCAGTCGTTGTCCTCTTCGTCTTCTTCACTCTCCTCGATTCCGTCACTGTCCTCCTGCTCCTCGTCCTCCTCCTCTGTGTCAGGGATGTCCCACTGTGGGTGGTTGTCGAGCATGGCCTTGGCCTCATGGACCTCCAGCTGGGAAACAAGATTCATATCTTTTAGCACACGGTGGGCCTATTTCTTTTAATTTGATAAACTGTCTTTCCAACCAACATAACTGAACCAAACTAAACGGAAAATGAGGCCAATCACTTTAAACGTTTGTTTAACTGACGACAATCTTGGAACCCATTCGCTTATTTCACACTGATCTTGCCTCTGGTGTAGCCAGTAGGATTGTGGACAAGTCCTAATAAATGTTGGGGCTTTGACTTCCTTTCTGGATACTTGCAGTTGTACCCCCCATTTTGCTCCTTTTACCCTGCTGCTGAAAATGTCCTGACACCATCCAGGTAATCTGAAGAGCTGGAAACATTTTCACTGCATCTTTATTCAGACTTTTTTTTTTTTCTGCCAGCCTCTTGTGAAACACCTTTATGAAGTTGTGGCTGTTTGCTCCCCCTTAACAATTCCCAGCAGAGTATTTCAAGCTTGGGGAGCGGGTCTGACAGAGACAATTACCCAAATCGTAATCAGAAGGTAAGCCCTGAACTATCAGACTGTAAATATAAATGGACGAAGCCTGAGTGATGTGAGCTATCTTGTTTCGGCAGGGGGCTCCAATTGTGAGTGATGCACACCACGTGACGCTTTTTGAAGAGGCATAATGTCACGCAGTGTAATCGTGAGAGTAGCACCCTGAGTGGTCTGCACCCGGTCGGGAACACTAAGGGAGGGCTCAGAGACGGGGATGAAGTGAGACATCTACTCTGAAAGTTACACGTTGAAGGCACAAGGTACAAGGCATCCTTCAAACAAAATCACAAGTGCACACACATGTAAACACACACATACACACACAGCTTTTTATTCACCTTGAGTGGTTTTATCTGGTCCAGTCCCAGGAAGGAGTCAGAACGGAGGATGACAGAATATTGGTAATTTCCTGTTTTGGAGGGGGCGGGAAACTTCAGCTCCACCTGGAACACAACAACACAAAAAACACACTTAGCTGTCAAATCCAATCACAGGAGCACTTAACAGGGCAGGGTCGCTCTTTTCATTAGGAGCACTGTTATAGTACAGCATTTTATGGCTGAATTGTTACTGATGTCAAAATAGAATTGGCAGCACATGAAGAAACAAGGTGACAGTCATTTACAGTTCAAGAGGGTTTTTTCTCATACTCATTTCCCATCCAAACAGAAGATAATAGAAGCATCAAATATACCCAGGATAATCACTGCTGAATATTACAAACTGGAAAAAAAAAAAATCTGTATTATGTGATGACATCTGCAGCAGCCTCAGAGGGACACGGCGTGGTAGGTAATCACAAATGAACCGCCACACAATGATGGGGTCCAACTGTAAATATTAGACCAGCCTTACCTCGGGCTGTGATAACTATGTCGCGCAATTACATATGGCAAACATCTAATTACAAGCACAATGAGGCTAATCATTATTCAGTGTGTAAGAAGAGAATGAGCTGTGAACACAGCAGCAATTTCCTTCAGTGTCTTGTTGATGAATGCAGCCCCTCTGCCCTCCCTGAAAAAGAACACGTCTGTCAAACACACAGTCATACAACACAAACAACAGAAGGATTTGTCCAAGTGACAGACTAATTGATTGCCAGACAGCGAAGCGTTACGCACGGGTGGGTCACCTCTTGCCGGCTACATTCCGTCAGAGCGGGGACAGCTGGCCTTCACACTCACAAAGGCCTCATTAAGCTTTTAGCTCACCGTCAATCCTTATTGAAGCAGGAGAATTCCAGGATCAAAGGTTTAATATAAACACACACAGACTCCTCTGAGGAAATAATGACCCGAGTGCAAGGGGTTGCCTAGCAACAGGATTTGTGAGGAGTTTACCCTCACACTATTGTCGTATAGCAGACACACTGTGATTACACAAACTGAGGGAAGGAAGTCATCGTTTAAGTTATCTGATGATGTCAAATATGAGGATTTTCACTTTTCTGTCAAGGTAAACTCGGTGTAACTGAAGTAGTATTGTAATGTCTGCTTTGGTGGACAAAAAGAGAAGTAATCACAGAGAACTTCACTTTCATTTCTAAAAAAGTCGAATCCATGTCCCTAAATAAAGGCATTTGTATTTCTATAGCAAAAAAGTCAGACACTCCTGAGTCATAAGTGAGCACTAGGGACGATGAATATAGACTTCTCAGAGGACCTCAGTGATATTGATGGAGTGTAGGAGTTTGATATATATAGGAGGAAGCTGATCCATCGTGTGACTTCAAAACAAACGCACATTTTTTATTTATTCTAAAACCAACAGGGAGGCAAAAATCTGAAAACAGAGTTCTGCACATGCTTCAGTTGTGAGGAATGACCAACTGATCCCCCGTGTGCAGGAAGGTACATTCATCACGGCGACATTTCAAACTCATCTTTTTGTTTATTACATGGAGAAAAAAAAGGGAATGGGCGACTATCTTGTTCCATTTTTCTTATGATGACAGTAGAGGCGGTACCAGAGCTGAATGTGTTAATGGGGAGCCAATAGGACGGGAGCAGCTTCTGATGATGCCATGTGTACTAGTGTATATAAGCTGGTGTCAGCTAACAGAGAGGAGTTGTTGCAGGAGTAAGTGGCTGACACGCAACCCACAAATATCATCATGTTGAAAAGACAACCAGTGGTGATTGCAGAGTCCGAGGGGCCCTCCAACCAACGTTCAGCAGGGCGATGAAAGTGAATGCTGTCAGATAGAACCTCCTTAGGGAGATTTCTGACTGTCAATTCAAAATGTGCACATTATGGGTCGGTGTTTCATTTTACATTTTGTCAGCACTCTGGGGACCCAAGCAGTTGCCTGCCTTGCTTAGTGACAAGCAGCGCCTCTGGAAACAACCATCTCTGTGAGCAGTAATGCATAGAAAACATTGGGAAATATGATCCATCACTCAGGACGCAGAGCATTTGACAGTATGGTCAAAGTAAGAGATACCTTCACATGCACAAACAATTAACTAACCTCCTCTGTGTCTTTTAGCGTGCACACGTGGTACGGCATGGAGACGAGGGTCTGATCTCGGCGGTCAGCGATGTAAAGCCACCACCACTCCTGCTTCTCCTCGGGAAAGTAAAGGCTGTAGACGGGATGCGTCACCTTTGACTTTGTCTCCAGCAGGGCTCGCTCTCGCCGCTGGATGCTCTGCTGCAACGCCTCCCACTCCTGACCGGCCGGTGTGAAGAGGAGCATGGGGTTAGTTACAAGCAGTGTCCTTCACGTCTTCTCATTTGCCCCCCCCCCACACCAACATATGCACTCATTTGAGGTTTTCTGACCTCTTCATCGTCGCCACCTATCTCGTCCACCTCTGTGTCGCTTTGTTTGTCACTGTCTTCGTCTCTCTCGCTGGGAGAGTCCTTGTTTGCTTCACCCTCGTCCGAGTCACTGCCCTTGTCGGAGGCCTCATCGTCCTCCTCCTTTGCAGTTGTTGCTGCTGCAACAACTTCCTGTGTCATCGACAGGAAAACAAAATGTTGATGCAAATTCATCGATTGTTTACGCAAGGTAAATTAATTGGCCTGTGCTTGAACCCTTACATTTCCTGCCACATTGCCATTGGCCTGCTTAGTTTTGACGGGTGCAGGAGTGGCCTTCTTCTTGGTTAATTTTTTCTTCTTGGACTTTGCCGTCTTCTTTGCCCCTTTACTCTTGTTCTGCCACACTTTTGTTTTGGCTTTTGAGTCTCCAGTCTTTGCACAGACATGAGAAATAACTTTAAGTGAAACATTTCAAACTTTTTTGCCATTTCATTGTCTGGGTCTGAGATGAGAAAAGGTGTTATGTGTGCATCGCATCCTTACTGCGTCCTCAGTAGCGGTTGCCTCCTCTGATGGGCACAGCGTGGACTCTTGCTCCTTTTCAAAGACCTCCTTAACAAAAAAAAAAAAAACAAAAAAAAAACCCGGATCATTTCAGACGACAGCACACTCTAGTGGCCATCTCAGGAAGTGCATCTCAAAGGAAAAACTAATAAAATCTTTCCCAAAAGTTGCTTTCCAGTAACTCGGGTGTAGTTGTGATAATAAAATGCAATAATTTCTCACCGCCATCCGTTTCCTGGTTAACGTCACAGTTACTGTGACAATAGATCCTGCTGTGATGTTATTGCTGTCTTCGTCATCCAGGACTGCAAAAAACACAAGGAGATTAAAAAAAAATATATAACTTTCAATAGTCTGAAAACACTCCTACAGAATCTGGCAAAATCTGCACTGCGCTTGTGCTAATTATTTGACCTAAAGTGGGCAGCAACTTAAGAAAACTGATTGTGGTATAGTAAATATTTTTCCTAACTGTATACAATGACGTTTGATTTTCATGCTAGTGTTTGTCTGAATCAAAGTGTGATTGTTTGTGTGTTTATCAGGACAAACCCTGCAGTTTGGTATCCATGTTGATGTGAGGGAAGCTGCCCAGCACAGCCATGACTTCATCATACTTCTCCTCCCCGAGGAAACGCAGCATGCTGCGCCTGTCCGAGTCCTTGAGGCTGACAAGATCCTGGAGGCTCCGAACTTTATACTAAAGAGAAAACAAACAAGCGAACCATTACCAATCAAAACGTGCATTTTGTTGTTGTTTTCTCTCGATTTCTTAAGTACAAAGAACATGATCATTTAAACACACTCATCGTTTACCTTCTTGGAGATGCAGTAGCGAAGGTGCTCCTCCTCGAAGTGGGGGAGCTGCAGCAGAGGGGACTTTGACTCCTGCAGACCCTGTACGATCATTTGGGTCAATTTCATGCAGTTCTCTATGGTTACCAGACGAGGAGCATGGAAACCTGCAAATGCACACATTTATTTACTGATGGGAAAAAAGGTGAGTGATTCAAAAGAGATAACTCTTGAGCCGTTCACTGGAACTATGTGAGCGTTTGTGTTTACCTCCTCTGCTGTTGGCCATCATGGTCAGCTGACAGCCCACGTTAATCATCTCCTGAAGGAGAGCCGGACTCTTCCTCGTCACAAACCTCTGATCTAGAAAAACAAAAATACACACACACACACATCAATTTCTCGAGACAAGCTCCAAAGATGGAAAAAAGGGTAATCTAACTTCTTTAAACAGCTTGTCCTAATTGACACACAAGAACAGTTGTGCTCTCATTATAAAGTAGTGACGTATTCCATAACTAAATTAAATAAAAGTCCTCCTCAGCCCTCTTAGAGCAGCTTTTGAGACAGTCATTATAAATGGATAGCTAAAAATATGTTATGATGGATCTATTCCCTTAAAAAAAAAAAAAAAAAAAAAGCATAATGTCATATTTTAAATTTGAATTGTCTTACCTTCCTCTAACTCCTCTGATACGTCCATGCGTGCCAGGTGAGCAAGCACTAAGACTCTGGCCTTCAGGCTGTAAGGATAGCAGAACGGAGGCTCTTTCTTCTTCACGTTAATGTTTCCCAACTCACGGATCAACTGCAAGAAACACAAGAAGAGATCGTGTACGGCAACAAGTCGGGAAACGTACCTGCTCAAATATGCACGTTTCCTTGCCTGCGGAGCAAACGGTGCCCTCGTCTGCCATTACCTGCGGCACTTCAATGTTGTCCGTGGGCCTTATGGTGGCTTCTTTATTGCTGCGAGGGTCAAACTCAAACGCTGCCGTCAACACCATGGCTAGCCCTGGAAGGCAGAATCGGTCAACACAAAAAGGTGAAGGGGACAATGCAGCTTCACGTACACGTTTTCTCGAACTCTTCTGATAAATATACACAGTGCTGATGCGAGAACGTACGCTTCATGTTCATGTTTGGCGTCTTGTACATGAAATGCATGAAGAGCTGGGTAGTGTTGATGAGGATCTGGTCTCCACTGTATCGGATGGAGCGGTACCACCATGTGCCCTGTTATGAAGGGAAAGAGAAGGAAAAGAAATAGAAAAAAAAAAACGATGAGTAGGAAAAATGAAAACTAAGTGTAACATCCTTTGCGCAGAACTTAGTTTGAAAACTCACCACAACAACAGGAAGGATGACCATGAAGGCTAGTCCGTAAACTAACAGCACCTGAGAGAGGCAAATGAGAACGAAATCAGACCTGGAAAAACACCTACAGCTCGATAAAGGGTAAGATTATAAATGGCAGTTCTGTTATACTATTATAGCCTTGGAATCACATATAACATTTGCCTGCTTGTATTAAAAGACAACAAAACCAGACAGGCTTTGTCAGAAACAAACAAACAAACAAACACTGAATTAATCTAAATAGAATACCAGCATCGAGTTCTTCTGGTCAACAATCCAGGCGGGCAGGGCGATGCCAAAACTGGTCGCTAGAAAGAGAGACAGAAAATGTGACAGACCCTTTTATTTTAGCAGCCACCAAAATCTGTAAAACAAAAAACAATGTTGTTATTTGTGCCCAGTGACGATGCATAATTCACACTAACAGTGCAAGCGTGTGTGAAATAGACAAGACACTTGTTAGTTGTCTGCTCTGGATGTCAGCTGTCTCCTCAGTCATCACGAGCACAAAAGGCCGACTCCTCAGCGTCACTCACAGATGCTTTGTCATCACGTACAAATAATTCATCATACTGTGAGATTTGAGGGCGCTTTACTCACCTCCCGGACCATCTGGGTTGCCGTATATTTGCCAGTTTTGTCGCGACTGTTCATTGGTCAGACTGTTGGAACAGGCAAATCAAAATGATGACTCAAAGGCTTTCATTTTTGCAGCTTACATTACAGATTTAAATGTTTTCTATGTAACTATGCAGATGCATACAAGCTTCCTGGCTAATGAAGTCATGATGTGATTATTGACACTTACGCAGCGTATGCCTTCGCAATTCTCATGAATGTACCCTCATCACCACCTTTGTCAGGGTGGTACTTGAGCGACAATACACGGTATTGCTTCTTGATTTCTGAAAGCGATGCCCCCTTGAGACAAATACAATACATTCATATTTAAATCAACAGTTAGCTGTGTAGTCTCAAAAGTCACGCTTCAAGATTTTTAATCTCAAAGGAAGACATTCTGGCTCACACATTGTGTGTGTACCCAGAATAAAAAAACATTTCTAGGGGAACTTCAGAGGCTTTGTAGAATGTAAAACACTGTGTGTTGTATTTGTGTTTACCGGGTCCAAGTTGAGGACTTCATATGGATTGTACTCCTGGTACTCTCTGTCCAGCTTGGAGACCTTGTAGGCTAACAGCAGGAACACAGCCCAGCCAAATAACAAGGCAGCTTTCCTATATATAAAAAAAAAAAAAAAAAAGAAAAAAAGAATGGCAAAACAAACAGGAATAAATAACATGTAAATTCTCTTGTTTTGTGGAGACAAAAACAGAACCGTTTCATTTTCACACTGTGGCTTGTGATTATTATCACTGTTTGAAATGAAGATAAACTGCACAGCCAATGTGCCAAAAAGAACCCAAACAACTATGGACACTACAGGAGGCTTTAAGGCGCACAAGGTCTCGTCTTTATTAACTGCATACAAAGCGGAAGTACAGCACAGGGTCCGACTTTGTTTAGTTTGGTATTTATGCATTGAAGTTGAACTTGTTTCCATGACAATGGCAAAACCCTATGGCCTCCTCTGCAGCATCTGTTGCCATGACAACCATTCAATAGCCCAGAGATGCCTGAGTGGCTTGGCTGAGGAGAAAAAAAAAAAATACATGTTGGTTGTTTATAATAAACACCACAGTTGTGATGATGAAACAGCTGTGATGAGGACATAGATGCTGAGCTTTGGACAGGATGCTTCAATTTTTTTGGATCCATTCTGGTTAATAAATATACAAAAAGCTTCTATCGGCTTCAGCCTCGAATGCAACCAGGATAAAAAAAAGACGCATGACTTTTGAGAGGAAGAAGAAGAAGTAGGTCTAGTGACAGGAATGGAGTGGGAAGTGGACACGCAGAGACAAACGTCTGAGAAGGCAGAGACAACATACAGGACACAGCACTCCAACAGCTCCCTCTTCACCGGGGAGATAAACAACACTGAGTAAAACAGAGTCATGTTAATAGAAATGTTAAACAGTCGAGCTCAGTGTTTACGCCGACTGCACACAAAATGGAGAGACCAGACAGAGTGCCAAAAATGACCCACTTCCACACATCTAAACTCGAGCCTGCCTACGCTGCAGACAGCGAGCCTCAATGGGCCTTTGCCTCATGTTAACACAACAATGACAACCATCTATGTCCTGCTGGAAACACACTAGAAGAAGCAGGAGACTATCTTGTCAACACAAACAACTCCGGTCAAGTCGAACACAAACAGCAGACTTGAACAACAAGAGAGAAAGGAGGAAACCTTTTATACCTCAACGAAAGTTAGTGCCACTCATCTGTCACAGCAACAACTGCACACACTGAGTAAGAAGAGTGCAGGATCACCTTTTAGAGATGCTACCTGTGGACATTTTACCTGGTAGGACCTTTAATGACTGACAAAAAGTTCATCCACAAGCATTCAGTATTCTAAAAAGGACTCACTTCAGTGTGGGGACAATGCTTTGCTGTGACTTCATCTGCCTGAGCCGGTACCACAAACACCTGCCATGAACCCTTCTGAGGCTTTTCAGACGCAGTTGTTCTGGAAAAAAAGGGACAGACAGAGAGAAATCACTCAGTGTGAGTTGGGTTTAGACATTTTTTGGTTGTTAGATAACATTTCAAATATTACTTATTTTTAAACAAGATAATCTCTATTATTTTAATGATTTCAGTATTGAATGAATCTGTCAAAAATATAAATACGGCAAGCAAACTCATGCAGTTTAAAGTCCACAAAAATAAACAAACAAACAAAAAAGCAGTTTTAAAAAAACAAAAACGAAAAGCTGTCCAACATTTTTAAATCAAGGAACAAGTTTAAAATGCTGGTATGACAACCCTGCATGTTATTAACAGTCAGTAATGATAAAGCTTAACTAGTCAGGCTAGGATGCTCTAACGCAACATTATGACGTTGTCTTACTGACAACAAAAACATTGTTGTGCAAGCCAAGCACGGAAAGGTTTTACTTCATTCAGCTTGAAACGAGTTCAAAAATGTGGATTGCATTATGACATTGCACCTTGGACACTGCAAGGTTTGCTTATTGTGCTTGCATGCACCAGTTTGAATTCAATAATCATATAAAGAATTGTAAACAACAAATTAACCTGGCAATACTCTGGTCCTTTTCAGTCATATCCAGGAGACCAGGGTAGTAAAGTTTGCTAGAATACATCTTACATATGGTGTTTTGTTGACATACAGATCTGCAGAGATCAGGTTTATCCAAGCTGCAGAGCTTTCCTGGATTTACATTTACCTATGAGCAACACAACAACACCAGCTACATGTGTAGAGTTCAAACTTGTGGATAACATGAGGGCAGGTAATCACTAAAGCTCATGAGTTAATACTGCCTGACTTGTACAACAAGACGTGAACACCTCCTTTGTGACGCTGGCAAGCTTACAAATAACACGTTCAGGTGGCATTAGGTTAAGTTGTGAAGCATCCGCATCCTTTTGCAAAGCTTGTCAGATTAACAGGCTGAGTGTTTCAGGAGCCAAGATACAGTGTGAACACTTGACGTTGCTCGGGTAAGTGAGTTAGCCAAGTTAGCAGAGAGCCAGACATCGGGCCTTACCTGCATTCTGATCCCGGGGCCAGAGGTAGTAAGTGGCCGGGATCACAATGAGCCCCACGAAGGACGTGAGGAAATAGAAAAAAGTATTGCCGCTGTCATCGTACTGGAACTGTTGGCCGGCCATTTCGTAGCGGCGCTCGGGTCGCCCTTCTTCTCCACCGCTACGCTTCCCCCCTTTCTGGCCCAATGTGTGCGACTTGACAGAGCGTCAGCTAGCCAGCTAGCATCCAGTCACAGCAGCGCTGAACATCGGTGTACGTGGTGTACGCATGCGCAATGTGCCGCTTTTTCTTCTTCTCTCGTATATGATTCGGCCCTCTTCTGGTCGCTGCTGACGCCTGGTGGCAGCATGGAGATATGACAGAGCAGCAGCGTGCGAAAGGCTTTCTAAAGTCGAGTGGTTTTCTAAGTAAGTGGGTCCACGGACCCGCCGGACCATAGGTTATGACTTGCACCAATAACATCAGCTCTTTTGTCCAATACTCCCGCCCACTTTAGTTTTGTGCCAGTTTATCATATCTGATAGGATCTTGACATGTTGGTCACTTCATAGTCACAAAGATAATAATTTTTAAAAAAAACCAAAATGTAGCCTAGTTCTATCGTGGCAAAGTATTCCATACTAAATGAATACTTTGTATTAATATATGCTTGTCAACTTTACGATAATGAAAGAGGTCCTTGAAAAAGTGTCTCATCATGAAAAGGGTCCATGAGCTAAAAAAATGTGAGAACATCTGGCCTAGCCTACAATATTTAAATAGTCAACCAGTAAGATGTTAAAAGACTTCATTTGGCTAAATCTCCTATTCCCACAAGCTTGACCTATCGTTTAGTCATTTTTGGAGAGAAACGCAATTACATGTTTAAACTTTGTCTGGCTCTATTAAAAGATAAAAACACTCAACTCAGACTCTTAAGATAAGATAAGATAATCCTTCATTCATCTCGCGAGAGGAGAAATTTACAGTATTACTGTAAGCTCTTATGTTATTGTCCATGCATATCACAGTTTTTTTACAGTACAGATAAGTAGTATAGTTAACTCTGATATGGTTACAGTTTACATGTGGACAAAAGCTGTATTATTTGTTGGTGAACGCAGTAGAAACCATGCCTGTCGATTGATACCAATCTGTTTGTTTTTGACAAGGTTCATTGAACCCATTGAATAACCATTAGTTAGATGTAGCAAAACCAAAAAGCAGGGCTATTATTGACAATTATACCTTCAAAGTGAGACAAATGGCATGTGAAGTTATGCTTATCAGTTATATATTCAAAGTACAGATTGATATTGAGATACACTAAAATTCCATACCTCAATATTGTCAAACAATGGCTTTGGCTCGCTTGAAAGTTTCTATGCACAACAAAAACTCATTTCAGTAATGATGGAATTTTTATTGTTTTTATTTATTTTTTTACCTGCGATGAATATGGCAAGGAGAAATTAGATTTCCTTTTTTGTACTTTATTTTCTTTGCAGGTCAATTCTTTCATATGTGCACAAGGATATCATCCAGAGGCTTGCGTTTCAAATCAGGCACTGTGGCGTCAGCAGCAGGATAACCGACAGGAAGTAACATCAACAGCTTCTCATTGACCGGCCGCTTGAGGAGGACCCTGAGCTTGGGACCGCAGTTAAGAGGCGTCGACGTGACGGTTACAAGACCCACGTTCTGTTTGGCAAATGGACAGACAGAACAGACACAGTTCTTTAAAGCTTGCATATTCATAAGGCTGGGACAGTTTTGTACACAGTATTAACTTTGCCGTCATTTAACTAAGAAAAAAATAAGATTGACAGATATTTGTCTGAAAGAATGTCAATGTTTGTTACCTGTAATGCTGCCAATAGGATTCCACAGGATATGGAGACTGATATTTCATTGTAGTAATGTGTCTTTTTCTTGCCATTTGGTAGAATCCCATAGGTCTGTTTGAAAATGAGGACCAGGTAAGGAGCAACATCCAAGTAATCCTTAATCCAGTTTGTCCTGTGAGAGGTGGGAAATAATCGGAGGAGGCATCGACATGTATAAGTGGAAAATAGTTCAACTTTTCATTGGTCCTTGATGATTGTGTTTTTAAGAATAAGAATTTGCTGTAAGAAGTCAGGTACATTTGTATATTCACAAGCACTGAAATTGGTTTGGTGACTGTGTGTGTGTGCTCACCTGAGTTTGGCCAAATCAGTGACCCACTTGTCCCCCATCCTCTGACGGTAGTTAACCTCCTCCTCTTCTTCCACTATCTGTCTGATCTTATGCTTCATTTCCGGGTCTGACACAACAACAAAGGTCCAGGGCTCTGTGTGAGCTCCACTAGGAGCCGTACCTGCACAAAGTAGAGCAAGAGAGAAATTGAACAAAAAGGCAGCAGTGAGTTGAAAAATCATTAATTAATTTCTTTATTGTGTTTGTGTTGAGATGGAGCAGAATTAATCTAAACATGCCTGCAGTGCGGATTACATTATCAATGACTTCTCTTGGGACGGGCTCTGGGCTGATGAACCTGACAGACCTCCGCTGGTTCAACAGAGTGTAGAAATCCTTGGACCTCTGAAGCATCATCTCCTCAGGGTAACTTGGTGGAGTGTAGGGCACATGTTGACAGTCCTCCTCATTACTGTCCACCCAGTCACCGTCCTCTAGAGGGAATAAAGACATAAACAAGCTTATGAGAAGCTCATGAAAACTAAATATTATAAACTTGAGATATTTAGGGAAACGTTGATTTGAGTTCTGAATTATTAATGTGGCTTCAAAACTATAAAATGCATTCACATTAAAGTATAAATGAAAGTTTGAGGATGCAGAAGTGGCCCAGAAAGTATAATAGAATTATATTGTTGTATTACAATTATTAACAGGTCCCTATGCAATGCAGCTACACAGTAAATAGTATGTTTCAGATTTAGTGAAGTTACAGGCACAAGTTTCAGATTACATAATTTACATATTAAGCAATACTACAGTTCTGTTGGGCAGTGGGCCCATCAGAGAATAAACCTTCATAGAGGAATTTATTCAGGTTTTTTATTCAGTCCAAATGAGTAAAAGAATGAAACAAATACAGGCAGGCTTCTCAAGTGGCTACAAGTAGTACAGTCAGTTCCACTCCTCGAAGGAAAATACTGTTTTGTTTCTGGACTTCTTATTTACCAAATATTATCATGCAGTCTTCAATTATCTTTAATTTCAAGGAAGGAATACACTACATCAAATATGAAGGTTGAAGTGTATTATACATAGACACAGTGTAATATGAACAATTATGTGAATTGCAAGTATGCTACTAAAATGTGAACTTCAGTAAAACAATTGGTGTTCTTAAGGTTAGAGCTTGGTTTAACATCAAAGAGTCTGAAGTGGATTATTTGAGGTTGAAGGCTCATACTCCTTCCTCAGTAATGTGTAAGATAACAGCTAGGTATTGTTTGGATGTGACATAGATGATTGACTCATAGGGTGTAGGAAGAGATACAATAATAGAAGTTACCCCTATGTCTCTATGCTGCCCAGAGAAGATAAAGGAGGGCAGGACGTGAATGATGATGTGGACCTAAATGCTAACTGTTGAACAGAGTCCAAAGTAGGACAAACATGTTCTGATGTTGCTTGGATCAATGCTGTATAAATACTAGTCTCTTTCTTTGTTCATGGGGGCTCACAGTTGGCTGCTGACTCTCCCAGGTACCATGGCTAATCTGGACTGATGCTGTTTCTTGACTTTGTTAATAAACGTTTTATAAAACGTACAAATAAAAACGTAAAAATGAAAAACTAAAAAACGTAAAAATATCCGCTGACACTGACTTGCTTGCAATATAAATAATATTTCTTCATCAGCTACACATCATCATCATCATCATCAAAGGAGAAGAAACTACAAGGTCTTTCGCCATTACTGATTAAGCCAGTTTCAAAACAAAAACACGTTAACACTAATAAAAAAGTCCAAAAACAATTCAAGGACCAATAGTTGCTTTTTGCGTGAAAAACTCAAGTTAACTCAAAAACTTCAGCTGCGAAATGAGGACAATAAGGTTTCCGTTAAACCTCACAGTCTACCTTCTTCTTTCGCTGTGGTTTCTGTATCGTCCTGTAAATCCTGGTCCACCCATGGTTTAAAGTCCTTATCTTCAGTTTTTATCCCCGAGGTCGAGCTGGTCTTAGCCTCACGTGATTTCACCAACATGAAGCCCAACACCAAGCAAAGGACCGAGGCCAGGACCGGAGTCAGGACTGATAGGAGAGGCATGACAACCCGTGCAGAAACAAGAGGAGGACGTGAACCGAGCTGAACGCAGACCTGCTGTTATGTAACTTAAAAAAAGAGCACCCTGGGTTTTGTCTGTACGGTCAAACTGCCTCCTCCTTTCTTATGCATGGACATTGTGAGCTCTGGAGTTCTCAACAGAGTTGTTAATGACTAAACCTATCAAGCAGTAAAGAAACATCTCTCACCATGCCCAATGTACTTTACACGGCTTTACAATGTACAATGCCCAAGGAGCAGTAAGTGAATATTCTTTCAGTGTCAATGAGTTGTAACATTGAGTATGAACTTCATTTTCAATTAGTTCTGTCTTTTACCATAGCCTATTTTTCACATATGCCTGGCTATATTCATTAACTTTTTTTCCACTTTCTCAAAATAGTAAACATGAATAAACTACTACTGTTTATTCAAATTGAACAAATATCTACAGTGTGTCCACCTACTATAAGTATTGTTTCTGTACACTAGGGGTGTCCAACCAAGTGCTACCGCACACTTCCTAAAGAGCCCTGAAGTCCGAAAAAGTAAACAAAAAAATAATAATAATCTTCTGTGTGCTTTACTTTCTGGGACTTTACCGTCTCCGTAGATTCCCAGTTGATTGAAAATTAGGAATTTTCTATTTTCTTTTTCAATCTTTATTGTTCCTGCCTGTGCACTCCTTCATGTTCTGTCAGATACACTTATCTAAAAGTAATAAACAAATAATGTTAATCTGTAGTATTGTTATTCTTAACTAAAAGCCCTACTAGGGACAAGTGTCTTGGTGCATACATCAGATGATTGTTCAAGTTTATCTTAGTTTTTTTTCTATCGTTCCCTAATCAGATGAACCTTTAAATAAATAATATCCCACTACTCCTGGTGTCAGACGCAGATATTTTAATCAAGAGGCTCATTACTGTGGCTCCTATGTTGCCTAAGTGTTGTTGTCACGTACTATCACAGTACTTTGTAGCTGTTATCCAGTTCTTGACCTGAATTTGTGTGATCCACGCCAAGAAACTTTTCTTTTAATTTTCAAGACCTTGTAAGTGTAAGGTAGGATGGTGACACCCAATTTAACAGGACGGTGAAGCTATCATGAATTCAGGCGATGCACACATAAGAGGAAACTAAGAAACGGTGCGACTTATTTTTGGTGCATCACTCCAAAGATGTGCAGGTGGTTTGCAAAAGGCCCTGATTGGAATACAAACACCCGATACACAAAGTAAGGTATCATGAGAAACAATGAAATGTCCACTGAAAAATACCCATTTCTGATACAGAAGATTAAACAAAAAGATAGATAGACCCATTTAACCAAGATTTTTAGTTTTTAATGCAGTAATAATAATGTACAGTATAAAAATGACTAACAGAAAACTTAAAAAAGATGCTGTAATACTAGGAACACATTTTGGGTAATTCTGACTCGTCTGAATGTTCTTTATGCAGTATTTACTGATGACTACATTTTAAATAGTTGTAATGTTTTGTTGGTACAAATGCTACATGTAATGTGATGTCCTCTGAATTATGAAATTCATTTTTACAGTTCTACAGCAAAATCAGCCTGTTTTTCCCCCATTTTGGAACAAGCTGAGGTTCTAGAAATAAACATTTTTAAGCACACAAAAACAGATGTTTATGTTAAAAATTAAAAAGAATAATTTCTTGAAAATACAGTCAGCACCCCAGGGTTCCCCAGAGTACAGTTACCACCAAAAAACATATATTCAGAAAATAGTCTGTGATGTGATTCTCAGTAAATGTCCGACTTTGTGATGGTACTTGTGTTTGTGTCAACCTACATGGGTGTGTGTGCATGCTGTATGGTGGAAGGCGAGGCTGCGGCAGAGGATGCTGACAGCGAGGTGGAGGTGGTGGGCTGAGGGGTGGAGGAAGAGGAGGAAGTGGAGGTAGAGGACGCAGTAGAGGCGGCTGCGGCGGCAGCGGCAGCGGCAGCAGCAGCAGCGGCAGCGGCAACCGACGACGAAGACTCAGCCAGGCTGCTGTGTGTGATGAAGCGTAGGCGAAGCTTCATGGCCGGACGCAGAGTCATGATAATTTTCTCCACCTGAAGAAAAGGAAACAGATGAAGAGATAGCAGAAAAACAGATTGACTGGATTGGCTCAAGGAAAAAAAAAAAAAAAAAAAAAGAACCAAGGTGATTTTGGGATTTTTTGGCCCTCAACCAGTTTGGTTCATTTTCTGAGGCAGGAGAATCACTCTAATTACCATGTTAACTTACCATGTTACCATGTTAACATGTTAAATCACCCCGTGCAGCCCAACCCTAACCTAACCAAAGAGAGATGAACAATAGATGGAAACCAATTATTTAAAAAAATCACCTGTTCCTTCACACTGTCTCCAGTGTACATGTACTTGATGTGATAAAGGAAGTCACAGATTGGGTCCATGTAGCTCAGATGTTGGCAGTGTTGGTCCACAGCCTGGAGCATCTCATAGAAGGCAACACCAATCTAAAAACAAACAAGCAAACAAGTCTTGTGTAGACATCCAACCAAAACTTGGTAGATCATGGTTTCTGTGCCTCTTGCAATCCAAAATGCCTGACGGCTTAATAAAGATTCTTTGAGAGAATTTCTGACACATTCATCGATAACATGTTGTTGAAAATGTAGGAACTGAGCCGCTGATCAGTCTACAGACTCAATCTAGAACATTTTGAGATCTACTGGTACTTTTTAAAATGGAATTAGTCATGATTAATCACAGCCTTATTACATGTTTGATTATTTCAATCGGCAGCACTAAATAATATAAACTTTTTAAATAACAATTTGTAAGTTATTCAAGACATAAAATACACATCGGAAGTAAAGGGATTTTTCTGTTATAGTAAATTGGCCCATGTTCCTTGAAAAATAAAGAATAATAATTCTAAACAATAATAATAATAATAATAATAATAATAAGGAACTGTTTTGCATGTACCTCCAACATGCATCGTGTCCTCTCCTGCTGGAAGCGCTGCAGGAACGGCCCCACCAGGTGATACACATAGAGCAACTGGAACTCTGTCTGGACGACGGGCTTCAGTGTCTCCGAGAGGAATCTACACACAAACACGATTTATGGTGACATGAAGACAACACAACAAACAGCATCAAATCAGGCGAACATATAATAAAATAAAGGTTGAGGAAGACTTCTTACTTGGGAATGAGAGACAGCTGTCCAATGGATGAGTGATGCCACACAGCGTGCGCTAATGCTAGCACGTAGCTGCAATTCATTTCGCTGTAGCTCTGGTGGCACGCTGTGAAGTCCAGCAGGGCGAACGGATAACCCGCCCACTCGGTCTCTGATGTCAGCGCTGGAGAGGTGATCACAGACGAGATGCGGTCGTGCAGGACGATCCAATAGGGCTCCTGGGAGAGGGGAGATGGAAAAAATGTGTTGTGACTTTATAGAACAGTAAAGCAGCTGTGATGAGGGATTTCTTTTTTTCTTACAGGAAGCGCAGTTATCACAAGTCCAATGGCATTCATCCAAGCTGTGATGCTCTCTCTGGGAACCAGGGGTTGGCTACAAAGTGAAAGAAAACATGATCTAACTCATCAATAATTCACATCAATCTCTCCACCAGCAACAAAAAAACACAATATGAACAAAAAATCTCACCAGGTGCACAATGTAACAGTCTCTATTCATACCTTTTCAACACCACATTGAGCAAAGCGTTGCCCACATCTTTCCCAGGCACAGCCAGAGCCATGAGCTCCACGCAGGTGACGTGCAGGGCGTGGGCCGCCGGGTTGGGGAACTCGTTAAATCTCCAGTCACAGTTGGGGAAAGGACCGGGTGACTTGCCAGCCATAGGTGGAGGAGCGATAGTTAAGAAACGTGTGGCTTGTTTTCAGTATGTCTTTCCTTTTTTCAAAGTAACAGCGACATGATGGCACTGAGGTAAACAAATCACTCAGGTCTCTAGAGGCGCATGTCTTTTTATGAGTCAGTAACCACTGAGCACGATTCCCCCCCCCACCCATTCCCCCCACTGGCCTGCACTCACACTGCTCCAAGTCTAACCGTGCCTGAGCACTTTCTGTACATACAGTCCTAATACAACACATGAACGCCTTTACAAGATCATAAATCTTGCTTAGGTCAAAAGACCGGCCGACTCGAAAATAAAAAACATAACAGGGACACGCAGGCGAGTCCACACAGCCGAGAACAAAACAGAGAACATGACAGCTGCTTTACTGACTTTGTGGCTTATTTTGAGTCATTTGAGTCAGAACACTCCAGGATTTCTCCTGAATGACTGCTGTTAACAATGTGCACCCGTTCCAAACTTGTGCTTTTGCATGAACTGTCAAGTGCCGAAGCGCACCTCTTCAAAGCGTGCCAGGGCAAAGAAAGTGTACTGCGCTTGTGCACGGATCGGAGCGATCACACTCGTCAATGCTTCACACTTGGGGGTGTAGTGTAATTAGGCCCAGTACATAATACTTAGTGTGAGTGCGCCATTAAAGAGATCAGTGACAGAGAGAACATAAAGGTAGGATATTGTCCACAAGGCGTCCGATCAGCTTGCAGTAGTATGTGTCATCAGGGAGCCACACATTGTCCTCTCTGGGGTTCATGCCCAACTTCAAGTAGGTCTCACTGAGGCACCAACCAGGTGTGCGGTTATCCTATAAAGAAAATACACAAGGAATCAAAAAAGGCTCAACTTTGTGAGGTTTAAAGAAAAATAAGATACAAAGAGCAGAGAAATATAATGGCTTGAATAATCAATGACACGTTTTCAGTGGATATATACAAGGATTCGTCTTCAGTGCTTACCTTTAGTGAAGACATGATGGCATGGACCAGTTTCCTCTTCAGGTTGGTTCTGTCTCTGAGATGTCGTTCGTAATAGTGCAGTGTGTTGTACAAGTAGGTGACTGGGCGATCTGCACACAAACGCAGCAGGTATTAGTTATCAGTGTTTTATCGTCTTATTTTGGTGTCTTGTCTCTTTACTGAGAAAGTGTCCAAAATAAAAATGCTGTGTACAATATTCTCACCTGTCTTCCTACTCCCTCATTACACCATGCTTAACATCTTCAGACAACCCCACTCACCATGGAACTTGTACAGCCCTCCCAGATGGTCCAGCAGGGTCTCCAGAGACTTGGAGACAGGAATGAGCTCCAGGAAGCGGTGGATGACGATGTCAAAGACAGGCAGGAAGCGAAGGCACACGTTGCCAAAGTAGATGGGCAGGTACTGAGTCTGGTGCTGCATGGGGGGGTTGACTTGTTCGGCAAGTCCCTCAAAGTACAGCTTCTCTGGGTATTTCTGGTAACAGGAAAGAGAGACCGTGTCTTCAGACTATTTTACAGTATCAGACGAACAACTTTTTTTTTTTCCCCCACAGGTTGTACCTTGTGGTAGCTCATGTGTTTGTTGTGCCAGTCACTCTGCAGCCAGTGCTCGGGAGCATTCTCCTTCACAAAATCGTTGACTCGGTTCCTGAAGTCGTTGGGTTTGAGCAGCAGCAGCTGGATTATGAAGTAACAAACCTGAGCCTCATTGCCCTCGTGGCTGCGCATGGCCTAAATACAAACGAGCAAAGAACTTAAGACACAAGACCTCATTTACAGATCGACAATTCAGAAAACAGAACCGTTCTCCTCACCAGACACAGGATGAGTCGGTCCAGGGTAACGATGTTGTGTTTCCAGACCATGTCGTTCAGCATTTCAATGCACTTATTGAGCTGAGGTCCACCAGCCGATGTGGAGAACTCGTAGACGAGGAAGTCTGCGAATGTCCGGACGTGAGCCACAAGAGCACGAGCCCCGATGCGCTCCAAGACCCTGAGGGACACGAAACCAAGACACAGTTCTGTGATCATCCCACAGACACACTGTGCACAGCGGTGTAAATAGGGAGGAGGGGGAAGGGAAAGCTGTTCCATAAGCCATGGCACAGAATAAACAAGAGTACAGGGAATAATGGGTAAGATGCTCAAAATCTCTGGTTTTGATTTGTTTGAGTAGGAATTTAACCCGATGCTGTTCTGAAGATGTTATTTAACAATGTTTTATTATGAATGAAAAATTAATTTCCATTTAATAAAAGATCAAAAATCCTTAAAGTCATAGCTTGTTTTTGTTGTCAATTAATGTGTTTTAAAGCCTCAGTGGGTCAGACAAGAAAAAAAGGATGGAAGGAGAATTGGCCAAAGACACAGCAAACACTGCATCGAAAATGAAATGTCAATATGTAAACAATAAGTATAGAAACTAAACGTCTGTGTATCTGTAATAAAGACCGCTGTGAACCTGAAGCCTATCTGGTTGATGTGGTCCGTCTCCAGCAACATCTTCCACAGCAGACAGAGGAACAGCGGGGGCGAACCCTGCATAGAGAAGTGTGTGATGATGTCGTTCTCATTTGTCATGGACTTCCACTTCCTGTACTCCTCTTCCACGTTCTTCTTCAGGTTGAAACGAGACTCCTGAGGAACGTTGTTCTGCTTGAAGAACGCCTGTCGGGAAGGAAAGAGATCCATCAAAGTGATTACAGCAAGAATAACATATGTCCGTGCTCAATTATCCCCATTCAGAGTCCACAACACACCTGCAGCGGGGCAGGGAAGCAGGACAGCGTGTGTGAGGCCCAGTTATGAGGTGTAAAGTTCATGATGGTCTGGAGGATTTCTTTACACCAAGTCCCATGGATGGAGTCAGAGCCTGTGAAAAAATCTAATCACAGACACAAAGCAAACAAGATTGAAATATAACTCAGATAATTGAGGACAGCTGAAATCTTTAATCACAGGAAGTAGTGGGCGAGAAATGAAGGGGATCGAGTGGAAGAGAAGCAAAGATCAACACAAGTAAATGAAGTGTTTTGCTACCGGTGACGTGTGTGGCTCTGGCCAGGGTGAGGATCAGTGCTCGGTTCAGCTCCTCAGACTCGGCCGACAGAACCTGCTTTGGGTCGTTGAGGAATCGAGTGAACTGAGGCTGCACCTCTGAACTCCCCAAAGCTGTGATCAACCGGAGAGCTGTGCTCTCCACACTGACAGAAGAGAGGCAGAGAGGGCAAGACAGACCGCAGTGAAGACCGTTATCATCCATATATATTTTTTTTTTTTAAACATAAAATCAGTAATCTAGTAGAGACTTTGTAGTTCATGTTACCATAGGTGTAGCTGGTTCTGGTTGGTCTGGGGCACAGCAGCCAGACTGTGCAGATGACTCAGAAGCTGGACTCTGTAGTGAGGCTGGATGTGGTGCATCCTGTAGCTGAACATCTCCAGCAGCGTGTGAAGGATTCCCCACGCATGAGACTTAAAGACATTGGGCAGCAGCTGGCCTTCACAGACGAGAGCGAGAGCGAGAGCGAGAGAGAGAGAGAGAGAGCGAGACAGAGAGACAATATGTAAGACAAAGTGATATAAAACACACGTTCGGAGGGTGCAATGAGCTGGAGTATGAGCAGAACGACTACACTATTCTTTCTGTCTGTGATGAAAAGGAAATACAGACTGAATTGATGTGCGTCGGTGACTCACTGATGAATCCTTTGATGCCCAGAGACTCGATCTCCATGTAGACCAACAGTCTGCTGTATGTTTCTACCAGCGCCGGGGCCAGGGCCTGGCTGGACTTTGTGCTGGCCAGCTTGATGACCCGCGTGGCAATACTGTGGATCAGACTGAACGCAGAACAAGAGAAGAGAAGTTTTATTTGTACTGCGAACTCACTTTTGTTCAGTGAAGCCGGCCTTAGTGAGCCGTATGGGGCTTTCTTTTCCATTTCTAGCTTGACAACAAAGCAACATCTGCTGGTTTGTAAAAACTTAACGCTGCCGGTCACGATGCATCTGAAGCACGAACACATTTTACTGATATTGTCACGTC
The DNA here is from genome assembly GCF_947650265.1 of Symphodus melops. Lineage (NCBI taxonomy): Eukaryota > Metazoa > Chordata > Actinopteri > Labriformes > Labridae > Symphodus > Symphodus melops. The sequence continues at coordinate 13,402,980 of NC_136691.1, forward strand.
ATGAAATAAAATCTGCAATATGAACACGTGACATGCGAAATTTAAATATCAAACCCCCCGTTTGGTATGATAGTTTGACTTCTTCTGTCTAACAAGTTAAACGGGAATATTCAAGTGACAATCCATAATCACACTGCAGTGTATCCCACACAGAGGCTCGCGTATGTTTTGCTCATTCTTATCGGTTTCAGATAACTTTCTGCTGTCAGTAAACAAGACAACAATCTCCAGTCGCCCTGTCCATGAGTGCATATGCTCTGCAGGAGATCAGAGACAGAATCACCCGCTCTATTTTACATGATGTCATCCGTTGACCCTACCTCATCTTTGCATGTACTGTGAGTGAATCCAGCAGGTTCATGGGCAGCGGGGTGACGGATCCTGATGCGATGCAGTTGGTGCCGGGGAGGTTGATTCTCAGTGACCCGTTTCCGTAGATGGTCTCCACCAGCACGCCCATTGGAAGGGTGAAACACTCGGAGTTGGTGCTGTAGGCGTTACACAGCAGGGCGATCTTGTAGTCCGACATGCCCAGAGACTTGTTGCGCAGCGACTGCTGGAGAAACCTAAAAGAGGGCAGGGAGAGAAGGAGAAAGATGCTCTGAGTCTACTTGGATTTTATTTCACCCTTTATACTTCATAACAGCCCCGAGCACCCATTTCATTACAATTCACCGTAACTCTCAGGAGGACCTGCTGCTTCTGAAATACTCCTGAGTGTATCAATAACGTGAAAAATAAAGTCAAAGGTTCGTATTGGAAACATTTCAAGTTTATGTTTTCAGTTGGTGCAGTTAGCTTGGATCGCTGGATAAATCTTCCTTCGAGCTAAGGCAACATTTTAATTTCCTGTTGTATTTCAGCTCTCACTTTTAGAACGTTTTTTTTTTTTTTTAAAGGACACATACTCATGGTGCAGTTTCAGGGAGTGTGGAATGGGTATCTGAAGTTTAGAGTTGTCATTCTGAGCTTTGCGGTTCAGGTGGATCCAGATGCAGGTCATGGCGAAGGAATGAGTCGACTGGGGCTTGTTGATGTCCGGTACTGGAATGCACTGGAGGGAGAGAAGGAGCACTGTAGTAACTATTAATACTATGATGAAAAAAAAAATAACAAAAGAAAGAACCTTTAAAATGATACACTCAGTACCAAGAAGAAAAAAATAACAACTAATAAAAAAAAAGATCAGCATATGTGCACCTCTTTTTCTGGGTAAAGCAGGTCAAAGAGCTTCATGACAGGCAGAAAGTCGGCTAAGGCGTTCTTCTGAATACTCCCTGAAATGAACTGAAGTAAGACCCACATCAAGTGATCTCGCCCTTTGATGAGGCCTCGACCTGCAAGCTAGAGAGAGAGTATTCAGAAGTTATTCAAACACCATTTGTTATATTAGTCCATGTTTTTCTTTTATCGTTGGTTTTTAACCTGTACACTTTCTTCCTACCTTCTGGTGTAAAGACAGCACCATGTGTGGGAAGCTTGCAAACTGAAACAGCACAAAGAAGATGAGCTGGGAAGAGAGGTGCTGCCACAGCAGCTGGCTCGTCCCTCCGATGTCGGCGTCAAAGTGTTCCTCGGTCTCGGAGCGCTCCATTGCGTACACAACGAGGTCCACCAGCTGCTCCTCGAGCACTGGACAGCGCTGCTTTTGCTAGAAGAGGATGAGGGGAATGTTAAAGGACAAAGAAAAGAGCAGACAGGAGAGAGAGAGAGAGAGAGAGAGAGAGAGAGAGAGAGAGACAGAGAGAGAGAGAGAGAAAAGTTAAACAGAGAAAAGGGAGAGAGAGAAGTCAGAAGAAAGGAAAAAAAAAAGATAGAAATAGAAAAGGGTTCAAGGAAAGATGAAGAGAGGGGGAGAGGAGAGACAGACAGGAGGAAGAAGAGAATGTGGGACAGGTCATCATCAAATGACTTCACATTTTCATTTATCATGTGCTCCAACAAACACGCCAATCAAAACCTTTTCCCATCCCTTGCATGCGGGACGGCATCTCCTTCCTGCCTCTTACTCTGAGTGCCCAACACTGGCACGGAAAACATTAACAGTTATTCATGCGGATTGTCCTTGTAAAGTTACAAATTGTAGGAATGTAACTGTAAATTTAATTGAACGCTGATAAAAGTGGGACTGAGCAGATGTCTAAGGCAAATATTATGATCACATAAATGATGGGAGGCACAGCGTGATGTCTGAAATGTAAAGGTTGAGACAATGAAGGACAGGTGGGAAGGTGCAGGGAGAGTGGAGGGAGGAAAATAAGGAGAAAAATGGCTGAGGGGATAACATGGAGAGAGGGCGGAGACAGAGATGTGCAGAGTGAAGGGGGCTGGTGAAAAAGATTGTGTGGGTGTGAACATGGCAGTATTAAATCAATAATGGGTGGAAGCACAATCTCTGACTTTGTTTATTGCCGTAGTCCTCACTGAAAATACAAATCATTTCTTTCACTCAAATCGTTCTATGAACCATGTTGGTAAAGCTCAGTTAACCCACTGGTGACAGAGCAGAGGGAGTGGGGATCTGCCACTGATCAACTTCACAGAGCCCCCCCCTCCCCACAACATAGCCTGGCACGCCACAGCACGGCACGAGAAGACACAAAACAGCACAGCATAAAAACTGAATGATAAATAAAAACCAAACAGTGCAACGACATCCTGCATGCAGGCAAACGGGTCTCGAACGGTGCGGAGGTGTTGTGCTCGGGAAGAAGAGGAGAAGCAATGAGGCTTCTCTTCCTCTGCCATAAACATGCACACACAAACACATGCTCACACACTCTCAGAGAGAAAAGAGAGGAAGAGAGGAAAAACATAAAAGGGAGAGACAGAGAGGGATCTACAGTACATCAGCCCAATACAGACAGTGTCCTAAAAACACTCCACTGCTCCACTTCAATAACAGACAAACTTTCAACATCTCAACCAATGGAAAAAGTCAGTATACTGAAGATACACTGTATAAGATGAGGAAAGCAGCCACACTGACTGTCAGCCCCATGTGTTTCCTAAAATAAGCTCAACTTCTTCTCAAATTCTATAAATATGTTTATTCTCTGAGTTTATACTGATTGGTTTTCACAGTAACACATAGATCCCAATGTGAAAAAATTCAAAGAAAATTTTTTGGGACAAAACCAATTGCTGAGCAGTCTTGTGAGACACAGTGGAGGGGCATTTCTAGTCAAACAAATAGTGTGATTGGTCAGAAAATTAGTTTATGCCCTCAAGTGCAGGATGAGTCATGAGCATTTTCCAGGAAATGCACTGACAATGGACGCAAAAAATGTGTTTAAAAAAATCTTAAGGCCTTTTCCTTGATTTCATGATACCATTAAAGAATACATACCCTTCAAAATACACGCTGCCATGTTTTCTAACATGACAAATGTGTCCCTACTCTGTCTGCAAACCCTCCTGTGATCCTGCTGCTCCGCTTCTCAGAAAAATATGTGCTAAAACAAGCCGTTTGGAAGTGTCCCCTTTGTGACATCACAAAGGTAAGTAACCCCTCCCCCAATTTGGTGACTGAGTCTGCCTCCTCAACGTGAAATTTGTGAATTTTGAATTGACTTCCCGACAGTATTTGAATACATTTGCGACAAAGATGAGCTCTTAATGTTTAACACTTATTTTGACAACTAAGGTATTAGCATACACAGTCTACTTTTTAGAATTACATGGTAAAAGAAGCTGTCGCTTGTGGTTAGTAATGCACTGCAGCTCATTATTTAAAGATCATAGTGTCAAACTACAATGCAAAACTGGAGGGGGGGGGGGAGAGAGAGAGAGAGAGAGAGAGAACACCAGAGGTTAAAAAAAACCACGCTAAACAGCATCACACATCACGGGTCAGAGTTCAGTCAGTCAAGACAGCCAATCAGAATCACTCTTCTGCTGACCCGGGCAAAAAGCTGATTTTAAATAAATAAGCTTGAAGTGCAGTAGGTTACATATTTCAAACTCTGCCATGTCTTCCATTCACAAAGCTACAAAAGTATCTCTCCATGTGTGACCTGGAGGGACAACAAGAGACATTAGTATATTGGATTTTTTTAATGAATATAAAGTTATTGTAAGAAGCCTAAAATATCTTTTTTACATATTTAATAAATTCACTAGACTGCATCGGAATGAAGATTGGAAATAGAAGACATGACACTGAGGAAGTCGTTAAGATCCACTGACTACTTTGCCAATGGAAAAATAATCAACTAACCATTCTTACCTCCAGGCCTCCTGATATGTAAAAAGCTCTGTCAGTTGTGTTTGCTTGTTGTGACCTGACAATCTCTTGCCAACTGGCTATTTGTATCTTGAATTGCCCCACAGGGATAAATAAAGTTCTTTGAAGCTAAATAACAGTTTACTTTAGTTTTGCCTTGGTCAGCACAACAGATCAGCGTTGAGTCAGATACACGACGACCTCGCTAACAATGACCAGACTACATTCATACATGCAGTGCCGCAGGACTTGAAATGTCAACAGCAGGGTTTAAACTAGCATCTTAGCTGGAACCACAGACTGTGTATAAGGGCTGGGACTATCTTTTTTAATGCAGTGATTTTTGACTGTCTCAGTTTGCCTTCTTTATATAAAAAATTGACATTGTGTAAAATTTAAATAAACACAGAATGTGAGGATTTGCAAAAATATTGATAACCCAGCAAGAGATTTTTTTTTTTTTTTTTTTTTTTTTTTTTTTTTTTTTTTTTTTTTTTTTTAAATCGGAGTTTTCGCAGAATAATATATCAATTTCAAAAAGCAACGTGTTCGGAAAAAAGTTCATTAAGGGTAATTTTTACCACTCGGTTGCATCACTTCTTCTCATTGTGTATTTTTCTGGAAACTTTGGTTCAGCGTTAATGGAGCCTTCACAAATGTGCAAGTTACCAATGCTATTTGGTCTGGCTTTTGAACCGAGCACTGATAACAAGCAGGATGGTCTCTCTCCTCTTTGGCCTGAAGGACGGGGCTGGAGTGTTGTCTGCGTGCTGCTTTTAATGAAATAAAGGATTTCAATCATTTTTGAAATCACCACATTATATTTATTGATTCATTTTACACAACGCCCTCACTGTTCGTAACAGGAATTTCATTGTACAACGAAGAAAATTGGCTGAGTCATGGAATATATAACATGAATGCAGAGCTATTTAAAGTTGCAAAAAACACATTGTGATGTAATTAAAAAAGGGGGGACATCAACAAGGTGTAATGTATGGGCATTAGTTGCATGTTGCTAATAGCTATTAAAATGTAGAAAGGCCTTAGCTAAAATAGCTAGCTAGAATAAGGCAGGAATTCTATTTCAGACAAATTAAGTTCTTTTTTCTAGAGTATCTTCTTGTGATAAGTCACCTGTGGCTTCAATCAATACATTGTATTGCTACTGTATTCATTCTGCTGCAGTAAGAGGAGAGATGTGTCAGCATGTATAGTCTCTTAAGGTGGATAATTGATCAGCTCTGGACTGTCTGTCTTTATTTATCTGCTTTTATCTCTGTGCATGCCCAGTTTTTATTTGTCCACATTTTTGCTCTCTAATTTTTTTCAATGTCAATAAAGCCCTGCTGTGACCATCTCAAGCTCTGTAGCATTTCTCTCCATCTCAACTTTTTCCCTTTTTTTTTTTTTTTGAATGTTCAGGTTCCAATTTCCACAACATCAGCGTGCCAAGAAAAGCTAAGCATCTGATGGGCTGGTTAGTTGGCAGATATGGCGACCAGGAAGAGGAACAACGACATACCTGGGCAATGTTCAGAGTCTAGAGAGCGCATGGCAGGTAGGAAAAAAAAAAAACAACATACACAACCAGAGGACAAAAACAGAGAGAAACAAAGAAAGGGGAGGAAGAAACAGAGAGATAGGGGGGGAAAAAGAAGAGACAGAAAGACAGAAAGTGGTGACTAACAAGCTAAGTTGTTCGCTGTCGGTTCAGCACAGTTAGCGTCGGCTCAGCTGGCTCAGACAAAAGGGTTTCTTTGTAATTCGTTTGAATTCAAAAACAGAGTTCTGGCCGGTGAGAGCCGGTCTGTGGCGCTCAGTGAGCCAGCGAGGAGTTCAAACTGTATGAACCCTACAGGGAAAACTGACACCAGTGCATTATGGGTCAAGCTCTAAGCATTGACTTGCTTCACATATGGTCTTATACAGCTGTGTTACCAGGGCAACAGAGGAGGGGAAGAATGTTTAGGGAGGTGGAGAAACAAAAACAAAAAAGAAAAATATATGTGCAAAAGTACCAAACAAAAAGCCAAATAACAAAAACATGAATGTAAGTGAACGAGGAAAAGTACATCAGTCAAGGAAAGGAGACAGGGAGAAAATAGATAAAGAAACAGCAGGAGCAGGTCGTGAAAAAAGGAAGTGGCAGAGAGGGAAGTGGCAAACGTTGAAACAAAGGATATTAATAAGACAAGAGGGTTGATGGCAGGTTGAAGGAGCCTGGTACAGAAGCAGATCCAGAAAATGTGATGTTTATACCTGCTTGTTGAGTCCCAACATGTTGCACACCATTTCTCTTGAATACGGCTGCTCTAACACATAGCGCAGGAGGCCCGTCTGCGGCTCAAACAGGTCCTGCATTCAGAACACGTACATTTGATTAGTGCTTTGGTCTTTGTGGGTGTGTAGTCATTAAGTCTTACCCCAATAAAGGGTTATTTACCTGTGTGAAATGAGCTAACACTGCAATTAAATTCATTAAATACATACATAAACACATTTCAAATGTATGTTAAAAAAACTATTGTGATGGAACACAAAAAAAGTTATTATTTCTAATTGTCCTGTGTTTGTTGATCATCATTCATTCAGACAGTAAGATGTTCCATAAAAGAAATCTGCTGTAAACAAAGCATACTGGGTTATGATTACTGTATTCACTAGGTCGCTCATCCCCCTCTGCTCTCTCTCTTTTCTGTTGGAACTCTAGCTTGATGTGTGTTTTTCATGCTTCTCTTTCTGCGTAGTGGTGTTTATTGAATGTGTCTGTGTATCGTTGAAACAAGCAGTATCCAAAAAGTGTCAAAGCGATGATACAAATAATAAAGCCTTCAAGTAGTGTGTAAGTACTAAGATGTTACCTTGTCATATGGTAGCATCCCTTTCAGAGGGAAGCGCAGAGTAGTGGGGTCTAATTTCCAGGAATTACAGATGGCCCCGCTGTTATTCACTACTGGTAATAAACTGCATCGACCTGAGGGCACACACATGAAACGATCAGAAGGATTACTGCACTTACATATAATGTATCATATCTTTATTGGGATTACATGTTTCCACACTTCTTCTCAATTGGATTTCTTTTTTCCTTACAATTATGCTTTGATTTCAAAAAGAGATGGACCTTTTTTAAGATTCAGCAAAGCTGGATTATTAGATACAGTTTGAAAAAAAAAAAAAAGCACAAGAAAATCTCATGTTTTTTTCACAAACATCTTGCAAGCTTGCAGTGTGGGTGCCTTTATGTGTCTCTTACCACAGATTGAGTTTATTCTGGCTGTGGGTCGGAAACTGTCCACAAAGTTGGATATCAAACTCCCAAGAAGCTACAAAGATGACATGAATGAGAAAGAAAGGGGAGAAAACAGAAGAAACATTTGTTACATAACACTGCCATAGCTGCGCGCACATACACACACACACACACACACACAAACCACACTCACCCAGTGCGACAGCTGACCCTCTGGATAAAGTTTTCTGATTTCATTGATGGCAAAGTATGCTGGCAAGAGGCAAGCATTTCTGTCCAGGATGTATTCAACCACCTGATATGGAAGAAAGTAAAAAAAACTCAAGAGTTCAAGGTTGTCTTTGTTATCATAATCCCTGTGAGAGGGACATTTGTTTTTACCGTCAGCAGTAAAAACACTCATACATCCAACCAAAATACAACATAAAAGACACTGTACTTCTTTAATGAATGGTTGAATTGGACAGTTGGAGCGTGTGAAAAATTAAACAATCACAGAATCAAAACAAAGAAATACCTCTCTTGCAGCAAGAAGCTGTTGGACTATTGCTGAGCTGACCGTGGTGGGAATAGTTTGAATTTTATCGAGTACAGCTTTCAGCAGGTCCCGAACACCCTGAAACACACACACTTCACATAAAACCCCATTCAGTGATGGACATGTCAGTCTTCAAACATCTCTTAAAGGGAATAGAACAGCAGGGAAAACATGTTTTATGAGTGCACAGTACTCTTCGGTCCGTTTCGGGGGCTTAAAACATATGCAGCTGCCTGAATAACATGCATTAGGAATACACTAATCCTGACTACTGCCTCTGCCAACACAAACAAAAATATGCATACATTAAGTTGATGTGTGTATATGTGGGATTTTGTCAGACCTTGTAGTCCACTCCTCCAATGATCTTGCGAATCAATTTGAATGTTAACGCCCACAATTGCGTCCTCTCCCACTCCAAACTGTCTGAGCTTATGAGAGCGACACACACCATCCTTCACACACCAACAGAGACACAATAGACAGATGATTTAGACAAATTAAAGACAGAATAGATAAGACTGATAGAAGGCACGATCGATAAACATATTTACTGTATATCAATGTGATCTAGGTTATATGTGATATGCAAATCATTATGTGAAAATGCCTGTCTGTGTGTACCTTGGTGTTAACAGACTGGTCTCAACAGCCATTGCTAGACAATCATAGAGGAATGAGATCCTTTTGGGACTGTGCTGGCTGTGTATGAACCGCACAATCCACTGTACACACTGTTCATGGGATTCCTGCAGAAAGACATTAAGGAAATTATGAAACAACCATGATAAAGTATCGCTAGAGCCAGCTTTGTCTCTATTTGTTTACGAACCTGTGGTAGTGTTCCCCAATAATGTCTGAAGGCCCCAAGACAGCTGATCAATTTAGTCCTCTCGTCCTCTGGCGTGTCCATAAACATCCTGAAACACAGACATTTCAGCATTCCTCCGGGCCATTTCATTTTTCCACTACATGCAACACTGTACATTTAAGCATAATATTGTTTGTTTACACAAAGATAAAGGACCAAAAAGGTCAACCAGTCAACTTTCTTTTTTTTCTCAGCAAAATCAAACAACAGGGGTTTCAAGATTATGATTGAAGGTGTCTTACCCAGCAAAAGCCTCTTCTATCATCTCCGTTTTCTGATGTGAGGAGGAGAGAAACATAAATTAAATAAGATGATGTGGGGAAAACACACATTGATCTTTTCTTTCTAATTGTACTGCCATTCAATCTAAAAGCCTTCTCTGCCTTCACAAACAATAAATGTTTCATTTATTACTGATATATTTAACTGCGATGTCAGATGACCCAATTTGTTCAATATCAACTAAAAAAATGTAAAAATCAAAGTCTTACTTAGTGAGACTTTAATAGTATTTATAAGTATATATAGGGTAATTACAACATAATTCATCTTCAGAGCTTGCAGACACAATGCAGAAAGACACCGATGTCTTTGGACGTTATCGTGATCAAAACACAACATCAGTAGTTATTTGGTCTACGCTCAACTGATGCTACCAAGCGAGGTTGTATATATATATATATATTTTTTTTTGCAGGTTCACTATAAACATTAAATGCAGAAGGCTAACATTGTCTGGACCGCTAACTATTTGAGCATGCATTATTTGAATTATTTGATTAAATTACCACGACATCCTCAAAGATGCTCTGCAGCTGCGTTTCCATTGAGAGCGCCATCTTTTCTTTCGTTTTCAATATTTAGCGAACCATCACAACAAATCGATCAGGTTAGTAATACTTCAATCAGTACACAGGTAAATATCCGTTAGCTCCATGCTACAAGACCCCAGGACAAACGCGCCGACGACGTGCAACCGCAAAAACAATCCGGAGACAAACACGAAACACAAGCTGCAAGGTTCCGCTTCAGTGTGTCTTCTTCTTCTTTTAGAGTTCCGGCAGGCTGTACACTGTGAAGTGTAATGCTGCCCTCCACAGTCTAGGAGTCAATACTTATTTCATATCCGTTGATACAGGCCAGTAGCGTGCAAGAAACGAAGACTTGCGCCTGCAACACATTGGGCATAATTTCCACAGAAAATATGGACTTATAACTTATAACTCCAACACACAAATACAACATGTCGGACTGTTTCTTCCTGCCCACATTGACACAGGCCATCAGGATGTTTACATATTACCTTTAAGTAACTGGCTAGACCACACTACCCTAACCTCAGCCTAGTTAAAACCACATGGTCCTTTCTGCTAAATTTCAGCGGAAGCCTTTTCCTTTTAACTGATGGTTGCAGAGAGAAACAATACCTGCCCTTTCATTCTTCATCCCATTCTCTCTGCCATTGACACTCTAACTTTTCTTTACATACTATAACATTCACTCTTTCCAAGAGGAACATTCATGTCAATACTCTGTTTACTCAAAGACTCCTTTCCAAGCTTGTCAGAGATTTAATTTCCCTCGATCCCTGAATGACCGGGTACCCATAAAACCCCAATTTGACCACCTACATTCTCAACAACTTCTAGTAAGCAGCACAGAATCTCTTGAACTAAATGAGGACGAGATGTTGATGCCCCCTCTCTTAATGCCTTCACAGAAGAAAAGAAGGAGACCGCACACTTGCTCCCTTTTTTTGTGCATTTATTATGAGCACATCCCGTGAATGAGTGAGTGAGTGACGTTTCGAGCACAGCTCTTCTTCAGACTCAAAAATCAAACATTTCAACAGCCAGTATTTAACCCCTCCCTCAGGGTCACATGATGGGCCCTCTCTTAATGCCGCCAGTGCTGCTGCTTCAATGTGTCATTATTATGATAACTTAAACATAGTTATTGTGTGACTGGAGGATTGAAGACAAATGAACCATATCTTTTACATTTAGTAGTATATTAATTTATAAATATAAGCTGTTATAAGAAGTGTGGACACAGACCCATTCTGTCCACAAGATGTCACTCTCAAAGGCAAAGATGGAAGGGGGGAGTTATCCGACCTGTGACTGCTTTTTCCACATTTCATTTCCCATCCTCCCTTAATTCCTGCTCTATGCAGGGGTGGCCTGAAATGTGATGTGACACACACAGCTTAGTCAGAATAGTCTTGTGAGTTACTGTATTAGAACATTGGTGTTTCTGATTCTTGTTATTTGTCTACATTATTTCGGGAGAACATTGTTGAGGTTGACTCCACAATCATCTGAGGTCTGCAGATACTAGGCTATAAAAAGGACACGCTTTTTCACTGTTAATCATAATGGCAAGCCAATATGATGCATAAGAACACATAGAGATAATCTTTAAAACAGACAGTTTTTTTCTTCACATATTCTACTGAGATGTACATAAAAACCTTACCTTTTTGATAACATGAGTCCCTGACTGGTAACTATCTGTTTGTGTGACTGTAAAGCTGTTTGTAAATGTGCTGTATAAACTTTATTTGACTTGACTCAATGTTTGCTTGGATGGTCTATCTCCCCTCTTTTGGTGTTGAAAGGCTGAAAAAGCCCCTGATTCTATGATATACCACTGATGATGTGTCCCAAGGTTTACATCTTTTCTATGTCTGAGATACAGCTCTCACGCTTCTCTCAACATCAAGCCAAACCACCCTCATGTGTTTACCACCCTAATGGACAGTTTTCCATCATGTCCCCTGTTTCATGATTCTAATGAGGTGTACATGAATTTAAAGGAGGTCCAGCCTGTAGGCTATGACATTTTATAAGGAACAAGGCATTAAAAACAACTCTCATAAACTAAAGGAAAAACATTTGATGGAAATGTAACAATCTGAAATATATTGTATTAGCCAGCACTGGTTAGTTGATTTAAAACAATACTACCTATCGCATATGGGCTAAAGCATCGAGGCCTAAGTAGTCTATTCTTACTTTGTAAATGCAGAAAAAGGTTTTTCATGAAGTTGGTGTGAATCAATGTAATTTAAGACTGAGTTTACACACCATGGTTTACAGGCGTAAACAATTCTGCACGCGCACAAACACACACACACACACACACACACACACACACCTGTGCAGGTGTAATGTGCACAAACCAGTGAGGTCACATTCCTTCCTCATTGAAACCAGTCCTCCCCAGTTGTGGACTGTACCTGTAAATCATTGGAGTATATCTTTTGATGGTCATGGTCATATCGACTTACTTCCTGAATACACGTCGGCTTCGCTATGTTTGTTTTCTAAGCTTACTGGAGTAGCTTCGGGCTTTCAACAGGTGCTCCGTGTATCGGAGAAGGGAACGACCGGTTCGGTGGAAGAGCCCTAAACATAGCTCCCGGGACACCGAAAATGTTGTGTTTCTGGTGAAAAATGACAACTTCTCTTTGACATGTGGACAGTGTTCGTGTTTCTGAAGCTGTGGGCTCTGTACTGCACAGGTAGGCATGCATTTAACCAACATAACAAAAGGGTACTTTGACGTAGTTACTGTTGTTTAATGATTTTCCTATCATTCGTCTCACTTTTCATTTGGCCTGTTTAAATGACTGCAGCTGATGTCTTAAGTGAAATGAATAAGAATGTTATTTCATTTTTAACACATTTAAGTTTCCCTTTTGGTTGCTGCTTTCCAAAAATCAGGCTGTGTAGATTACAGGTGTGTAAATGATTGGCTAAATTGAATGCTGTTGTCACACTACTGCTTATAACCTGTCATCAAATGAAATATTGCTCTGTAAACTTTTATTTCTCTGTTTATACCACAGATGATCTCTGTTTTTTTTTATTTGTTTACTGAGTTTCATTATGTTTATGATAGTACACAATAACATCATTTTATCTGTGTCATCATTTCAAGCTGCATTGGCGGTATTATGCAAATGTTTAAAACAAAATGATTTAAGAGAAATATAAGCCCATGCTGGCTGTTTATCATTGTGTGCCTGACGCAGTAATTATAATCAGTTGATGTAAAATGTCCTTGTGTACTAATAATGAATCACAGTCAAGTCCAATTTTGTGTGCAACAGTATATGGCCTTAAAATGAATATAGCTCTAATTTAAGTTTAAGACAAGTACGTTTAAGTTGCAGTAATCTTTAAAGCAGATTCTCATGCTCAAACATACTTTCATCAATAGAATCACATGAGGAAATGTCACATATTAAGAGTGCTTAAATGAATAACTTTGTTTTGGCTTGTTTTAAGAACAGATTATGTAACATATAATAACTATAGCTGTGTTTCATCTGCAGGGAGCATTTTTTTTAAAGTCCTGGGACTTAGTTTTCACTTTGCTAGAGGGTGTTAGTTTCTTACATGGTGTTTGGGGTGGGACTTGTAGCGTGGACTCAAAGCTATTAGAAAACTCTGTCACTGGTGGCCAGTGGCCGAGTGGTTGGTTTGTGCGTCCCATGTGCAGAGGCTATGGTCCTCGAGGCGAGCGGCGAATCTGACCTGTGACTGCTTTTTTCGTATTTCTTTTCCCATTCTCTCCCTTAATTCCAGCTCTATCCACCTTCCCCAAAACAAGTTTTTCAAACGTCAGCAAAGGTCCTACCAGGGTCTTTTGACCTTGGTGAAAAGTGGAAACACAAGCAACAATGAGTAAAGGGAAACTTTTAAAGACTTTTAAAAAAAATCAACTGGGGCAAAAAGACAAAGGGGGCTTTTTAACAAAGCCAGTGTATGGTGATGGAAAGTACTATTGTAGTACCACTAAAAACAAGAGGAAGTTTAAGAGTGAGTCAACCCCCCTGGGAGATAGTAAAATAGGGTTAACATTTTAATTACACAAATTAGTCCAAATCAAATGTCTGTCTTTTATCTCTCTCAAACTTTTCTTGTCTTCTCTCCTCAGTCTCTTCTTCTCCTCCCAGCCCCACTGAGGTCTTCTTCTCTTCAGTCAATCTGAGGAATGTGCTGCAGTGGTCTCCAGGAAATGGCACGCAGAATGACACACTCTACACAGTGCAGTATGCCATGTAAGTAACCTTAACTTTCCAATTGAGAATGATTGTCTACAGGTGTCAAGTTACTTTAATCTTTTGTTGCATTTATCGTAATGAGACTTTGTGAAGAGAACCTGGTACAAGTTGAAGGGCAGCTTTTAACAAGTCTCACAGGATTTACAGAATGTAATAGAAACAGCGAAACAAGATGGGTGCAGAAACAAAAGAAAAAAACAGCTCCTGAGTGATCATATTTCTTGCTTGAGGGAGGGTGTTGTTTTTTTGTCAAGCTTACGCCCTCCATTCTGCATGGTCTTCTCTTGTCTTTTCCAGCTACGGGGACAGTGTCGAGGGCAGCAGAGGCAAACGGGTAAACTGGAGGTCAGTGTCGCACTGTACAGAAGTTGGACGCCACTGGTGTGACCTGAGCAATGAGACGTGGGATCTGGAGCAAGGATACCATGCCAGGGTTCAAGCAAAGAGCAGGAGAGCATTCTCAAAATGGGCTATAACATGGAGGAGATTCGATCCAAAGTCAGACAGTAAGTTTAACTTATACTGTCTAAAAAACAAAAAAATCCAGGGAAGGCTTAACAAAGGCTGACTTGAATTTGAACTAAATCTAAAAATTGTCCTTAAATATATAAAATCTAACAACGCCAAATATTTGCTGTCCCTTCATAGCTATATTTGGCCCTCCACTGCTTTCCGTGGACATGGAGGGAAACAACGCCATCATTACGATAAAGGGACCAATGAGATATCAGCCTAACAGCCAAACCCCAGCAGTTTCCATGGCAACAATATACTCTCAGATGACTTACAACCTCTCTGTCCACAACATCCGTCACAGCAGAGTGGTGAGTAAAAAACAAACCCAAGTCCCAATCAGCTGCAACCTCCCGGCACAGGTTTGGCTGTACTGTAACATCAAGCACAACTAAAGCACTTCTTCAAGCACTGACTGATCTGTGTGCGAATGTTTGCAGAGCCATTTCCCAACCGTCTCCAGTCACTACGAGTATCGTCTGATGGAGTATGACACAGAGTACTGCTTCTCTGCCAAGACAAGATTCCTCTCCATGCCCGTCCACTGCCAGCCCTCAGAATGGCACTGCATAACCACTCCTCCAGGTACAGAGACATCCAGTATCTGTATGTGTGTGTCTGAATACTTCCTCCCTGTTTGACAGCTATGACAGGAATGTGATGAAACCTGTTACAGAAGTTCAGGACAGACTGGCGTGTGATGTTTATTGTGTTTGTGTGAGAGACTGTACACATCTTCTTAAAAGTGCACTTTTTGTTTCACGCAGTAAATTCTGATGTATTCTGATTCAGATAATATCCGGTGCATTTACCGTTCTGATGCGTGTATTTATTTGTGTGATTCTGGTTGTGTCTCTCCAGACCCTTTGATTGCCAAGCTGCTGATGGTGGTTGTGGGTATTGTTGTTCCAACTGCGTGCATATGTTTGCTGGTGGTGGTTGGCTACCTTCTCTATCAATACCTAAGTGGGAAAGGACAGAAGAGCCCTTATATACTGGTAATGCAAACACACACAGAATGCACAAATACAAAGACATTTTGCTGTCCCATCATTTTCATTGCTGTATGACATGTTGAGGGTCAATGTTTTAACACTACACCCCTCTTTCTTTATCCTCCAGAACCTGCCATCTTTTTATCCCCCTCCTCTGACGTTTTCCCCTGAGAGCCACAGTGTCATCCTCTTCAAAGACGGCCTACCATCAGAACCAGAAAACGGAATATCAGATCCTGCATACCCAACCAAACAGCCACACATCGCAGAACCCCCACCCATGTATACTCCCCAGAGGTCAGAAACACCTGTAGAGCCCGAGGAACCCTGGGATCATTTGACCATCGACTATGCATTTGTTGGCAAATCTTCTGATGATGGAGGATTCAGTCGGAATAATCACAAAGATCTACACCAGAGTCAGGCACAGTCGTTGATTCGTCAGGGTGAAATACAGGTGGATAAAGAGGGGGAAGATGAAGAGTTTTCAGGTTTATTTATTGACGAAACTCCACAAGATGGCCTCTTTGGTATCCCTTTACATGCGAAATCAATAATAAATGACGGGATAGTAGGAAAGATGTCTAAATTACAAACAAATGGAAAGAATAATGAAGGTAAAGAGGAAGGCAGGAGTGAGAGAGCACCCCTACTTTCTGCTTATGCCACTCAGAACATCATAAACATGCCTACCTCCCAATCTGACCGATCGCATTACTTACCTGATGACTATGGTTTTCTGAGTATGGCTGCTGAACAACGTGCAGAGGATGATGATGAGGAGGAGGAGGAGGAGGAGGAGGAAGGGGGAACGATATGTATTGACTGGGATCCCAAAACAGGGAGGCTAGTGTTGCCAGAAATGGGGATGCAGTTCTATAAGGAAGATGGTTTGATGCAGGGCCAGAAAGGGAGGGAGAGCAAGACTGAAAGACAAGCAGAGGATGAGGGGAGTGTGAGGGAGGCCGGATTAAAGTTGGAAAGTGTGTTTGTCAGACAAGGGTCTGAGGAGAAGGCTGAGGCGCAGAGAGAGATGCAGAGAGGTGGGGAACTAGGGTGGGAGACAGATAACCTCTTGAGCAAATGGAACTTGGTAATATCGTTGGATGAGTAGATGATATTTATCACAATATTTAGACCTTTCTTGCGCTCTTTTTATTTTGCACTTACACTTTACGCAGATATAATGGAAGTATTTTCTTAAAGAAAGATCACGTTTATTTAGCATATATATGACAGAACTAAGTTCTATGGAGCACTTACTACTGCAGATATTTATTATTTTTTTGTTTTGTTTTTTTTACACGTGATTGTTCTGTTTTTATTATTCTAGCCAAGATAGTTAATGTGCTTTGTGGTAGTCAAACTGTGATTAAATATGAAGGAAATAATTGTTTTACCTTAATTTAAACAATCAGTTTATTCCATGTTTATTTGGGATTGAAATGAAGTATACGCTTCCTGTTGAATGAAGTGTAATGTAATGGTTGACTCATCCAGATGTCAGCCAAACAATTCCAATGAATAATTATACTTTCTGTGCACACAATGAACAATCTTCTACTCTTTTAATTGTCCATACTTTGAAAAGAATGTAACTTTTGTGTTTTCTGTCTGTTATGATCATCTGTGTAAAAAAAAAGTTAACTTAAGGCCTCCAATGACTCTACAACTTAAAGTCATGGAAGGCCTAAGTTAAACAGGGATATGTACTGTGTTTATATCTGTGTGTAGGTTGGTTGATTGTGGGTCTTATTGAGTCAGTCTGTTCAGCCTCAACAGTTAAACCATTATTATTAAGACACATTTAGGATCGTGTTTGTTTTTGGGATTATTCAAAATATAATAGGTCCTCAATTATTCAGGCACCTATTATTTTACCATATCAGAATGTCTTATAAAAATGAAGGAAATATTAAAGTTGCTGTGTGTTTATATATGTAATGAAGTCAGCCTTGAGATGCTTTAATTACTGAAGTTCATTTTGATTTTATCTTTGCAAGTGGATTGTTTATTTTGAGTTAAAATGTTCAGAGGCTTGTGTGGATAATGTATGTGTTCTAATCCACAAGTTACAACAATGCATTATTTGTTGTCATTTCCGCCTCATTGTAAGCTTAGGTTAGTTTAATTGCAAAGTTAATACTTACACTTTCACTTTGTTATATTACTCATATTCAGAACAATGTTACATAGATCATGTTTTATGTAATGCTGATGCGCCTTTTGTAAAGTTGTTCCTTTTTCTGATCTTTGTCTGTTGTTCTGCCCACTTGATATCATGTCATCATTACTGGCATTAAGCTGTCTGTCTCATATGCCACAAAGGGACTTTCTGGCAAACAATCATGGTTAAAGTGTCTTCCTGTAAGCAAAACTACACATCGAGTCAGATATTATTACACTCTATTTAGTTCCAGATTCATGTTTTAACACAACTCAGGTATCTGCAATGTGATGACAAGATTGATGCTGTGCATTAAGTGTCATGTTTTACAAAAGAGATTGTATTCTGATAAATATGATAGACTGAGGCAAGTCTGATTATTGTATATTCAAAATGAATAATAAGGTGAAATTGCTAACTATTTGTGTCTTCAGGTTTTTAAAAGGACTTGGAATAATTTAACATTAATACATGGTTGTCAATAAGTGTCTTTTAATTTCTCACTGGTGATTTGTTAACTTACATGCATGGGTGACCTTTGTTCTGTAGTATGATTAACTTTCATTCCTGGCCCTAAGAACACATTCCTCTACACGATGAAATAAAACAGGGAATAGAGACTTCTGTTGGTCAAACACTCATAATGACAAGTACTTTAAAATCCCAGCTATAGAGATAAACGTCATAAAATCAAATTTAGCCATGCAGTAGAAAAATGCATCTTAAAAGTAGGCTACAGCCTACTGAAGGATCTTTTCCTGAGGGTCCTCCACGTCTACAGCTAAATATGTAGAATTAGACTGCTTCATTTTAACGACACTATCACAGGTCATTCAGAATATCTAGATGTGTAGGTTAGATAGACTGCGAAAAGGCTGTACCATTAGGTGGCGCCTTTTCGTTAAACAGAAGGGCCTCATCGTCTCGCCTCATCCGTCATGGCGTCGTCCTTCCCGGCTTCAGCTCTAGCATCACTGGGCGGGACCGCGGTGGGCCGGACTGCCAGCCTTTGGGCACTTCCGCCGGGCTCGGGTTTCCTCCGACTCGGCATTTAAATTGAGCTGCAGGACATCAGCTGCTGCTACATTCAGCGCTGTGCTGTGACAGAGAATAACCCGTGATGCTAGTTCAACAGGCTACTCGTTATTTTTGACACGAATGCGACATAAATAATTGTCGGTGTGGAGCAGAGCTGCGGTGTTTAGTGGACAGAAGAGCGGGATAGAGTGAACAATAACGGCGCCTCCTCTCTGACAGCAGCGCGGTGCATCATAGCTGGGATTCCTCTGCAAGCTGCTGGACGATATATTGAATAGCGGAAACGTGATTTTGGGAGTGAGCAGCATGAATTAGGCTTCTTTGGACAGCATTTGTTTACTTAAAAAAGATAAGTAAACAAAAACAAAGTTATTGAATGTGGTAGGTTTTATTTTGGCCCAGGAGCTTCAGTGGCCTGGACCTGAGAGGACCGATAGACTCAATGATGAATGTGTTGAAGGGTCCATTTTAAATTTACTCAAAAAGACATAAATATTGTTTTCTTACATGTTAGCCATTGGTAGAGACATTATTTAGAAAAAAGCCTGAATTTGGACTGAATATAACTTTGGGCTGAACGTCAATATTATCAATAACAACAACGGTCACCATTCATTCAGTGTGGCAGGACAGACTGAATAACTTAAACTTTTATGTCCTTCGGTGTTAAATGCGAGATAAAATATCTTTTAATTTAAAAAAAACAATCTTTAAAGGTATTTCCAAAACATTAAACTGAATTGGGACCTGAAGAAAACAACATTATAACTAGTTTTTAGTTATAGCTTGACCTTAATTAGGTCAGACTTGCTCTCCATATTGTTTTGAAAAGAATTTGCATGTAAAGCTTTTCGTCTCATCTCTCTAGGGCAAAGTAAACAAAAGCAGCTTTAGCCAGTTTCACTGTTTTGTAGCTTAAATACTCCCGATCAACAAACATTCAGTAACAATGTTCAGCTGGCTCGGATCCGATGACAGGAGGAAGGAGCCTGAAGTCTTTCAGACTGTCAGTGAAGGACTTAAGAAGCTCTACAAAACCAAACTCCTGCCGCTGGAGGAGAGCTACAAGTTCCATGAGTTCCACTCTCCAGCTCTGGAGGATGCAGATTTTGACAACAAGCCCATGGTCCTACTGGTGGGGCAGTATTCTACTGGCAAGACCAGCTTTATTCGGTGAGAAAAACAAAAAAAGCATTTACACTTAACCTGCAACCATAATCCTGTAGAGTTTGATTTGAAAGAGGGGACTCACACACAAACACATGAGGCAGGGGGCCACCCAAAAAAAGATAGATAGGAAGAGGCTGACACACCCATACTGACTTCACTGTGTTTCTGCTTCACCAGTGGGTCATGACACACATTGCCTTAAAAAAAAACAATACAATGAAATAAAAAACAGATGAAAGTAAAAAAGAAGAACGTTTTCTCAATCACAAACCAGAAGCCGGACTACTTGGTGCCACGCCTCTGTCAGCTTTAATGAGTCCCTAAAAAGTTTTATGTGACTGAACACATACATATACAAACTTAAACAACCCTGCCCATGACTAAAGTGTTCCTCGAAGTGTGTGTGCATGGGTATATGCTGGTGTAGAAGATATGAGTGACAGATGGGGTGTGTTGTTTGGACATAAAGAACAACATCTGTCTTTGTTCAGATCTTTTAAAGGTCAGAATAAACTCTGTTAAAAGAAGTGTGAATACTTTTTATAACCCATAGAGACAGAATGTCTGTGTCATTTTGGACGAGGGTGGAAAAATCAGATGGTGCTTCTGTTTAAGTCCTATTTCTGCATTCAGTAGTTTTAAAATAGACATTTAAAATATAAAAAATAAAAGTTATTTGAGAGCTCATGATCTGGAATTTCTCTTTTAGTGTGCATGTATGCGTTACAGCAGGACATAACAGCTGGGTGTGAAGGCTGCTGTTAACATCTTCCCCCTCGTGCACACACACACACACACACACACACACACACACACACACACACACGCGCACACGCACACAGACACACACACACGCAGGCACAAGTGCAGAGCATAATTAGTGGGTAAGCCTTTGAAAGCCTGAGAGAGGATGCTGTTTGTGACTTCCTGTAGTCAGAGGACAGTGCAGACATCCCTGCTCCCTCTTCTTCCTTTCGTTTCTGACTAACACCGCAGACATGTAGCAGTCAGACGCAGAATGTCAAATCTGCTGAGTAACCTGGGGTCAGGGCTGCTGCGCTCGCTGCATCTTTTATTTCATATCACATGGTTTAACGCTGAATGTCGGAGCAGTGCTGGCCTTTTTCCTCTCCAATAATAACGAAAAGGTGAAGTAGAGATTGCTACTTGTGTGGCAGCTTAAAGAAAGAGAAATGGATGTGGTGTAATTTTAGTCTCTTCTCTGGCAGACATTCAGAGTTCAGTCATTTGAGTCTGTCTTCATTACAGGGCTGAAATTGATTGATTTTCTTTCTTTTCTTTTTTTTTGGTCTAATATTTCCTGTGATACAAAAACATGACCCAGGCATGACCATCCAACAGGCTGGAGGAGTCTGGCACCGTGTAGTTCCTAAAGCAAATCTTTGCTGGTCTATTGTTGGAGAGAATTAAAGAGCATTTCAATGTAAACAGCTCCACTGGAACTACAACTTTGGTCTTTGTTGTCATTTTCCCTGCATTCTCAAAGTATCTTTAAGATGCACAACATAAGGGAGTGAATTTCAAAGCCTAAGTCTTTCAAAGAGAACAGTAGAGCATGTTATGGATATGGAATTCAGGGCCCTCACCTTTTGTTTAATTGGAGCAAGAGTTTCCAGGATGATCTGTTATGATTGCAGTATTTTTGTCATGACACATTTCAAGGACTGTACGACATATGCTGAGTACTGCCGATTCCTGAGAAATCCTCTGTCAGCATCTGTTTAAACAGAACTTGTACAACAGTCAACATACAGCCAACTCAACTGAATTTAAAGAGTGTAAACTTAACAATGTGTCCATACAAAAACTATTATTGAGCTCCTGGGAAAAACCAGGGTTTGGGAAAATATGTTTAGCTATGTGTATGAAAAAAAACAAAACCTAAATATGACATAGACATTCAGTATTCAATAAAATCGACACACTATTGTAAAAAAAATTGTGTTGTAGGCATGTGTCACGATTTTTAGATATTCAAATAGTCACTCATTTATGAAAACAAAACAACAAAGTTCCTATTTCATCTTAAAAAGCTGTTGTCTTTACTGGCGCCATGTTGTCATGCAGCACCACCTCCAGGCTGTCTTGAGAGCATCTGCTAGCTATTTGCTAACTGCATTTTATTTACAAATCGGTTATATCAGGTGACACAGCACTATTGTTACTGGTTGCAGAGATGCTAAGAGCCTATCCTGGCTTCTCTTAATACATTTTGTAACCATACCATGTTGTTTATGATCAAAAACAAACAATACAAACAAGTGCTGTTGCACAACCTCCCATCAGAGCCACACTCACACAGACTGATTTGCAGAGAGATGGCTCTACCAGGCACTGTTGGCTCCCCTGACAAGGTGTGTGTGTGTGTGTGTGTGTGTGTGTGTGTGTGACTATGTGGAGAAGATGTGAAAGTCAACCGACCTCACATCTGGTAGCGGTTAAAATGCACACAAATCCCACCATCTCATACTTGAGATTTATGATCCCTTCAGTTGCAAGTGTTTTGCCTGAATCCATTTTTTTATGGCCTGTGCTCATGTTGTCTTGGCTGAAATTCAACAGAAACACACTAATCTTCATTTGGATCACTTACTTAGCAGATAAGGATTCAACCGATGGTACCTCAAACATTTTAGAGTTAAAAGTCAGCAGTGTTGCCATGGTAACGATAACAGGTGAGGTCATAAGTTTGCATTTGTTGGGTTGGACATAAAACCTATTTGAAGTGAAAAATATGAACCCACATGAATTCTGGAACATTTATTGAAGGTCTTGTTTTAAAACGTGCACTGTCAAAACCAAACGTGCATAAAGTGTAGCGTTTGCTTGTCTGTGCCTTTAACCTGCTTGACCTGAGTCAGCTGTTTTTCATCATCAGTAAAACAAAACAAAAGTGTGACATGCTTGTAAATTTGACCATTCCTCTTGTCAGCACTGGAAGAGCTCAACCAAATTCTTCTACACATTTGTCTTCTTGGTCTGGTCTGTGCTCTAAGAGAAACATACTCAAAACTAGCAAAGATGTTATAGATAGATAGATAGATAGATAGATAGATAGATAGATACTTTATTGATCCCGAGGGAAATTCACTTTGTACTTACAAATAACCTATTCCAATACTGAAGCTGAGGTGTATCTGATTCTGAGACTCCCTCTGTTACTTGTTTGATGTTGTCACATGACACGTTTACCTGTAACCCATTGATATTCTGGGGGTCTTATGAGTTATGGTAACGGATCAGTTTATTGACTCACACATTTGCACATTACTCAATACCAGATACTGAATGTTAGGCACTGGCCCTGCTCTGTTTCTTTCTTTGTAAATTGAAATGCAAATGAGCTGTCTGACCACACCCATCTCTGGAAGGACTTGGGTGACTCGGGCTTTCCATCGCTCCATGTCCTACCTTTTACATTGCGCACACTCAAAGCGCAGAACAAACACCTGTAGGAGTATCACCCACCGGGGCAGGGGTTACTACCCTTTGTGATGTCACAAAGGGAAAATCTCCATATATTTTGTTTGAAGCTTTCTGAAAAGTGGTACAGGCAGAAGACAGAGGATGAACCTTTCTCATAATTAGGGAGTTTGTAAACAGACTCGGGACAAATATTTGTGTTATGTCGTCTTCTTGACTCTAGCAGAAATGTCCTGAAATACTCCAGGAGGAGAAGTATATGTGAACACAAGCAGGCAGATTTTTCACTCAGACTTTACCCAGAGTTTCTCCTGCCAGACTCTTAGTATTTTTTCTGCAGCAGGTCCGAGTGGGCTGACGTGACAAAACAGCAGGATATTCTCTGGAGAGTTTAGCTCTAGCCAATAGGAGGGGGAGTGACGTTTTTATACTGTTACTGCTGCACGGTGCATAGACTGCGTTACACGTTCTCTTCGTCACTATGTTGTTCTCCACTCTTTTGTTGATGCTGTCATCCTGATGGACTACACATAGCATTGATAAAGGCAAATATAGTCTTTATCGCATCTTGTAGAGGTCTCTCTACATTTTTACAAAACTTGCACATGGTCTTTGGAGTGAAAAGTTGAAAACATAAAACATTGGTGAATCAAAACATCTTTCCTTGACTAAAATCTTTAAAAGTGGATATCTTTAAAAGCCATAATAAACTCAAACCTCGTTATTATGTTTAATGATCTCAGGTTTCCTCCTTCGTGATGATAATTCCTACTATGAAGGCACCACTGTAAGGTTCACTGATCAAAAACAACTCGTCTCCAACTTTGTTATGTTTAACGCCATGTCATTCCATCTCCTCTACAGCTACCTGTTGGAGCAGGATTTTCCCGGAATGCGGATCGGCCCTGAACCCACCACAGATTCCTTTATCGCAGTGATGCACGGCGACACAGAAGGTGTCATCCCTGGCAACGCTTTGGTGGTTGATCCCAAGAAGCCCTTCAGAAAGCTGAATGCATTTGGAAATGCATTCCTCAACAGGTACACACACACACACACACACACACACACACACACACACACACACACACAGTATAAAACAGTGGATGTAATACAGTGATGGCAGATACTGTCAGATGTCTTTTTGGGTGTGTTCATGCTGAAAATATGAAGTGATGTAAGAGGTAAAGTATGTTAACGTAGAGGGGGAAACACTGAGAAAGAGCATGGAGAAGAAAGAAGGAGTGAGTACCAGTGAGAAGCCACACCAGAGCTCTACATTCCTGCTTGATTGAATTTCCCTCTGCTCACTGGTCAGGCCTTCTCTCTTGGCTGTGTGTGTGTGTGTGTGTGTGTGTGTGTGTGTGTGTGTGTGTGTGTGTGTGTGTGTGTGTGTGTGTGTGTGTGTGTGTGTGTGTGTGTGTGTGTGTGTGTGTGTGTGTGTGTGTGTGTGTGTGTGTGTGTGTGTGTGTGTGTGTGTGTGTGTGTGTGTGTGTGTGTGTGTGTGTGTGTGTGTGTGTGTGTGTGTGTGTGTGTGTGTGTGTGTGTGTGTGTGTGTGTGTGTGTGTGTGTGTGTGTATCTGTATGTGTGTGTGAGAGAGAGAGAGACACAGGCAGGCATCTCTGCAGAGTCATCCTTCTGGAAAAGGTAAAAAGGAAAAACAGCAGAAAAAAAAGTATTTCTATTGCTCTAGCTGTGGTGACCTCCTTGGGGAGGCCCAGCGCTGCTGAAAGGAGACAGAAAGAGTCACTGACTGTCTCCTTGGGGGGATTATGGGGTTCACAGCGAGGACGCCCGCTAACCTGTTAGTATTGATACAGCTGCAGACGAACAGCAGAGGCAGAGGAGAAGAGAGACTGAGGAAAAAGTCTTATGTGGGACAATGTTTGTTATTAAACCATTTTACACTTCTGTCAGCTTTCTTTTAACTCTCCTCTCTTCTCATTGTGTGCATGTGTGTTCTCCCTCTCCCGACGTGTGTGTGTGTGTGTTCTAGGTTTGTGTGTGCCCAGCTGCCTAACCCAGTACTGGAAAGCATCAGCGTGATTGACACACCAGGGATCCTGTCAGGGGAAAAACAGAGAATTAGCCGAGGTCAGAAACAGACTAATAACACTCACGTTTATTTCTCTGTGTTTATGTGGACGAGTGTGTTTGTGAATCCGGGTCCGTTCATTGGACTCATTCAGCCACAGCCCCCCTTGTCCCACTGAACTCGGAACAAGCATGTCAGCATTTCCTTTGGTGGACTGTGTGTTTTTTTTAGGTTTTAGCTGTCAGGAGGATTATGGCTTATTCATTTCAAAGAACAGGAAGCATTGACAAAAAAAACCTCTCTGTCCCTCAAACACATGCAGGCACACAACGAACATTGTTTACATATTAAACTTATAGGGTGACTTGACATCTGCACATATGGAAAGATGCGTGGAGTTACACGTATTTAATATGTTTTTACCTTTGATTCATCTACATAGTGCAATAAAAAAAAGAGGTGTTGTCTGGATTGGGTGAGGAGAAAAGATTGGTTGGTACCTTTACAAAGCAAACTATAACAAGACCAAGGCAAACAGACTGATAACATTTAAACCAATCCAGCCCCTGTTACATGTGAACGTTTTCCTGCTCTCCTCTGGACGTTTTTTTTACTGCACTGAGGCTTCAACCTCTCTGAAGGTAT
The DNA here is from genome assembly GCF_947650265.1 of Symphodus melops. Lineage (NCBI taxonomy): Eukaryota > Metazoa > Chordata > Actinopteri > Labriformes > Labridae > Symphodus > Symphodus melops. The sequence continues at coordinate 13,428,952 of NC_136691.1, forward strand.
TTAATTGATCACTATTAATGCCATGTATTCAGTACCTTTACTGGAATCTTGAATGTCTTCCAGTTCATGATTTTGAACTTTAAGCTTCCATTGAAAAGAGGACATTTAACATTGGGAGATTTTCTGTCAATTCTTAAGTAAAGAGAGGAAGCCATCTTTAAAAAAAAAAAAAAAAAAAGTGCCTTGTTGATAATAAGACACATGTCATTCTTAAATTTAAACATGACATTTTTTTTAAACCTCCCAGCATCCCCTTGGTCATGTGATGCGTTCATCATGTTGAACCACTTGCACCTAACTTTTTAGAAAAGACTAAGATAACCAAGAATAATGGAATGATAGTTCAGACAACAATAATTTGACGGACAAAACGATACCAGAGGAAAGTTCTACAGACACCTTTTTTTTAATTTTAGCGATTTGATTGGCTTACCCCTTTGCACTGATATCAGGTCATTGGAAGTCTTTACTACACTAATTGAAGCATGTTTTTATCCAATTGTGAAAAGAACAAAAACCATTTCACTGAATCGACTGTCATGTGTGTGACCAGCAGAGAGATCGCAGCAGTGAAAATGAAGTAGCAGAATAAGAAAGGTTTTGGTGTGAAAGGCTCACAGGAATTTCTCCCACCTTTCCTTACTCTTTGATATGTGTCCGGCGAGGCTGGAATTCCCAAAGCTAAAAGCTGGCATTGCCATACCAACAGCTAAGAGTAACAAAAGAGCAGGAAGAATTAAAGGACAGTCTTTCCCACATTCACTCCCCCCTTCTCTCTTCATCCATCTTTGAACTTCTGAAAATGTTTCCTTCCCTGTTTGCCCTACACTCCCTCGTTTTGTTTGCTCTCAACTAAAACAAACCAGCCTGAAGTTAAACCTGTACTGTTTGATTTTTTTCTTATGCAGATTATGCCTCACTAGGATGCATTTCTGATGGTGGTAAACTAAAACTGTAACAACGAAATGATCAGAATCAGTCGATTAGAGGTTAGTCAAAAAGACCTGGATTTCATTCTGAAGGAGTGATTTCCTTGATTACAGTACATGCTAATGTTATTCTGTTTGATAACATATCCCCATCCCAAGCCCTTCTGTTTGTCTAAAGTCCTCTTTATACATCTAAAGTGTTATGTGATAAAACAGATGAACATACTGGTGTAGTTGTGAAGAAAGAAGAAGAAGCATCTTGTGGTCACTGAGTTCAACACATGACTTCATAGTAGGGTTGGGTCTGGATTCATCTTTGTCGTGCAAACCTTAATTACTGTAGCTTTGCTGTTGAGGATCAACAGAAAGTCAATGTGCTGTCAGCACAAACTGGATCTCACATTTAGATAACTAATGGAGGTGATGAAATGAGGACAGACCCTCAGCACTTCTCCTCCACTTTCTGTTTGTTTAGTTCAATTCTCTGAACATGTTGTCAAACCAAATACACAGCACATTGAGGTGTGACCCTGCTATTGTCTGTTAGATATAAAACAAATAGAGGCAAACATTAACTTCTCTTGACTCAGCACAGCTGTGTTGTCTCTGGGGAATGTGTGTGTGTGTTTAGGGTAATTTGTCTTTTGTATATTCACTGTTCATTTCCTTAAGTTCATCATATTCCATCCTTGTGTTTTTTGCATGTTCTGTTGATTTTTCTGTTTTGTGTCATTTTGCTGTTCTTTCACCCTGAGGTATTGTTTGTATTTCTGTGTTTGTGTGTGCACCCAGATGAGGACTTGTCAGGCTATAGCTGCCTACATAGATGTCCTTATGGAGGTACTGATGGTGAAAACCCGGCAATCAGCCAACTGCAAAGAAAAAACTAATTCAAGCGATACTTTGGAGAATTAATGGACGGTTACATTTTCTTCACTTGGCTCTTGTCGAACGGTTTGGGGAAAATACCTTCTCAGTGAGACGACTGAATAGTTTAGCCATATGGATCACATGGAACAAATAAAAAACAGTGTCTGCCCCTTTCAGTTTCTGTTCATGAGAAGGTTTCAGTTAGGAAGACATTTCAGATGTTGTAAGGATTTATTTTAGTGACCCTTTTAGAAAATACCATGTTCTTTTCCCATTCAGTGATCCTGTGAACTTTTTTTCTTTACCAAATGTTTGTAGGACATTCATGTTCCCCAGAGTCAGCACTTTCTAAATATGCAGCACTACTCAAGTGCCAACCCCAGGCCTGAAGATAGCCGCTCAGAATGTACCCATATTATTAACGATCCCCATCCTATAAAATACCCCTTCATGCTTTCAGGGATAATAACAATGACAGAACAGTGAAGCTATTTTGAGAGTCATGATTTTCCCCAAGCCAAGTGAAAAGTGCCTAACGTGAAGAGTAATCCCCTTAAATTCAGAATATCAAGGTATCTTTCTCTTAATGCTTCATGACTTTGCTTAAAGCAGCAGCGCACCCGTCTGTCTCCTCTCAGGTCATGATGTTCATGACAGGAAGACACAGTGCTGTTCTTAAAGAATGGGATTTATATACTAATGGTGGCTAAAGTTTCTCACATTCATGAGGAAGTGAATGATGAATCAGCAGCAATTTCAGGAAAACAAGATGTTAAAGATTTTATTTACTGGGTTTTTTTTTGTTTTTTTTAATGGAGGGATGAGAAACGGTGCAGCCACAGTAGCAAACGCAGCTTTATGTATGTATACATCTCATATTGAGATATGCAGTCTTGACAGTGCAGATTTTTCTTTTCAAATGAGAAACTTTCATTGTATTAACACTTATTTAATGCTCTACCTTCCTACTACCACTCAGCGACGAACGAGAGCTGATACTCTAACTTCTCACTCTGCATCCTTCTGTGTTGTTTTGGAAATGAAAGCTCACTAATCTGAGGTTGCATCCTTTTGTTCTTTGTTCCCCTTTCATACACTGTGGAGGTAAGAGTGTCTGTCCTTGAGTAGGACGGAAAGTCAAAGGAGGAAATGATGTGCTTCTGCTGACAGCTTTAATCACTCATTCATTTATTCAGGCATTATGGAGGAATGTGAGGCGGCACTTACACATTCATGCACTTAAAGCTTCAGTCGTTCATTTAAAGGCTCTTGAACAGCTCTTTTCTTTTACTACATTTAAACAAAAGAAAGAAAAAAGAAGATGAAGAAATATCAATGGTGTCTGCTCTCCCCTCTAATTGTTCGCTTACATAAATCCACTTAGTTGAAGCCTGGCAGGACCGCCTCCGTCTGTAAACACATTCTTTTCTCTCAGCATGTTGTAATACGGGCGTCCTTCATATTGCCTCTTCCATGACCTTAAGCCAGTCTAATGGTTTTCTCTTGGGAATATTGCAACACAAAAGTTCAGGTCACAGATTAAACACAGTGGTGATCATGTATCATCATAAAGACTCAAACTGTGTAGTGTGGGCAGTTCACCAGCAAGGACACATATGGCATGGGAGCTAAAAAAAACAAGTAGTAAAAGCATACAGATTGAAAATGTATGTTTGGTTACATTTTCTATCAACCATCATCTAAAATCCTAATTTCACTGTTTTTTTCTTCTTCTTGTTTCTGGATTCTCTCATCCTCGTCCTCCTCAGGTTATGACTTTGCTGCAGTCTTGGAGTGGTTCGCAGAGCGAGTGGACAGGATCATATTACTGTTTGACGCCCACAAACTGGACATCTCTGATGAGTTCTCAGAGGTGATAAAGGCCTTAAAGAACCACGAAGACAAGATCAGGTACTACAGGATTACTTGACTCACAGACGTATTAAATCTTAGAGAACAGAGACATGATAAGGCCTCTTCTCTGCTTGTGTATGTCAACACCGTTTAACGAGTTTTACTTTCAATCGGTTAAAGTCTGTGTGTTCTCTTGTCTATTTTTTGACACCAGAGTTGTGCTGAACAAGGCTGACCAGATAGAGACCCAGCAGTTGATGAGAGTGTACGGCGCCCTGATGTGGTCGCTGGGGAAAATAGTCAACACGCCCGAGGTAAGCTGAGAGAATGATGTGTAAAAACAGATAATGGGTCTTGGAAGTGTTGTGTGTGTGGGGCTAGAAAATCAAAAGTCAGAGTGTGTGACATATAGTAATGGCAAGTTGTGTGAACATACAGAAAATATATAATAAAAAAATATGGAGATGCATAAATAGTGGAAACAGAGCAGCTTCTTCAAGCCTTCCTTTGGTTTGTTGTGAAAAACACAAACTATACATTTTAGAAAAGGAAAAGTGACTTTATTTTAGGCCTAAACAATGTTCTTCTAACTGGTCCTAAGTGGTCAGTACATTATGCACGAGTTAAATGAGCTGACATTGGAGGACTTGCCATGATATGTCCTCTTTTATCGCGTGTTACCCTCATTTGATGATTCCGTCCATCTCCCTCTCTGACAGGTGATCCGTGTCTACATCGGCTCCTTCTGGTCCCACCCGCTGCTGATTCCAGAAAACAGGAAGCTGTTCGAAGCAGAGGAACAGGATTTATTCAAGGACATTCAGTCTTTACCTAGGAATGCCGCCCTCAGAAAACTCAACGATCTAATAAAGAGGGCCAGACTAGCTAAGGTACGGTACACATGAACAGGTGTGTATGTGTGTGTGTGTGTTTCCTATTCTTCTTCCCGTCTCTACTCGATGTCCCCACCCTGTCCAGCTGGTAACCTTGACAGAAAAGGCTCATCCCTGTCACAGTGCGTATAGAAGCAGACAAATGTGGCGTTTCTCCTCTCATTGAATTACTTCCTGTTTCCTTCCCTGGAATAGGAAGTCAGGTATGAGAGGCGACGGTCCGCTGTCGGTTGTAGCTCGAGGAAACAAACTGAGTAATGAGCGCAGATTTCCTGTTTGACATCGGATAGTGTGTGTTTTTATGAGGAGCCTCAAGGACTCGATGTGGTCTCAGGTCAACACACTTGTTCGTCACCACAGCAACAGAACAAATACGCCATCATTAGTTTGTGTTGAGTGTCAAAAACAAATGTCAACAAAGACTGAGATTAACTGTATGATTCATCTTAACAAAGAATTGTTTAGTGTCCCCAGACGAAAGGATTGCAACACACGAGATCTCATTAGGTTTCATTTGAAACATTTCTCAAAAGTTCCATTGAATCATTCAGTTTAAAAACATTAAATTAAGGTTAACAACTGGGCAATGATAATCCTTAGTCTCAGCAAAGTTTGTCAGCAAATCTGTTATCCAGTCTGAAATGTATTGTCCAGCTGTATCTTATCTCCAGTGGTGCCATTTCAGTCTTTGAGCATCAAAACATCGACCCATCAGACGGCTCTATATGTGCAACAACTTCCTTCTGAGGAGATCATATTTATTAAGGGACTTAAAGAAAACTTTTTTTTTTGTCCCATGTTTATGTTTCGCTGAGAGTTAAAGTTTATGACAGGCCCAGATTTGGATATTTTGCTAAATGTAGTTGACAAATGATAGTTTGTGTTTAGTGGTGGAGTCAGCCATTCCATTGCTCAATTCAAATGTAATATACAGTACATACATATATACAGTACATACATACATACATACAGTACATGAGAATTTGTAGGAAATGCTTAATGTGTGTCGTGGCAGAAAACGTCCAAGTAATAAAGAAAAATGAGACAGATTTGCCTTGGTTCCAGCATAGTTGCATAAGTGTTTAAAGATGGCCGACTCTACTGGCGAGCACAAGCCATGTTCAACGCATTAAACACAAAAGTCTTTTGGGATTACCACATAAACTAGAAGAACTTTAGGAATAATCACTGAGACTTGTAAGCTTTCAGTTGGCGACATAAGCATCTTTGATTTTCACTCTGCAGGTCCATGCTTACATCATCAGCTCGCTGAAGAAAGATATGCCCTCTGTGTTCGGGAAGGAGAACAAGAAGAAAGAACTGATCGCCAGCCTGGGAGATATTTACAAACGAATAGAAAGAGAGCATCAGATATCTCCTGGAGATTTTCCGAATCTAAAGAAGATGCAGGTAAGATGGGGAAAAGACTTTCAAATTAAGATTTAGGAGTTTTAACAGACGTGTAGCTTATTTTGTTTTCTGGATTTTCCTCTTCCAGGACCAACTCCAAGCTCAGGATCTCAACAAATTCCAGCCTCTGAAGCTCAAACTCTTGGAGGCAGTGGATGACATGCTGGCCAATGATATTGCTGGTTTAATGGTCCTGGTCCGCCAAGAGGAAAACCAGCGTCCCAACGCAGTCGTGAAGGGTGGTGCATTCGATGGCACTTTGAACGGCCCGTTCGGACACGGGTATGGCGAAGGGGCTGGCGAAGGCATCGACGAAGCAGAGTGGGTTGTTGCACGGGACAAACCTGCTTATGACGAGATCTTCTACACGTTATCTCCTGTCAACGGGAAGGTCACAGGAGCTAACGCCAAGAGGGAGATGGTGAAGTCAAAACTGCCCAACACAGTCCTGGGAAAGATCTGGAAGCTGGCAGATATCGATAAGGATGGGATGCTGGATGATGAAGAGTTTGCATTGGCCAATCATCTGATTAAAGTGAAACTGGAGGGACATGAACTGCCATCAGACCTGCCTTCACACCTGGTGCCTCCTTCCAAGAGAAAAATACCTGAGTAAATGTTAGATTATATAACCAGCCCCCGAAGCCTGTAAGTAGACCCCCCTCCTCCACCCAGAGAAAAATATCTGCATTAGAATATTCATGTAGCATTATAGCAAAATAAATTACACTTCCACTTTCCTTAGCTTTGTTGCTGGCACCTCTGCATTTCAGTCTGTCAGCCTTTCCTTCAAGTGAAAAATATTAAAGCAAACATTCAGTTACATTCGGATGAAAATCAAGTCAGTGGATGCTTAGTGAAGGACACCATTGCTAAAAAAAAAAAAAAAAAAAAAAAAAGCTTGTAGCTGAGTAGATCTGGGTCCTAATAAGTCAAACTGTTCGCCTGATGTCCTGGTTGTTTATTTTAGGGCGGGCAGATTAAGAGTAGTTAGGCTCGACAGAGAGATGATAGGACATATGATACGGCGTTCAGAAAAAGGTTAAAAGGAAGAAACACTGGAATAGAGTAAAATGTGAGTAGCTTCAAACTACTTGAAGCAAATCGAGGCGATGAAGAAATAAAGAGAGAGAATAAAGCTTATTTTTCAATTTAATAGGATCCCCTTTATGAACAGTAGCATCTGGACGGACTGCGATAAAGAGGAAAAAAAAATGTCTTTCTCTCGCGGCAGACGAACAGAATGACAAGTGCTTTGCTTCTTTTTAACAATTCTAAATATCATAAACCTGATCTGAAATACTGTGACGAATGATGATTTAAAAAAAAAAAAAATCATTGGTTGTTGTTTGGGTGAGTGTACCAACATCCTCCATATTTGAAGGTGTAACGTTCACAGTTCTGCGTGGGCACATCCTTATTATTGTAATGGATATGATCACATGTATGTTTTATTGTTTGTAACATTAAGTCTTAAGCATTACACATGCTACTGAGGTGAAAGTATTGCAGTATGTATCTAATCTCATCTGACCATATAGTGAACACAGACGTGTGCTTATTTTGTTATGCTAACAAAAAGCTAATGGAGACATTTTCTTATGTTTTTGAATGGAATTGGGCTTTTAACTGTTTCACGTGTTTAAATTGTTGACGTGTTATATGTGTAATCTCTTTTCACAATGTTGCTCATTAACTGTAGCATCATGCCAGTATGTATAACTGTATATAAGCTTCATGTTAGGATCATTTCTGGAGTTAAGCAGGGACAATTACTAATACCAAACTAACTAGATTTTAGTCACAGCTACAGAATCAACAGAAATATTTCCAGCTTATGGCTCCTCCCTGGGTCTGCACACTGTTACTGTGAATCAACTGTACATACTGAAGATTGTTTGCATTCCATGAACACAGGTTGGGAAATCATGTGCTTCATCTTTGGCGCTTTGCTAGTTTGGAATTTATAGACGAACAACATCTGACCAACGAGCATGACATGGGATGCTTATATTCTCTTCAAAACAAAGTCCTTCAGATAAACAAGTCGTCTTCATACTTCTCACTGATTACATCATGAAGTGCTGTGAACTGGGAGATACTGGTGTTGTTTCTGTTGTAAGATGGATTTGCATTGCAAAATCCGTGCTCGACTGTCAACAGTGCAAACGTGTATTAAAACATATCTACTCTCCTTTGTGGTTTGTTTTATTATTCCATTAGAAGTCATTCAAGTAGCAATTACCTATTTTTCATTTTTGGTATTTTTCAAATCACAGCTAAACAAGATTAGTTACAACATGCAAAATGAAACTAACCCTGAATGAGGACAGGTTGGAATTAAGTTGAAAATGAGCTATGCTAGTAGTAGTAGGAAGGAAATAGTCCTTTAATGTTTAATCGTTGGATTTTTCTTAGAGAAAAGCATTAAGTCATGTTTTTACTGCTAAAAGGCACACCATCAATTTGATAACATCTTGAATGTCTATAGACTAAAGATTTGCTCTCGGCATATATAGATTTGCTCTCGGCATATATAGATATATGCCGAGAGCAAATCATGAACTAAGGTGAATATTGTTCTTTCCTAAATAAATAAAATAACTTGATAACTGTTTAATGTTCATTTTCTATTCTCAGTATTCAATTACAGAAAACACTTGACTTCGATGTTTTTCCTCTCAGAGACATTTTAAGGGGGGGAGGTTGCAGATTATATTCAGTGGGGAAAACAGGGAATTCCTTCATGCTATTACTCAAGAGGCTCTTTCTTATCTGGGTTCAGTTTAAGGAGGTAATGTTACAGAAAGCCAATGCGTTTGGCTTCAACTGCATCATGAACGTTTTCTTTCAATGTCCCTTTAAAACGTTCTTCTCTGTGTTTACATACTGTAAGAGCATCCTATCCTAATCTTTGTCCAGAGTCACTGACATTGAGCACAACAACCGCTAAAAATGGCAGCAAAGAAAGCATGAAATATAAGATTCTGCTCATTTTTGTATTATCCAGGGATTTCTTTATGTATGTGAATTGGCGTGTGTGTGAAGCAGGAAGTCATCGCATCCCCTCAGACTGTGTGACTCGGGTCTACACATGCAGAAAGGCACACACGCACGCACACACACACACGCACGCACGCGCGCGCACACACACGGACAGATGAAGTCGTCTCTCCTCTCACGCAGGAAGTCGTGTTCATGTTAGTTACTTCCCACTGTCCCACCTTGACCTTTACTCACTGACACGCAAATGTTCAAAAACAGATACACACCCTACACACACACATCCTACATTATACACTGAAGCTCATTTGTTTATGTTTTCTGATCATTCATTTGTTAAAATTACAACATAATAATAGATTATTGGAAAAAGATGACCTACAAAAGGTTTTAGTACACTTTTTAACATTTTGAAATAATTTGAAGCACAACAACTGTTAGAGAATTTAGTGGACCACCCAAATGCTTTTCAACAATTTTAACGGGAGAATGAACATAAAAGTTAAACACGGACAATAATACTATCTGAAAAAGAGTTTTACAGTTTCTAGTAAGTGTGAAAATGTAAAAGAGCGGATACAGTCTCTGTTTTAAGTGTCTAATCTCTTGAAGAGGACATAGACCAACCTTTCACTGGTTTGTCAATGGTTACACATGTTGAACGCATGTCAGCAGTGTGTGTGTGTCAGTATATGTGAATGATGGATGTGTGTGTTTTTCTGGAGAGGAGTGTATGAGGAAACTATAGATCACAATTGAACATATCCACCAGAAACACCAGGGAACTGTTATCTGAGAACACTGGGTGGGATTGATGAAAACACCCAAACATACACATACTGTGAACTTCAGACTAAAAACACTTTCAGAATACAACAAATAAACAAATATTTACCACGTAACTCGAGTATAAAGCATAAAGTTAAGTTAAAAGCAAGTTTAGTAAAAACAATGATTTAAGAAATACAATGTTTAAGTTGCCACCCTGTTGTGTAACTTTTTAAAGTTAAAACAATACAGACAGGAATACAAAATCCTATAGAGACTTTAATGTTCATAATTTCATATTAGAAGTTGTGTTGTGAAGTGTAACTAAATGCTTTCAGTTGTGTGTTTCTGAATACAAACTTCAAGGCCACTCCTGCATAAGTTGGTGCAACAGTTTGGTGATCCTAAGTGAAAGTCTGGACCTGGAGCGGGACAAATCTAACATATTATTAGAGAAGAAGTTGAGCGCATCATTCTCATCAAAGCCATTTTTAACTTTCTTTCTTTGACAATCTTGTCCAAAACAAATAAGAGAAAAACTATTATTCTTTACATTCTTAACTTCAGCTAAAATGAAAACATCCAGAAAGACAGCACATTGAGTTTGTTGGTCACCTTTACATTCACCTACCATTCAAATGTAACACTCGATACAACACTTCATGTCTTTTGGATGTGTTTCTTCACTGTTTCTCTTGTTCCAATGAGTTTAAGGTTTAGATCGAATCTAACAAATATAATTGTTTAAATGTCATAGTGTCTTTTCTCCCTATTTTCTTCACCTTCTTTATTCTTCTGTTCCTTCCATCTGTGGACAGATGTGTGGACTCTGTGACATCCAACGCTGTTGGACAACACCAGGATGACATTTCTTTTCACACTGCAGATCCATCCCTGCTGTGCAGGCAAGACTGACCAACCACTGACTTGATCTCCTAGCAGCTTCCAATCGGCAACCACCATCAAAGACCTTCTCTGAGGCATCAACCTGACTCATACACCAGAAGCTGAATACACTGACACATCCACTTGTGACAATCCCATCTATTAGAAGTCGGTGCGTGTTTCAGGGTGGAGTAGTCACAAGGTTTGGTCAAGTGGTGACACCCAACTGATAATTGCCCTCTAAATTTATAGTGACAGAAAGTTTGAGAAAAGGGCGTGAAAGTAACATCAATACAACTGGCCAACAAGGCCATTGTATTATTTTAAAAAATCACTTTGCTGAATGTTGCTTTTTTTAACAAATAGAATAAAAACATGAATTCACTTAGACCGTACTCCATACAGGTGACTGTCTGCGGTCATTGACAAAATTGTTCCTCTTAAATGACTTCCAGGATTCACTCAAAATGGAATCTATGAAATTGTTAGATCAATTTTACGATTTGAAAAAAATATGTTTGAGATTTTGTTGAATTTCTAAATGTAATATTAATCCACAAACTGATATCAGCTTTATTTACAGTCAAGTTTGAGTTTGAGATCAGCTGCTGGTCAAAGCTGTCAAAAAGAAATGACAAAGATTGACAGTTCACGTGTTGTATGACCTGGTGTCAGGTCAGCTGTTTCTCTAGTGTTTATATCCTGTGACTGGAGGAAACAACCAGTATGTAAAGTGTCTGTAGAAAAGTTACCCGAGTCCTGGTGGCCATTCCTTGAACCGCTTCCTGGCTAACACAGAGGCCATGGACAAGGTCAACATCCTGTCATTACACACACACACACATTCAAAAATAACATACAACTTCATGTACATTAATGTCAGTGTGCATTCCTCTTAAGTTTTTTAATTGTCTCATCAACTCTGTTTTGACAAAATCAGCCTGGTAAAGATCAAACTGCTAATATACTTGGCTATAAAATTCTGATTCTGATGGAAGATAAATCTTTATAAAGGTAATAAAAAAAGTCATATAAATTACATGTTTTGCAAAACTTTCTTTGCCTATTAAGTGATCCTCTATTTGCTCCTTTGGGTTGTTCTTTATCGTCCTCCCATGATCCCCTGCTGTTTCTTAATACTCATCACATTTTTAGAGTTGTTCAGGCACTCTCCTGCCTCTATGGGAACAAAACAACATAATTCACAACCTTGTGACACAATAAGATAAGACAACATGTCAGACTATTGTGATGCAACCTTTCCTCTAATGTATTTTAGTTTTCAACTAAAACGAGCTCCAGGATATTGCTGTTGGAGAATTTTAGATATCCTGATTTGATGTCAGAATGACACCCACCTTAAATATTTTAAATCTTTACGAGGCATTTTTTCATCTGTGTTTTCATCAGTACAGTGAAAGTGAGGTGTAGAAGTTGATTTTATTGTCAGCGCCAACCAAATCAGTGATGTGTCTGTAAGTCAGACAGTTTATGTATCATACCGCTATAATAAAGGCTCATGCAGAAGTATCATTTCTTCAGTCAATGCCAAATGTTGTTGATTGATGAGTGTATTTGTGTGTATGCATGTGAGTGGAAGTGTGTGAACGCACAACTTGCAGGAACAGAGTTTTCATCATAGTTATGTAACATTTATCTGAAAGTGTGATGCGCTGATATGTTATCGAGGAACATGTTGTATTCCAGGGTGAGCTGGCTCCAGAACGACTCAGCTGTAGACAGCAGAACTCGTTCATTTAGGCAACGACAGAAACATGCTTATTATTAATTCCACACCTTACTGAAGGGGGATATTAAGGGTTTTGAGAGTTCATGAGCCATATTAGGTACGTTAAGTAAACATGCCAGAGTGCAAATATGTTTGCGCAACTACTTAAAAAAACACGACACGCTCTGTTTTAGAAATATTTCTGATTCATTTTTTATTCTCATTATTTTCAGGTTGTCATAATTTGAACCTTTTGTGTATTTTTTTTATTCATCACTTCATGTTTTTGATTTACTCTGACTCATTTATTGGGTCCAGATTCACCTCTGGATCTTGTTTCTTACCATGAAGTTCTGCTCTTCTTGTGTTTAACGCCTGCTTTCATGGAGACTCTCACAGCCTGATATTTGGACACATTAGTCTGAATGTCTTAAATCTGTTTTCTTGTGCATGCGTGCAAAGCATGTTTCCTTGCAGACAGAGTATAGTCGCCCTGGAGAGGCAGCACGCCTTCAGAAGCAGGCAGCGCATCACTTGATGAATGAGCATCTGTTATCTGAACTGGTCACGGGCCAGGATGGGGAGAGAGGATATGCAGGAGAGGAGACGCTGCTTATTGTTTTGCAAAACATCTTCCTCTTTAACAGACAGACAGGATGGATTCCCAGAAAAGACAGAACCTAATATAAACGGAGTAATAAAAGACTGACATAACATTTGAAGTGAATCGTCTCGTAACATAAACACTTTCACACTTTTTTAAATTTTCTTCATTTTTGACAATTCTGATGAATGTGCTTTACAAATCAATTCGATCAAGAGCTCTGTGACTTCCATATTTGACTCAACTCATCTTCCCATTAGTGAGACTACAATGAGCTTTCAAATATTTATTTGAATTTAAATCAGCTGAATAGAAATACTTTGTATGAAACATCACATGGTGTTGATGCTGATCTTGTGATTGAAAATAATCCT